>NW_026844352.1:2981970-3581970 GCF_029955315.1 Cylas formicarius
AATGCAGTTTTGGCATCATCTCGCGCTTAATCCGTAGCCGCTGGTGTCTTCTTCGACGGGAAATGCTCAAAAGCTGTTTCTCGATCGAGGCGGCACACACTCGTCTTTGCCCAGCTTCTTCGGCAACGTGCAATTATCGATGTCTCTCGGAAGCCATCATCGAGTGAAGATAACTTGGAGCTGCAAGCCGCAAATTTCTAACCTTAATTTTTGGAGTGTCAAAAAGTAATCAAATATCGAATTGTTGAATTTGAATTTTGTGAATGGATGATTCATTAGCAAGGTTTAAAGAGGGGAAAAAATCGGTAATTCAGACCCTTTGGCCTCTTGTAATTGAAGACTTGCAGAAGGCAACTAATCGTGACTTGCCTATACTTCTCATTTTACAATAAGTAGTGGATTTAAAGGTTCTATGCAGCGATTCATTCAATTTTCAAACACCGCACTCGCATCAAAATTTTAAATCCTGATGGTGACAATGCTGAAGTGTTTCGTAACAGGAAATGCTTGTTCTTCAAAAGCTCAGTATATTTGACTGTAATTTGCTCGGAATTGAGAAGTAAAAACATTTGTCCCAGAAAGAGGCATGGGGGGGGGGTTGCAAGTTATACCATAATTTTAGTTCGTTATGTGGCACAACGAGTTAAAATGAAAACAAAATGCAGGTTTGCTGATGACGGGAAATGGATATGCCTGCATACATTTCCAGATAACTCCTGTATTGCATCTACTTATTTTAATACATAGTTATAATATGATTAATGCACAAGTTAAAAAGAAGAAATGTTGTTGACAAGGATATTTGGTGCGATTTAAATGTCTTCAGCTGCTATTATCTATGCAAAAGCTGTTCTTCACAACAAAGGGTTAAAAAGAGACAATTGAGACAAATTAAGTATATTGGATTGTATATCGATAAATTTTGAACCTCAGTTATTCGTAAGTTTCACACCTGTCAAAATTAATTTATATTTTTAACTTGAACTTTAACAATATAAAAAGAATAGGGTTTCACTCATAGTGATCAGACAGTGTATATTTAGACTATTCACTTAGAGTTTTTTCCTGGGATTTTAGCGAAAATATTTCAAATTCTTTTCACAAAATTGCACCTTCTACTCTTCAAAACGCTATGAAAATGAAAAATTTTAGGTTGACTTCTTTATTTTTGATTGGTATCTCGTATGATGTTAAAAGAAAGACGATTTTCAACTTCAAGTGTAACTCCAATCCGAAACATCCACTATGAAACCGTAGTCGTATTTGAGCTTATGTGAGCAAATGCTCCAGGAAAGTATTGAACTAGGAATATTTTTGATTTTGTTGGGAAAACATTTCTATTGTGCCCTTAAGGAATATGCACATGCGTATGCAAAAAACCTTTCGATTTGAAGTTGAAGTTTGAATTTGGCTAAAATCAGTTAAAAAAAGCAATGAGTATATATATATATATATATATATATATATATATATATATATATATATATATATATATATATATATATATATATATATATATATATATATATATATATATATATATATATATATATATATATATATATATATATATATATATATATATATATATATATATATATATATATATATATATATATATATATATATATATATATTCTCACGTATTGATTCACGGATGGAAAAATGTGATGACACTATATTCCGGGATATCATCCGTTCGCTCGTTGAACTCCGACTGGAATCCTGCATCCGACTGGAATCCTGCAAATCCTGCATCCGACTGAACTGCAGACGTTTCGCCAAAATCTCACTTGGCATCTTCAATGCTCGCGCTCCGAAAAGAATATATATATATATATATATATATATATATATATATATATATATATATATATATATATATATATATATATATATATATATATATATATATATATATATAGAAATTGTTTCACAAAGTGGAAAGTGATGGATGATGGTCCATTTATTATTATCTTCCTTTAATAATGTGGTTTCGTAAGTAAGTATATATCATAGCAGCGACTACGTTTTTTAAGTGGTTTGCCTTTAAAATATAATGTTCCCCAAAAAAAGTAATATTTTTTTTGTTACATGGTAATGGGGTTTTCCTTCTACACTTTATATAATAAATTTTAGTCAATTATCCGCTCTTTTTTCAAAAAAATTATACTACAGCAATTTTAACTTAGTGAGGTTCCTCCACGTTTTCTTCTTTCGACGGTAGTTACTTCCTTCGCCAAGAACGATCCCTCTCTTCATTTTTTCAGTCGAAATTATTGATTTGCCCGCATGGCCGTTAACCCACCGTGGAGATCCTAAAGAGGTGGCGTTTGAGAAAAACTACAACTACGCACTTAGTTTATTTTCCCTTAAATATTGCCATTAAAATTTTATGTCTGGACCGTGTTGAATGAAAATAATCATCGCCATTCGCCATTCTGATGGCTCAAACGGTTATTACAACGACTTTCGAATGAGCTAGCCAAAAGAAAATACTCTTATTTCAAAATTAATTATTATATAATTGATGTCATAAAAATCGAGAATAGAAGAATGTGCCGAAAACTTTATTCTATATCCAGGCACATACCCGTGCCTTAACTTTGATAACCTTTTAATGTCTCGGAGTCCTTTCGTCGATCTATTTATTCCAGATAGCCTTCGGAACATCTTCATTCTCGTTTCAAAGTCTCCATAGAGCTACTTTATGGAGACGACACACTTCAGATTCAATTAGCATATACAAAAAATGTAAACGACTAAAATTTCTTAATACCTTTAAACGGAAATTAAAGCAAAGCCTAATCTGATATAGACATATAATACAATTTGATGTAACCCAAAGTCACTAAAACTAAAATCTGAGGTCTTAATTTTTTTCTTATAAAATTAAACCGATTAATTAACTAATAAGCTTTATCCCGGTACTCCAAAAATTTCGAAATTTATATTTTATATTTTATAATCCAATGGTGAAGCACTAATCGTACACTACAAAATATTTATAAAAATATACAAAGCTCAGTTAAGATAAGAAAGAAGATATCAAAACTATAGAGTCAAAAAAGGTAGATCTTAAAGATTGCTGCATGTCATCAATCCTGCTTAAAATGTACATGGAAAGAGGCGTTAAAAGCGCTGCTTTTAGTTGAAAACCAAGTAGGCCTTGCTTACGCAGGCACAGGCACAATTGCGAGAAATAAGAACGCGCAATGAATACAGATATTTGTATCTGTATACTTGTATTTTATAGGGTTCAACGAGGGCAAAAATCTATGCGAATTTTTATTTCGCTGCTTTGGTCAAATCAGATAAATTTCAAAACTAACTACCTACAGAGCAACGGTAGAAACAATAGCGACTTATCAACCAAGAATAGCAAAACCTATAAATAACATGGTTCATGAGAAAAGAAGTCACAATGGGGGACAGAACTAATGATAGGGAAGCAGAAACAAAGTACCGGTTAAATAGTAGAGAAAATACTAGATCAGGCTTATATACCCCACAACAAGTAATAGAAAAGAGAAAAGCTGGAAATTTATCAACGCATCTTGTATTTGTGTAAAACTTAGCAAAACTCAGTTAAGAATTATAGAGTCACAAAAAGTAGGTCTTAAGCAGGGTTGGGGATGATGATGGAATAATGATGCTGAACAACGCTATCTTTTCGCTGATTACCAAGTAATTCTTGTTAATCGGAAAGAAGATGTCGACTATAGGATAAGAAGAATACGAGGATTTAAGCAGAAGACCTCAGTTTATAATTGCTGGAAATAAGAGCGTGCAATGAATACATACTTGGAAAGCATCAAATAAATTTAAATACAAAACAATCTACAGGGCAACTGTAGAAACAATAATGATTTACGGATCAGCGTGTTGGCAGTTATCAACCAGCAATACGAAAAGAATTCATACTGTAAAAATTGATTTCCTAAGTAGAGCAAGTAGAGTGTCCAGATTAGAACATATCCCTAAGGAAGAGATTATAAGAAGAATGAAAAGAATTTATACTACAACTGAAAGAAAAGAAGTCAAACAACTCATGAGACGGAAAACACTACCTGGCCAAAAAGAATGGAAGAGACAAAATCACTGACCAAACTATTGATGGGGAAGCAAAAATAAAGGAACGAGGCCAGAACGAAAAGAATAAACAAGGAGGAAAATATGCAGATGGCAAACGAACACATTGATATTAGTGTAGGACACAAGATTAACCAGAAACCGCTAGGGGGCCAAAAACTAATAATTTATTTTTTACAATACCTATTTTAGGATAACGATATATGGCAAAAAATATCTCGTTCCATCTGGTACGCGATCTAAAAAACTATCAATTAAAACTCACTGCCCCGCAGTATATCTAAAACAATTTCTAAAGTCTCGAGCATCAATTTTTATACCTTCCGAGAAGTAAACTATATCATTATCAAGGCGCAATCCATAGAGGGCCTATGAATGAATATTTATTTAATCGATAATTGACTTCGACAAACAAAAACGGCCTTTCGTCTGGACCCGCTAGACGGTGATTATAACCGACGTGGAAAAAAACAATCCTTCGAAAGTTCGCGGTAGTTGGTGATTACGACGTAAAGAATAACTTCTGTGATACAGCATTCCTCCTTCTGTAATTAAACGGCATAACTTTTTATCTAATCTCAGATCGGTATCGCAAATTTTAATCAAGTAGCGCCGCACTACAGGGATATCATTAAAGCTATCGCGTGCAGCATATAGTCCACCGCACGGTGGGTACCGCGTTTCCTCTCGATCGGAAAGTGAAATGATATATTTTATTGGAAGTCGGTAGTCGCGGATATGTAATTATTACCATTACCTTACAATTTATTTCTTTATTAGCTTTTACGTACGATCGCTAGGCGGGTCGCGTTTTTTTCGGTCTTGCTCACCGTCGCTGGAAATTGGTCCGATTAGTATACAGGGTATTTCCTAGTTGAAGTTTTATTTTTTAACAACTTATGGAATCTATTAAAGCAACAGTTTAGCTAGAAGGTATTTCCTAATAGAGTTTCCTTTTTTTAAGAACTTACAGGATCTGATAAACCAACCGTCTGACAAGAAGCAAAAAGGGGATCCTAAATTAAAGGGTCTTATGTCTTCCGCTTCCCTGCGTTCAACCTAATCTATTGTCCCACTGTCCTGGCTGTAGTCTTCGCTCTCACATAGCTTTTTTTATGCTTTCTAGTAATGTTGTCTTTGGTCTTCCTCATGTCCTCCATTCTGGTGGTGTCCATCTCCCAGGACCATACCATATGAGTTGCCTTCGCTGTTCCTCATCAATAATTATTTTGTTAACTTAACAAAATCTATGTGATTCGGATGTTCGTCACTCTCTTAATTTTCGATTTTCCATAAGTCGCCGCTCTATTTCCTTACTCTTCGCACTAATCTGTTAAAGATGAAATTATATATAATACTGAATTCAGATATTCGATGACCTTTCTCGATTTTACTCTTTGATACTGTCTTATTGGATGTATAGGATTCTATATTGTTTTTTAGGTGTAGAGTCTGATGTCCCTGGCCTACGCCGGTCTTTAGTTTATTAACCGATACTCCCCATTCTTAGCATTCAATTAGAAGTCGTTTTGTCATAAATTCGCGCCTTTAATAGATAATAATAATAATAATAATAATAATAATAATAAACTGTCTTTATTAAAAATCAAAATATTAAATATAAGTAATAATACAAGAGTGGTGACATTCGCAAATTGCGCTCTTCCATGTAACCACATGAACAATATCACCAATGCCATAATTGTCAATAAAATATACACCCGTATATGATTCGTAAATACAAGAAATAGACGTACATCATGAACTCATACGCTTTTGCCAAATACTGGCGGGCCTAATAAACAATATTAACTCTTGTTCAAGGACTTTATTGTGGGAACGGACGTTATAGCATAAGGAATGTCGTTAAATAATTTAACTGCGTTATAGTTAAAAGATCTCTGGAAAATTACTGAACTGAGTCTAGGAACGCAATATCTTAAACAATGACGGGTGTCTCGATTATGAATATCGTTTCCTCTGCAAAGTTTATCGAACAAGTACAGGAGTTTAGTAAAAAAACAAAGGTGGCTAACTGAACTCTATAACGGCCTGCCAGCTTGAGCCAAAAGGAATCAACAAAGGAGAAGGAGAAGGAAATGATGCCAGGTGCCGAACGCTTCGCCATAGTCCAAGAGTATGAGACAAGAGTTTAATTTAGAATCCGCTGCTCTCGATAAATCATCAGTAACATGAAGCAAGGCAGAAGTGGTGCTGTGAAGAGGTCGAAAACCAGATTAAGTGTCTGGGATTATTTTGTTATCGCATAGGAACTCACAAAGTTGTTTGGCTGCAATTTTTCAATAATCTTTGATGCTTCCAAGAGTCCGGTCAGCAGACACTTGTTAACAAGAAAAGTGATATGATCGACTAAATACGGAGTAGTCAAAAGAATCATTTTTATATCAATATTGTCTTAGCCATGAGGGTTAGTTTTAATACTAATCAAAGTTTTATTAACTTTTTCAGGGTAAACTTTAGCAAAATGGAATGAATTGGGAGCAAATTGTTTAATAATATAATTTGTAGACACAAACCCTGGATCTATACCACCAACAGCCAAAGAAGTAAAAGTTAGGTTGGCCTAAATTGTTTTCAAACATTAAAGTACGATTACTGTGCACTTGAAGTCTCTTCAAAGCAATACACTTAAGACGTTTGTATTTTAAACGTGACCTTTGTCCTGAGCTACTTTCACTTAATGGTCTACAACGTTGAGGGTGTATAGTGCTCTTTCATTGTTAATTCGTTGAGGTAAATCTTAAAGAGCGTAGGGGACAAGCAGCATCGTTGCCGTAGCCCTTTGGATACTGTGAAGCTCTCGGATACCATCGAACTTAGTTTTATTATTGACGTCGCACGATCATAAAGTTTCTTCCTTGCTAATAGTAGATATCCCTAGGACTTACCAAAGTATCTGGATCGAAATTAAATTATAGGCCTTTGTAAGATCAACGGAAAGTAAATGGAGTTCGATTTCGAAAGCATGCCTGCTCTTTCATGTGGGAAGTATTCTTCATCAACTATATTACGAAAGATTGATGTGATGTGATGTGAGCAGTAACCTTTTTTTTTCTATTTATCTGATTGGCTATAAAGAAAGTCGATAAGCGTTCTAATAGCGTCGTTATTAGAGGTAATTTATTAGAATAATAAATATAATGAAGATTATACATCATAATAATAATAGAGACATGCAGAAAATTGAGACGTTAATTAGTCCAAGATCAAGTAAGTAAAAATCATAAAAAAGTAAGAATAATATGAAATGAAATCCATTGTAAGAAATGTAACACTAATTTATTGATAATTTATTGGTGCCAACATTCATTAACATTTACACAAGTTAATAAGATAAAATAGGAATTACAGTGAGAAATGAGATCTAAACTAAAATTAACTGAAACAAAAATTTAAATTCACGAAACGTTCGTTGACAGACACAGTACATTAAAATAAATTAAAAGTAAACACATGAAAAATATGATTAAAGGTCATATGGCAAAAGAAAATGCAAAAGAGTATTTACGTAGGTCAAATATTCTTCTATCATTTTAAATTGAAAAATCTCGTTTTTCATAATCCCAACAGGATTAAGATTAAAAAAATCAACCGGAGAAAGAACTTTACTGGAGTCGTAAATGAAGCAGTTGGCAATTGACAATTTCGATGATAATAACTTCCAAATTTTAAATTTACAAAAACAGTAATAGTATACTATGCAACAAGTGGGATAAACGGCACTTTACTCACGACTTTTTTTGACAGGAACGGAGCGAGTGTTTAATAAACGAGTGGCTTCAAAAGTTTAACCAAAGTGTTGCATACTATACTTTTTCTACGACCTTGAGTTTTCGGGTTCATTTTCGCCAAACAACAAGAATACATTCACTGACATGGTCGTCAGAATTGACAAACGTCAAATTCAAGGTATGAGAAATATCTCCGAAATCATCCGATTGCTCCCATACCCGTGCGGTAAAATCCCGGAAATGTCCGAAGTGGCTCAGATCCGTGGGAAATAAAACTGACGCGGTAAAGAGACAATTCCCGCACGCTAGATCGGTAGGTAATTAGGTATTTTACGGACGGGAGTAGAAAATAGTATATTATGCAACAAGTGCGGTAAACGGCATTTGACTCACGAGTTTATTTGACACGAACGGAGCGAGTGATTAATAAACGAGTGAGTTAAAAAACACTACAAGGCTGTTTTATTATCTTAGGATTGAGTATTGAAAAAAAAATGAAAAAAAAAATTTTTATAACAAATTGTTTATTAAATAAACAATTACAAAATTAAGAAAATATAATTTTTAGAGAAAAAACGGTTCCTTAATTTTTAAATTTACTCTCAAAAAACGATTGTTAATTAACAAATGCATTTTTTAGCAACGAGTAATTTTTTCTAAGGAACCATTTTTTCTCTAAAAATCATGATTTGTATCAATAAATAGATGAACAAAAAATTTTTTCTGATTCGCGCATAAACAATTTTTGGTTATAACAATTTCTTAAACAATGGCAGTAAAGAAACGAAAATAAAGAATTTTATACACCATTAAACCATCAGAAATCACAACATTACAACAAAATATTTTTTTGTAATTTTTTTTTTATTTTTTGATTTTCGATTGTCAATAAAAAAAAAATAAAATTGTAAGCCCAATACCAATACCTCCACGAAGTGAAAAAATTCCTAATGCTTTTGTTTATTAATTATCGTGGTTTTTATTTTAACTTTGAACTTGAAAAAATTACTTAATTAGCAAATCCATAATTTATGAACAAATTGGAATAAACATTTTTTGTCGCGGATTATTGTTAATTTGAGTATCCCAATGCTACGTTAATTTTTTTATTTCCTAATAATCATATTTAATATGTTTAAATATTTTTTGTTGTTGTTGTGTCAGAGTAGCGCAACGCGTGCGGAAGCCAGACCATCCGGATGTCGCTAATTTTTCTGGGCTCCGTAAAATTTATAATTATTGGAAATACAGTTCCGAGAGTAGGGACTTTTTTTAGCTGATCTTTTTTAACATTTCGAAAATTTTCATTATTTTTCGAGATATTCAAAAAAAAACTAAACCCTTTTTTTTACTTAATTGTTTATAACTTTTAAAAAAAAATTAAAATTTCTACGTAATTTTCCGAATCGAATGACACCACAAACATAATTTTCAGAGACTTAACAAAAATTTTAGAAAAAATGATACATGTTGACCAGACTAGCAGCTTTGCTTGAAATTCTGCAACGCAATGAAATTTAATACATTTGTATCTGACATTTTATGTTTAAGCTGTAAAAACGATATCTTTAGCGTTCAGAAATTTTCATATTTTGCACGAAGTACAAAAAAACGAACGTGACGCATTGCGAGCCTTATTTTTAATGCCGAAAAAATTTTCTGTAATCCGCCGCATCTTTCACTTAGTCAATCTGTCCTCTTGTCTACTCCATGGTTTTATTTTTGAGGTCATCGTTCATAACGTAACTGTGTGTCCCGTTTAATTAATGAGCTAAAAAGCAGCTCAAATGCGAGAGAAACAACAAGCCAAGTCGACGAAATGGCTCTGAGCATTATGCTTATTAAACACAAAATCAAATTGCTCTCGAGCTTTAAGAATGAAAGCGGAGTAATAAGGCACCAATATAAACCGACCCATAATAATTGTTATTAAATTACACGACCAACGAGCCCGTCCCGAGGCGACATGCTCATCCCGAAACAATAAGAGCAATATGGAATTATGATACGCGCAAAAGAAAAACGGAAAGCAAGAACGAGCGAGATGTTGGAAAAAGCGTTTAAGCAGCAAAGGCATTGAAATGTGCGTAGGTGATCGATCGGACGTCAGTGACTTACCGCTTTTGGCACCAGCAGCGAAAAGGTGGCTTAACTTTAAAAATCACGATTTCTCAATTGAGGTTGAGGTACTGTTTTCTCAAAAAAGAAACGATGTGATCGCGATTATATCAATAATTGCCATAATGCAGGGTGTTTTCTAATTGAATGGTTCGTTTTAAAAAGAAAGCTTCATATGGACATACGTCCCATGTGTCTTAATATTTTTATGATACAGTTTTCAAAAATAAAATATATCCTTTTAATGTCTGTAATAAAAGTTTAAATTTTTTTAATATTTAATAAGGAACAGAATGTGGTTCATGCATGCACTTTAGTGTTGTAGTAAAAAAATATATAAATAAAAAAATTAATACCCGATGTGTAGGTCAGCCGTGGCCGCCTAGGTGCCCAGATTTAAATAGTTTGGACTTTTTCTTATGGGGACATCTTAATCGCACCTGAAGCTGAAGTATCTTATAATAGCTTCCTATGATTTAATAAGGGAGGTATAATTTAAAGAGTGGGAGGCAATCTGAGAAAAAGAGCTGAAGGCTCCTTCTAAGAGGAGGACACTTTGAGCAACTTATCTAGCTTCCATGTTCTAGTTTTTTTCATAAAAGTTGTTGTTAGGATATTACGTTGTTTCGTTAAAACTGCAAAAGTAGAAAGAACAGTCTTCTAATATTTTTTTATTTTCTGAAGGACACTAGTTGTTGACTGAAAACTAGATATTTTGTTTTAGATAGATATTTTGCGTTTCATAAAAAAGTTCTCGATTTACCCAATGCAGTGGCGATCCAATTAACCAACATATTATTTATTCATGACAATCTTGGTGGTAGGCCCCAAAAAAATAATGACATTTTTATTCATTTATAAGCAGATTTGATTTCTTCATTTTTTTAGTTTTCACAAAAAAAATTATTTTGTGAATGTCTGCCAAAATAAACAGGTGAAATTGTATTACATTAAATAATACCTCTTGATACGAGTGTGCCAAATGTCATTGTAATATCTAAAGTGGTATTAAAGATGTTAAAAAATATATTTTATTTTTGAAAGCTTTACCACCCTGTGTCTCATATGAAGTTTCCTATTTAAAATTTATTAATTTATTTATTTATTAAAGTTAATTATTGATAGTCAATTAAAAACACCATCATCAAAATCATTATTAAACTGTACAATTTGTTGCTCTTACTCCACAAGCGCAGTACAGTCCAGCACACGATAAATGGTTATGACTTGTCTGACCTATCATAAATGGAAAGCCCTTTCATTCACCCTCAATAAACCGAGCAATAAACCGATTTACCTATTTGCAAGCGTTTATCAATACAGGGAGTTATTTTTAATTTAGTTGAAATAGAAAAGTTAAAATCATTTGCCCTTTGTCATTATTTGTTTTAAGTTTAGATATTTTTAAGTTAACATTTCTTACCAGATTTGCGTGGATACTCTCAGTTTTTAAGTCTCAATGATCTATGGTAACTACTCGTTATAAGTACAGTATCGTTCCTTTCTGTGAGATTTCAACTGTAAGAAATCTTTATAAAATTTTCATTTGGGTACCGGATGATGAAAAGCGACGAATAAAATTGCTAATTACATGGAAAAAAGGTATAAGGGATTATTCTGGGAAGAGCAGAAGGATTCACGTTACTTGTTACTTTACCAGTAAAAGCCACAATGTATCTTCTATTAAGTAAAGTTAAGTAACCATTATCAGGCGTATTAGGTATGGCAATTTGAGCAAAACCAATTTAAATTAAGAATGAGAAATAAAGTATGGGAAAGTTCAGATCAAGTTGGAACAAAAAATGTCATATTTACATTCTAACAGTGCAAAATTAATATTAACCAACTTACTGTACGATTAAAATCTGCAAACTGTTTTCAGAGCTACAGAATATCTGCGAAACTAAAGAAGATATTTGGACAAGGAATAAAAGTCATCTTTCTAAAACTCGTTTGCAGTAAATTGTGAGATTTTTGGGGTTGCTGCATTTCGTCAAACAATCTGGAAATCTTAGCTGTATATTTTTTTGCGTCTCGAAGTAATTAGCAATTATCTTCAAACATAAGTTTCGATCCATGCAATTTATAAATAATAAGTATAATTTGATGCTGTTGATCATCACAAATTAATTGAAATCTTGGAGAGGGACGGTGTAGGGGTGGTGCCCTAAAAAGTTACCTTTCTGAAAGAACGCACAAAGTTGAAGTAGGAAATGTGGTTAGTGAAGAAGCAAATGTAGAGTTTGGCGTTCCCCAAGGGACAGTTCTGGGCCAGGTATTGTTTACACTTTACATTAATAATTTATTTAACATAAAATCTCTTGGAGAACTAAAGGAGACTCTGCCATCATCTACAGAGATAAATCCTGGCAAGCACTTAAAAACAAAGCCGAACATGACCTACCTATGGATGTCATTCCGACTCTCTCCCAGACTTCCAAGAACTGAATATCAAAATAAATGCGAATCATCCTGTGTCCATAAAATATAAAACCACAATCAAATATTTAGGGATTATTCTTGGTCCGCATTTAAAGTGGGGTGAACACGTAAAATAAACAAGTAACTGCTTGAGATCTTTAATCAGAAAATTTAAAGAATTGAAAAAATATTTTGAAATGTCGTACTTGAGAATCTTATATTTCGCACTTGTTCAACCACATTTAACTTATGGTTTGGGGGAGAGTGCTGGATGCTCATCTTAGAACGCTAGAAATCACTGAAAAGTGGATATTAAAAATAATTTATGGCAAGTAATAAGTTATTCCGAGAGATTGAAATTTTAGATATTCGTCAACTTTTTGTGCAAAGTATAGCAATGTGACAATATAAGAAAAAAGACACGTTACAAACTATAAAGCATAATCATAACACCAGGCACAAAGTAGTAACAGGTTACCTTCCTCAAACCAACACCTCACTAGGACAGAGATTCTTTTTGTACTTAGCCGAAATATCCACAGTAAGCTACCGATTGAAATCAAAAGTATAAATTCTTCAACTTTGTTTAAATCTCGAGTAGACAAATGGCTGCTTAGTCAAGAGAGATCGAGAATTCAATCGCTGCTAATGAAAAAATATGGCTAGCTTAAAAAGTACGACAAAAAAATAAATTCTCGAATATCTCCAACAATAAACACTTAACCAAGAAAACGTATCCAGAACTAGTTTAATTCTCACCGACAAGAAGTATTTCCTTGGTGTTATTTTATTCTATGAAATAATCGTAATTATTTTACTCCCACTTCTACTAATAATCTTTTGTTTTATTTTTTTTTAGTGTTTATTTTTTTGGTTATGGATTTACGGGAATTAGTATGAATAGCGTTATATTTTAGTCGTGATATTGTGGCTGATATTGATTGATAAATAAACTTATTATTATTATTAACTACATTGTAAGAACATTTGTATTATTTTTTAGATGATCAATTTTTGATCAGGCAAGATATAAATTTAAGTTAAATAGAAATTTCAACTATGGAAAAAGAGATAAGCTTTTGATATACCTTCGCACTGACTATTTTTACTAAATTGTTACTTTAAAATCCGAAAAAATATAATTCCCTTACACCAAAAAGCTTGGGCATTGAATTTATGATTTAAAAAGAAAATCTTAAAAGTCGGCCCTCTTAAAGTTATATCTATAAATGTAAACCACATTTTCCAATCTACGCAAACCACTTCATCGGCGTTGCTCATCTGCGATAAAGAATAAAAAAATGTATATATACCTACACATAATTAAAACGAAAACGGAGTTAAAAAAGTGCCTCTTAATGAATTCTTTTCAATTAAAAACATTACAAGCAAAAAATCTATTAAGAGGGCTACATAAATCATTTGCATTTCAGATGAGCCGTCTTGTGTGAAGAGTTCCCGCTGGATGGACAGTAGGAAATGTGATGCTGGGCTGCCTTAGGCGGCGACTGAGCGGCAGTCGAAGATAAGTAGGTAAGTATGTATTTCTTAAAACGTATCGACGTAGTGTCGATTAAATATTTTCCTAAGTTGTAAGTTAGCAGTCAAACAAATCTGGTATCAGTCGCATTAACGGCTGAATATTTTAAGTGCTTCTCCGTTTATCTGAAAAGCGCTATCTATAATTCATTTGGAACGGACTTTACTACGACTGGCATAAAATTAATTAAAAATTGTAGCTCGTTTTTAAATTGTCGACCCCTTAAAAAAATCCAGCGGCACCCACCACTGACAGCCGTAAAGAGGCCGTAACCGATGCTTTAGTGTCTGTCAATCGCGAATGGGTAGATCATCACTCAGAACTATGTTTTGTTTTGTTTGTAGGTGGAAAGATACTTTTGCTTTCAATGAGAAATGAGTCTCATATTTTAAAGCTTCCGTTCGTAGAGTATATTAATATCGGTAAGTGGAAATTAATAAATGACCGACCATTTATCTACAAAATTTGTACACAGCAAAGACAAAATCTTTGACCTGCGTGTAGCGGGATAATAATATTTTATTGCATTTAATGAGCTGTTGGTAGTTGTTTTTTATCAACTTTCGGAGTCCTTTGATGTCTTTATGATTAACAATAGGAAGTCGGTTCATAATTTTATATGACCCAAATTTCACAGACACTCATCAATATTGTCGGTAGTGACCAGTATAAATGGGGTATTAATTATAAATAAATTTCTTATTAAAGAAAGGAGTTCAATAAAATCATTTGAATTGATCTTTTGAAAACAACTGTTTGAGTATCTTTTGCCGTTTTGGTTTCGACAAGCACTTAATTTTTCTTCTAATGTATGTATATATAATTTGTATTCACCATTTTTAATACACCAGTATAAATTACATCATTTTATGATTTACCTTAAGGTTGATTGGAAGCGTATTAAGAATCACTAGTAACTTTTAAGGTAATATTCATTTTTCCACAAACAACAGAAATTTCAAATTAAAAGTCATCATTAGCAACAAACTTTTATGACAAAAGACTATCTAATTCAGGAGAATCTAGACAAAATAAACAAAACTTAAATAGAAATAGTAATTAACTCGTAAAATATTCTCAATACACAGGTTTTAAAGAAGGAGAAATACCGACATGGAATAACATGACACTTAAGGCCGAACAGTCAACAAATTACTATTTCTTACTTTTTCCCAGAAAAACTACGTTAATTATATGCATTTATTGTTGTATTTTATTTACATATTGCGACGTGCATTTTAGTCAGTCAAGTTTTGTTCATTTTTAGCTTTGGTACTATTAAAGCAGGCTATAAATAGATCACCTGGTGTTTTAGTTAGGTTTTTATGTATTCTTTTTGTCTGGACTAAACTGAAATTGACAATAATAAGGCCGTTTAAAAAATAAGTGAGAATTTATGTGGTTTATTAAAGTCATTGTGATGAAGTCACAGGATTTTTGAGATATATGCTAAAGAGTTTCTTGGACAATAAGTTGAATCTTTTTAGTCATTGTCAAATTGAAGTAGGTCACACACACACGCAAAAATCTGTAAGAGATGTAGTTGTAGAAAAGGCAAACATTTTAATTTCTTAGACTATTTCTATAAAATATCTAATAATTAATCCACAATAAGAATGTTGCTGTTTTAGTTTTCTTTTAATTTAGACTAAAGTGTTTAGGTTATTTGAAATATTTGAATTGATAGTTGATAGTGATAATGTGTTTAAATAACACGACTTCTAGAAATAAATTGAATAGTTAAATCTTTTCAGCTTGGCATTGTAAGTTTAGTCAACTTAACATGGTAATTTTATAGCAAATGCATTGCAAATTTACTTTAAGCTGTTAAAAGTAAATGTATATTACCGGTCAAACTAATTTATCACAGGCTATATCAGTTTATAAGTAAATAGAAAAGCAGCAAGTGCTCACCAAAACTGACGAAAATGAAGTTAGTCCTGAGCAAAACGCGAACTTTTAATCTGATGACAGGTTTGGTTAGCTTTGATTAGATAGACAAACCACTATTATGAGCTGATTTGGTGGCCTAGGGCAAACTGGTTTGGCCTGAAATCAGGTTTGGACGGTAACGTATTTATCAACCAA
Organism: Cylas formicarius; assembly: GCF_029955315.1. NCBI lineage: Eukaryota > Metazoa > Arthropoda > Insecta > Coleoptera > Brentidae > Cylas > Cylas formicarius. The sequence continues at coordinate 2,997,982 of NW_026844352.1, forward strand.
AATTTCTGCAAATATAGATCTACTGAGATTCTAACGTAAATTTACCGATATGCTCAATTAGCTATTTTCTAATTTAGTTTAGGGAAACACAACTTAACAGCTATCATGGGGAAATGCAGCAAGAAAACTTTCTCCTTTGGTTCGATAATCAGCTGTCGAAGAAGTTGACTGAATCTAATTAACGAACGATCAGTTCCAAAGTTGAAATTTTAGATTTGGTTCAGAACTGAACTTGTAACCTTTATAGTACAGTAACTATCTACACTACCAAAATTTTACTGCTTAACCATCTGTCTTTTAGGTACAAAGCAACAAAGAAGAATGTGGTAGATGACTTGGCAGAACTTTTACTTTTAACCTGATAAAACTGGTTTGGAAAATTGCAAAAAATATTGGCAAAGATGGTCATAGCTAATCAAAACCTAACCCCCAGTGACTTTCCTGTAGCCAGAAGTGACGCCTATTCAACGACCCACCTGTTGACGCTGGGAGTTTAGAAGAAAAAGATAGTTAGTAGTTGTCTGATTTGAATTTTTTCTGTTTAAATAATTTTTTTTTAGCATTTTGTTTGATTTTGTTGTTATTCAAACAATGTTTGAAATTAACTACTAAACCTTAAAATCATGGGTTTTTGCCCTTTACCCTTCATAGGTGTTTAGAATGATATTATCTATCCGCATGACTACCCACACTGTATTCCCAGTGCGATTTGGAAGACTGTACGAAACGGCAATGCCTCGAAATACGATATCGTGGTTTGGATCTGTACAAAATGTCGAACGTCAGATATGCAACACAAAAAAATCATTAAAAACATGCAGGTAACGTAAAACTCGGGCTAGCGTGATAAGAGACGGTCGTAGAGTTTCAAAGAACTGTTTAGGAAAAATGTGGTCAGAACCCAATGGTCAGCGCGCATTCATCCATTGAAATCCAAAAGTTTCGTCTTTATATCATTTTCGTTCTCCGCGTATAATATATTGTGCAAGATTTCGCTGATCCGTTGTGCGTAAAATACGACACAAAAGTCCCAAAGCCGAAGTTTCTTTTGTTCCGGATCCCGTCCGATATTTTTATTCAAGTGAGCTTGAATAATGCCCATTGTCGATAAACGTCATCGACTATGTAAAACTTTCAAGATACGGATCGATGCGTGTACAGAGTTATTCATTATATTTTGACACCCAGCTATATGGTTATTTTTGAAAGATAAAAAAAGAGTGTGAACACAAAAGTTTCAAGTTTTTTACATTATTATCTCATGCAATTGTAGATATTTTTTTCCTGATTTGGACGGTATATAGTTTGTTGACATTTCATTTAGTCGTTTTTGAGATATTTCATATTGTTTGGAAATGGTCAAGTCTGCCTTGATAGAAACCATATTATCCATGTTTGCAATTGTTTTAACAATGTTCTATTATTGACAACTAATCAAAACTAAAGCTCTGAAGCGTAAGATATTTCAAATGGGTTATACGGAAGAAAAACGCCAACTAATAAAACTATGTTACGCAAATAATAAAAATATCAATAATTAATGCTAAACATTTTCCACATAACCCTTATTATTTTCTATACATCGGACAATATTTCTGGATTTAGAACATGTAAAAATAATATTAAGTGTTTCTCTTATCACTTGAAAACTTTCAGGTCTATTATAATAAATTTCATATTTTAAGTATCTCAATAAAAAAAATGTCACATGCATTCAATTCATTAATTAGATAATGCTGCCAAATTAAATTTAAATACTTTCTAACTGGTACATTTTCTAACAACTGTTCTATTTCTGTTGCAAGGAAATTAAAATATCGTTGGCGATTCAAGGATCCACCGTAATTGGTCCGACCACCATATTATTCAATATACCACACCATACATTAAGTGATGTCCGTTCTTGGATTTTCACTGCCTGCATTTTGTGTGGATTATTGGTGGACCAAAAATGTTTATTGTTTCTATTAAATACACCTGCTGTTGTGAACAAAGCCTCACCCGTAAATATTATTTTGTTTAGAAAATTTCCATCTTCTTGAGAACTAAAGATTTCAGTGCAAAATTCGAGCCTCTGCGTTTTATATTCATCGGTAAAATTTTGCACTGGAAATAATTCATGCGGGTGAAACTTATGATATTTTAGCGTTCGTTGAGTTTTACTATAGGACCTTCCGGATAATTTTTTAACGTCAAGTATAGAATACTCAGGATTATCTAAAAAATATGAAATATAAAAATTAAGAAAATTGAAAATAGAAGTCAAAGTCTTGCCTGTCAGTTAAAGCGTCTGACTAGAATCAGATTCTCTATCGCATCGTAAACGGCCATTGTTTTGCTTAAATACATTTTTTTTCTACTCCCATCTGTAAAATACCTAATTACACACCGATTTAGCTTGCGGGAAGCCTCACTTTACCTGGTCAGTTTTGTTTCCCACTTCGGACATTTTCAGGATTTTACAGCACGCTTTGAATTTTGACGTTTTGACGAAAATGTAGCCGAAAACTAACGGTCGTAGAAAAAGTATAGTATGCAACACGTTCGGTAAACTTTTTAAGTCACTCGTTTATTAAACGCTCGCTCGTGAGTCAAATGCCGTTTGCCGCACTTGTTGCATAATATACTATTTAATTAAAAGCTAACCTGATATAATAAAATTATGTCAAATATGCGAATTTAGTGTATAAAATTTTGAAAATATAATGCCCGTATACTTCGAAAGCATGGCACATTATCAGGAATAGTCCTACTTTCAAACAGATTTAGTTTTGGCCTGTCACTTAAGGCGTCTGACTAGAAATCAGGTTCTCTATCACAGCTTAAGTTTGAAACCTACCTACTGCAAAAGACCATTGTTTTGCTTAAATTCATATATTTTTTTTAATTAACAGCTAACCTTATATAAGAAAATGATGTAAAATATGTGAATTGAGTACATAAAATTTAGAAAATGTAATGGCCGTATACTTCAAAAGTATGGCACATTATCAGAATTAGTTCTACTTTCAAAGAGATTTAGTCTTGCCTGTCGGTTAATGCGTCTGACTAGAAGAGAAGAGCGTAAGTTCGAAACCTGCATATAATATATATTTTTTTTAATTAACAGCTAACAAAATATCAGAAAATTAGAGTGTTGTAATAGTATATTAATTTACTTATTATTAATTAAAATTTATTTCTATTGTCCTGGTATTCCGTGTGACACTATTTCCGTCCTGAAATTGTTTAATTACATTTTTAAATGTATTTATTGAAATAACTCTTCTGCCCAAATCTATTTGTCGATATTCTCTTTTAACCCTTGGACCATTATTCCCGTTTGAATAACACAATTTTATTTTTTGGCGTTTTTCTTCCTCAGTATTTGAATTTCAAATATCTTAAGTTATTTAACTTACGCTGCAGTTATTAGTTTTGATTAATTTTCAAAAGCAGAACATTGTTAAAACAATCGCAAAACAGACTTGACCATTTTTAAACAATTTGGGTATTTTCCAGAAATTGCATGATAATTATTTTTAAAATGAAATGTCAATAAACTATTTGTTTTTGAAATCAGGGAAAAAAGATCTACGAATTCGTTTTTTTTGCACAAGATAATAGAGCAAATATCTTCAAACTTTTGAATTTACACTTTTTTTTCTATCTTTTAAAATTAACCCTGTAGGTGGGTGTGAAAATATTATGGATAACGCTGTACGCGTTATTAAGATCGTATGAAGATTCACGACGAAATTCTTTGCGTGCCGAAAGGCTACCGAAATAAAAGTTATTAATCCTCTCTGGGCGATCGCCGAGGCAAGTTTTACTTTGACCTCTTCCCTCTTCCATTGTTTTTCGGCGTAATTAGATCGGCCGATGTTATATTTCAATTTCGTTGAGCGGTTTCTGTGTAATTTCAGAATGGGCGGTCTAAATAAAAACGTACGGATTCGGATAAAAAGCAAATTGAGTTTAAGAAGTCGGTTATTACTGGGCCGAATTTTTAATTGTATTCGCAAAAACTTCGCCGACTTACTAATGGATCGTTTTTCGTTGAAATCGTACCGTGCCGGGTATCAGTACGAGGGCTACCTTTTATATTTCGAGATTTGTAATAAAAAACTATAAGCTAGCAACAAATATGACTATTGTTTCTCAAAACAGTTACTCTGATGATCAACACACTTTTGCAATCGATAAAACCAATCAAAGCACTTTTCCCAAATCCAGTCGGGTACCTCCAAAACATGCTCGTTAAACCGATCAATCGCTTCTTCTGGTGTCAAAAATGGTTGCCCACGTAATTTATTCTTAATGTATGCGACCGTATTTTTTTAGCATTTCCTTCGACCAATCAACACGAGCCAGTTTTTGGGCTGATGATGATCTCTTGATAAATCACACGACGATCCTGCAAAATCAGTTTCGGCAATGCATCAATGTTTTCTTGGACAATCACCGATTTTGGACGACCTTCACGAAATTCATCTCCGACAACGACTGAAGTCCGAAAGTAGCGATAAACAGTAGTCCTAGATGGTGCTTTAATTCCAAGAGTTGAATTAAATTGTTGAGTTAGTCCACGTCTAAAGTTGTAAAAAATTATTGCACGAAAATGCTCCTGATTAGGTTCCATTTTTAACTTTCACAATTTTTTTAATATAATCACAAATAACACAAACAACACCCTTTCGTCAAAATGTCAAACTTCCCCATAAAAACGTCGCCAGATGGTAGGACTGGTTTAAGAAAATCCCGAATATAAAAGGCAGCCCTCGTAGGTTCGTTCCAACCTCTCTCGAAACCCTCCGAATTTGTCTGAGTGTTTGGAAGTAGAACACTTAGTAAAACACGACTGAAAAGGCTGAGAGGCTGAAAATATTACGCGTACACGTAATATTAAATGTTATTTAAACAAATTTACTTTTATAAACCATAAGCATAAAAGATAGAGGGTTCATCATCTTCATAATCCGCCAATCTCTTGTATCCACTGTTGGACATAGGTCTCCTCCATCTCCTTCCACAATAGTCTGTTTTGCGCCTTCTGCGTCCAGTTTCCCGCTGTTTTTCTCAGATCCTGTACTCATCGTGTTAGAGGTCTACCCCGATTTCTCGTATTTTTTCAGGGTTTCCATTCTATCAATATTTTGGTCCTCCTATTGCCACTCAATGGCGCTATATAACCATCCCATCTCCATTTGTAAAGAAGACCTCAACGCTGTGCAAACGATATCAGAAATATCGATAACACTATTTATGACAGCTACACGAAATTTTTAATAAGATGACAAGTCTAGCTGGCACTAACTATTATTGTTATTATTATTATTATTATTACTATTGTTTTTTATAAGAAATATTCTCTGGTTGTTGGTATCAACGTTGCTGAAGTAGTAGAAAAAATAATCCAGAATTTGATAGAAATATACATTTATCGAAGAAATATAAAAATCTCCTGTGCTAAACGGGCGTCCAAACAAGAAGTCGTGATTACAAGAAAGAAAACTTTACTTCTTTGGTCATATCATGATTAATCCTGCCAAATGTTTTAAGTGTTCGTAGAGGCTAGAGCAGGAAATCCAACCTAGCTCACCAACTTAGGCAACTGCTAGTCCTAGATGGAAGTATTTCTTCTTGCATTGGCATAAACATGAAAAGGTTGACTCAGATTTTTTTTACCTTCAATTATTTTCGAGAAAAAATTCAGCCTTTTATTTTTTAATGTGTCACCCTGTATATTACTTGCTAATACTTGACTTTGTCAACGATTTTGAAAAATAAATATAAGTTTTTGTTAGTTGTCCATGACAGGTTGTTTTAAAAACGAAATAGCACAGTCTTGTAATATTCGAAAAATTCCTGAGTTATTGTTAGAATATTGTGATTTTTGTAATTTGTTTAACAATCTTTAATCAGAAAATCAAAACCATCTGTGGCAGCTAATAATACATTTGAAACGGCATGCTTTAGAAATCCATTCTAACAGGTCTGCATTATTTTATATTCTCTAATCAAAACCAATTCTAATCATCTGTTACTTACAGATATGCAGAAAGAAGACAGCCAGATAAAATAATTTTCAATTCGTAAGCTTCGGTCCAAATTTACAACAAAGATAACAAGGATTTTAATGAAATCAATGTGCTGGCCTTGATCCGGATATATCCAAGTAATTCTAGCAGAGTAGAACGATAAGTAAATGAAAGCAATTGCTTTCCTTTTAGGCTCACTGGTTCGGAAGGTGGAAATAATATTAAAATCCTAAAGTTTCCTTAAATATAATAGAAGAGAAAGTTCAAAATATTCAAACAAATTTAAAAATTAACATTAATCCATCATCAACTGCCTATGGTGTACACTTTACTAAAAATGTTTATCAAGACTATGTTACCTTACGGCAACACAAATATGTTAAGTAGCTTTCAGGTAACAACAGGTTTTAAAACAATGTTTTTTGCGGACCACACTAATGAAATCTATTGATCGTATTCTAATAGGCTGTACAATGGAACTAACTTAGCAAAACATTAAAGGAGGACCAAAAATCTGAAAAACGTGCTTTCCTGCTACACACTCAGGAGTTATGCGATAGAAAATGCTGATGACTTAACTGCTACCTTCGACCTAGGAATGTGTATCAGCTTAATCCAAGGCTCGTAGTTCTGTTTGTGAAAATATATAAATGAGCTTTTAAAAATCAGGATTTTTCGTTAATAATTAATTATAGTAACCCTATCGTTAATCAAACAATCAACAACATGAGTTCATTAAGTAATTAAATATCGTAAATGAGGAATAGAAATTATTCACTAAGTATAATATAAATAAAATAACAAAAAGGTATGCTTAAATAAATCTTCTTTAGTCATTAAAATCTATTAAAATCTTAAACATTAGGTTGATGTCCCGCTATATGCTTCTCGATTTTATTACCTACTAATTTAAGATGGAAATTAATTACGGGAAATATATTTCGTAAGTTTTTTTTATTTGTTATCGCTACTTCGTAATTCAGAAGAAAATTTTAATTAAAATTAAAAAATCGAGAAATCCAACGATAACGTGTTTATTTATTGTTGCGTATAATTATTATATAAAATATCGAAATTGAAATATTATCTTTGTACGTAATTTAATTTATAAACGCGCCTTTGGCTAAACCAATTAATTAAAATGCTTATTTAATGGGAAATCGGATTCGTCCTTTTTCGTATTTTTGAAAGTCACGCGTCTTATTACCCCTTAAAACTAAAATTTCGTTAATTAGCATTCAGTTAGCAGTTGTCGATCACCACTCCCATGCATTAACGTACAACACAAACATGTGAGTTTCTTTCTATTCTATTTTTTAAGTTTAAATTTATTAAGTTTAAGTTAAGGTAAGTTTAAATTTATTAAATCGAAAATTAACCTCAGAGCATACTATTAACTACTAATTCGTCTAATTTTGACAAGTACGCCATTGCATTTTTCAAATAAACAGTTTTACTAATTGAACAGAAAAAGATCCACGAATATGTTAGACCGGCAATTTAAAGGTTTAACCTGTTCGTCTTGAAGAAGTAGTTTACTACACATACCCAGTATGTCTTTTTGTACCAAACATAAAGCAAGTTTGTCACTTACCTCTTTTAAAAGGAAAATTTGCTATTTGCAAAAAATGAGTTAGGTTTTTACTATAAATGACGTATGCATTTTTAGCAACAGGAAATCAAGTATGATACTAGACGCTAAACTTAATGCTTTGCCAGGCCAACAATCGTGCTGACCAAAATAAAAAATGGACATGATTTACTTCAAAAGTTACAGAGATAAAAAAGATTGTGGGCCCCATACGGAAACTTTGAAGTATTTCGAGTTCAAATATAAAGACCGAAGGCACTTCATGGAAAATTTGGATCCTAATGGAAGAGGCTAAAGAAATCACATATTTTGAAGATCTTTTGAAATGGGTGACAACATATAAGAATCATGAACCTAAACCCAGAAGACATTTTACCCTTTACCGCTTTTATAAGGCACTAAAGTCTCAGAATTGCGAACAGGGAACAAAATGGTATATTATAAATCGAATCCCGACGACTATTAATTTAAGGAATCCAAATTTTTACGACCCAGTAGAAAAATAGGTACTAATACATTTAAAACTTTTAACAAAGACGACGCAGGTGCAACTAATTATTAAGAAAAACGGTCGATTTTTTTAATACATTCTTTATTGCGACATTATCTACAGTGTTGAAAAACCCTCTAGATAGGGCAGAAATTATACTGCCAGTAACGAAACCATAATATTGGTGCTAATCACACCGCAACCAGAAACTCCAAAAAGTATTTTAGTAATATACGTTACTTGTACATATAGAAATGGATTACCCATCATTACCCATAATTAGCAAAATAATTTGCTTTGCTTTGGCTAACTCTTTATGTTATTTTTTATTATGATATACGAGGTTAGCGCCAAAATTTCCCGGCCTGACATAGATGCAGCTCCAGTATCACGATAAAATTTGTGACTTCTTATAAATATATATCTTAGTAGGCTGCGAAAAAAAAATTGAAGTCTTGGGTCAAATAGTTTTTATAGACAGCATTTTAAACAAGACGTGTCCGAAAAAATGTTGCAAATAACGCAAATTAAGTATAAAGCACTCATAAAGTTTTTGACAAAAGAAGGGTTAGCACCTGTAGTAAAAGAATGGGCAAAACATTTTCGAATGGGGCTGGAGTCCCTTGAAGATAATTCAAGAACTGGTCAACCAGTGGAGGTCATAACGGAAGATATTGTTGCGATTGTGGAAGATGTGGTATTGAGTGATCGACGTTTAAAGGTCAAGGAAATCTCAGAAATTACTAAGCTAGGTATGCATAAGGTTAGTGCAAGATGGGTTCCTAAAAACTTTTCGGCTATTCAAAACGCCGCGTCGAGTGTGCGAGGTCTTTTTTGGAACGCTGTGGGTCGGAACCGAAGCCTGTGATAGAAACTATTGAGACGGGAGATGGTTCTCTATTATGACCCTCTATCAAAAAAAGAATTAATGGAGTGGCGTTGTAAGGGTGAAGCACCTCCAAGAAAATTCAGAGCCTGCCAGTCAACAAATAAGGTGATGGCCACGATCTTTTGGGATTGTGAATGAATTCTTTTGATAGATTTTAAAGAATCTAATACCACTGTCAATGATAAATATTACGCAACATTATTACATAAATTGCGAGACTGCGTGCGTCTTTCGCACGATAATGCACCCGTCCATACTGCTGGTGTTGCATAAGCTGTCATTTTAGAGTGTGGGTTCCAACAGATAGATCATCCTCCCGATAGTCCAGATATGGCCCCTAGCGACTACTATTTGTATGGATATTTGAAAAAGAACTTACGTGGACGACAGTTTAACGACGGGGTTGAGTTAAAAGAGACCGTTTTAGCTCATTTTGCAGACAAACCAAAATAATATTTCTTTTAAAGGGATTGAGTTGTTAATAAAGAGATGTAACAAGTGTATTGAAGTTAAGGGGGATTATATTGAAAAATAATAAAAAAATGTTACTCTACTTTGTTTCTTTCATATTCAGGCCGGGAAAATTTTGGCGCTGCCCTCGTACATGAAAATATTTGAAAAATTATTTTGATGAAGTATAATTTTAACATCTTGACGAATCTATTATACGGCAATGCAGCTTTTATATTTTCTAGTAATGCATTAAACTCGGAATAGGGCCGGAAAAGATTTATTAGTTCTAACATTGCCAGAAAAGATGGTGGCGCATTTCTTTAAGGTTTTCATTGAACCATTTAATTGGCGAACGATGGATAGTTGAGTTAACAATGGGAAAGAAACTATCGACAGCTCCCCTAAGTTGTCCAATAAACATAGAACAAAACTTTACGCCACTTTGTTCGTTACTGACAATTTTGGGCCACTCGATGTGCTCCATACTATTGCCGAACGCAGCTTTAGGTTTTTTATTTATTAACGGTCTTTTAATTTTATCATGGTTACGAGAAAGTACCGACGAATTAACTTTTATTAATCGTACCAAATGATCTGACAAAACTGGATCACAAACTAGGAAAATTGGAAATTACATTGTCCACACAGGAATCTACTGATTTAGACTTCCTGGTAGGTTCTTTTACAAAAATCTCTAAGCCAAACGAAATGAACATATTTTTTAACTCCTCTGATTGAGAGATTTTCTGTGTTAACTCTATGTTAAAATCGTCACAAAAGAATTAAATTATCATAACGTTTATGAAGGAAACTTATAATTCTGTTTGAATGATCAATGAAAATCAATACATTACCTGAAGAGCAAGAGTGAGCAAGCAAAACAGTCTTCTTATCAATAATTTCCGCTGCACGAAATTCTCCGTGACTTTGAACAGCCAATCCGTCGATATCTAGATATTTGTATTTGACATGCGCAACGCCTTCATGTTGTTAGTCTAGACTTATAATATAAAATATAAAATAAAATAATAAAAATAAAATAAAAAGTTATATTTGATGTCATATTTTCAAACCTGATAATAGAACAACAAATAATAATTTCATTACTATTTATGGGTAGGGTACAGTTTTTTCTCAGATGAACATTCAAGAAATCATTTTTTTAAATACCTCAATCTCAATGTAGATCGACGAACTCGCTGGCACCCTCGGTAACGGCCATCGTTTAAACGTATTTATGCTTTCATGTATTGCAATTCAAATCAAGTTAGCTACTGAGATGAACACGGCTCAGCCAAATAAACAGCCGTGATCGGACATAAACAATGCCCGGCTTGATTAGGGAATAAATACGAATCGGATCAGAGTCGCGGTGGTCCTTTCCGATGAGACAATTCAATTAAGCACCGGTCGTTTTTTATTTCAATTAATGTTCTCGTTTTCCCAGAAACTTTTTGGTATTTTTGCCGCAATGAGATTTTTTTAAATTTATGTATTATTAATACTCGTGTTGTTTTTGAAAATTGTCTTGTGTTACGAAGTGGACTGTATTTTTGGCTGGTCAGGCCTCAAAACGATTAAGAGGTGGCTGCAATCAACTTACCCAGGGTTTTCTTCATCTCGACCATTAAGTGAAAATCAATGTCCCAAAATATGTATACGAACGGCTAGCGGCTTCGTCGAAACACAAGAAAATTACCGGCAATATGGCAATATAAAAAGAAAGTATGGATGACATGAGACATTATGAATGAATGGTTTTTAAAATTTGATAGGTAAATGGCCTCACAAAAGTGAGAAATTTTATTATTCTTGGATAACCCAGTATCGCACCCCCGTGAGGTAAAATTCGAAAACATGAAAATTATCTTCTTGCCTCCAAATACGACATCAGTAGTAGTCTAGATAAGGGTATCATACAGACTGTTAAATTCTTATTATCGTGGACTTATACTGAAGCACATATTATCAAAGATGGATCAATTAATGTCCGCGTCAGATTTAGTAAAGTCTGTAAATATTTTAGAAGAACTTTATTCTATTAAGTCAGCCTGGAATAAAGTTTAGTTAGGAACCATACAAAATTGCTTCAACAAAGCTGGTTTCCAAAATAATTATGATTTTTCAACATCAATGGAATAGGATGCAGAAGATAATATCTAAGGTATTTGAAATGGAACGATGTGTCAGAGAAATGAATATAACGCAAGAAACTCTTGGAAACTATGCTGGAATTGACAATATTACACCGACTGAGGAGACTACTTTGAACATTAAAGATGCAATTGAAAACATGAAAGAACCTGAACCAGAAGAAGAGCGCGATCAAGAATATGATAGTAACTTAAAAATAATTACCGATCTAAAAGTTTTTGCTAAAGCGGACTACATTACATCTCAACACCTTAAGAATTTTGAAAATCACTTTCACTGAAGTTTTTTAAATCAAAAAACAATAATTATGCGTCAGACTAGTATCTTAGAGTTTGTAAATACATATATATATATATATATATATATATATATATATATATATATATATATATATATATTGTAAGGATTGAAGGTAAAAAAATAATTAAAGATTTTATACAACTCCAAACTGCATTTGAGTAGAACAGTAATTTTGAAATTCCAATTTTGACCAACTTTAAAGTCTAGTCTGAATTTGCTCTTTAGCAGCGGCAAGAAACAACTTATGAAGCTCATTTAATTATCTCAAAAAACAAATTAAATGTCACCTTGATAATGATTGTTATTTTTATTATTAGTATTACTATTATAACGGAACTTAAAATTCTAAATACTCTAACTATCTACACTGCTGTTAACATACTACTAAGGATAAAGTTTTAAAGTTCTTAACAAAGAAATTCAATTTATTTGCAGATTTTACACCTCTTGATATATCATTAAAAGCTCTTGATGTGTTATTATTTGGTTGGTTTTTGTATTAATCGTATAATTCTAGTGTCATATTTATGCGCTTGATTAGATAAAATTATTGATACCTTAGACTAGACTCAACTTCAAGATATTTAGTTCTTTGTATAGCCTAGTTGTGTGATCTATCACACTTTGAAAAGTTGTTTTACTACAAGTTCCCTATCTATCAACGAAGGTAAAAAAATAACTTGATTTGCAAGACATATAGAGGGTACAACAGAGGCCCCAAGACCGAACCCCGGCATTCCCGAGGATTTTCACCTTCTATCACTTTTAACATTATTAAGTTTGACAAAGTGATTTCTATCTTCATCTATTATCAAAGTCAACTATATCAAAAGCCTTTCCCAGATGTATAAACACTATGATAGCTACATTTTTGTTATCTATGCCTTTGAAACTTGAATGACAATATCACCAGTGGCACTCAGGGTGCTACTGGAATTTGACCACTCGAACTGTGTTGGCAATGCATTGTATTGAGATTTTTCCATGACTTTAGAAAAAAAGATTATTACTGAGATTCTTCTGCAATTAACCTTTTCTTTTTCGCAACGCCCTTTGAGAACAGATTATTTTTATTATTTTCAACTTAATTGGAGAAATACATGTGGAAATCGTATTATTTCTTGGCCTAGTTAAAAATTTTATATTCTGGTAGTATGTTGGATTATCTCACATTTGTCAGCTCTATTTTCATAGTTTATTACTGGTAAATTCTTTAATACCGATAGGTATTTCGATGTGACCTACTCTTCCAGGTCGCAAGCAATACTAGCACCGATGGTACCAAAATAGAAATTTAAATGATCAGCAATTCCCGCAATGTTTTTTGACATTATTGCTTGCTCTTAGCTTGCTCTTATTGACTTTGAGTTTTTTAACAAAACTGAACTGCCAAATTTAAATTGCACTATTATAAAAATTAAATTAAATCCAGTATAAAATAACTTAATATTGTGTAATACAAAAACAAACTGAAAGAATTTTCTTGAAACAAACTGGTCAAGCTATTTCCGAAAAAAACAAACAATTTAAAAGTAAATTAAGAATCTAGAGTTCACGATACCTACTTAATTTTATGGCAATCTCACTCAGTTTATTTTCCTTATTTTATTTACTTTTACTTTTGTTTGTCCGTTAAGCTGCACCACAGTCGCACTGCTAACAGTGTCGATGAATATAAATTTGCTTTTAATTACCGTTGTCCCTTTTTAATGCAAAGTTTTTATATCCCCGTCAGAACGTACGAACTTAATCAAGAGCAACAAGTTAATTTAGAAGGAGCAATAAATTTGCTTTTTAAAGTTCATGTAGCGCTTGTTCTACAATTCAATAAATACGCTGTTCACTTCGAGTGGTCTGCGTATTTATAATCCAGTGGTGGAACCAAATGGGCTCACGGCCCACACACGATTGCTTAGAACTTGCAGCTTTTCTGGCGGCCACTGATGTAAGATTAACAAATTCCAGTTGGTCAGGATTGCTAAATACTTGAACATTTCTATGAAATAATCTAATAGTACCAGAGCAAGAAAGGTGCAAGGAGTTCATTTTAAGCATTTGGGTGCAAGATTTGTACTCAAATCTTTTGAGTTTTTCCTACAGACGAATCCGGATATCCAATATTACGGACTAATTGAATAATTTGAAATTCAATTGAAATTTAAAAATTGTATCTGCTAAAATAGTTCTAATTTTGTGGATACTCGAGAGAGGCATTTCAAAAGCGACAGATCATTAAAACAAAAAATACTATTAGACTTTACCTAGTGCAGAAAAAAACATAATTGTTGGATTCTGCACAGCTGTCTTTTGCTGGTACGGTTATAATGTTAATAGAAAACTGAACTACCCTTCCACTGTGAGACATTGCCGACCATTTTATCAAACATATTTTTATTTTTCTCACATAAAAAATTGCAAAATCCAAAGAAATTACTAATGTTGCAACCCTCGCGTTTCTGATCTAATAACGTCTCTAGTGGAATAATATTTCAATGCCTAATTAAATTACAGACCCATCTTAATTGAATTTTCTGGAATAGTCAGCTACATTCTGTGAAATCAACATATTAAATTACCTATCACAGATTCAATTTAGAAATATATCAATAGTGTTAAATTGGTTAAAACAGTATGTAATTAACACTTTTACAATTTGTAGCTGGGTACATAGCCCACAGATAGCCCACAAGCAATACTTCATTGTCTACAAATAGTGAATTACGACATTTTACAAAACCCAAATATCCTGAACGGATGGAAATCTCTTTAAAACGTTCAATTTAAATAACTATATCCGAAAGTCTTTTGGTGTGTTCAAATTTCGTTCATTTTCTTCTTTTTCGATTTTGTCCACGCTCACAATTCAAGATAACTGTGCCGTCAAGCTGCTAGGATATCGACAAATTCGTTTAAAGCGAAGCGAGCGGGATACGAAAGTAGCCTATCTGGATCCAAAAAATAATCAAATTATACAGTTCTATGCAATAAAATTAGAATAAAAAACGTTGAGATCTTCACAGTGATTTATTGAGTTATGAGAGTTGTTTCGATAGCACCTTTTATCAAGTTCAAAATATTACAATATTTCAAGGTCTATAAATATAAACAGGTTAGATTCTCAAGATAATTAAACGTAGTCAATACTGTGGGACAATTTTCCACTATAGAAATATTCTCTGCCCTACATGTTTCTTTCCAAATGGTTGTGTTAAGTTTTCTTGGGTTTTTTCTCTAGTAAAGTAATCATGAGATCTGTGGTTGTTGAATAATGAGTTGAATTATAGTTTGGTTAGTTAGTTACTTTCTAGTTTAGTTGTCGAATAGCCTGTAATGGTTTGACATTACTTTTATATGCACCGCCCCAACCCATCATACCGTATAGTGAAAGTGACTGGACTAACGCAATGTACAAGAAATGATTTTCTTTTATTGAAACAATTTGTCTCGTTTGGTTAAAAATATATACTAGGAATCTGATGTTTTTACCTAGTGTTTGAAGATGAATATCCCATTCCAGGTGGCTGTCCAATAGTATGGCAATATATTTAACACTATTTTTTATTTCTATTTGCCACAGTTCAGATCTCTGTGTCAGGTAGACCTCAATATTCTTACTTGGTAACATTAAGGCGTTAATAGAAAAGGGCACATACACAGTTTTTTGTGTATCAACCGCAAATGATATGCGTTCCATTAGTATTCATCGAAAATTAAATCATTTAGGTAGATATTGAATAAACTGGGACCTAAGACTATTCAATGAGGTATTCCACAGTTGACAGTTTGTTACGGAGGCAGCTCTTTGATAGATCTAGCGCAACTAACCAATTGATTCAACTTTGTTTATTAAAAACTTATATGACTTTCTGTATCAAAGGCCTATAAAAACTGCTGCTTAGGGACGTCCTCTATCTAGACAGCTATATATGCTTCCAGATAATAATGCAATTGCATTTGCTATACTTTTATTTTGTGTATAACCGAACTGATTGTTAGAAATTAGCTGTTTATGTGAATGGTATTTTATCAATCTTATTTTACTTACATTTGATAGAATACTCATGGGACGATAATTAACCCCCAGTATTCGTTCACCTGCCTTGTTTATTGAACTAACAATAGCGCCTCTTTAAAGTGTTGGGGACATTTACCCGTAGAAATTATCACATTTATTATATACGATAGCGGTTGGCTTATTTCTTTAGCATTCCCTTTTAGAATCTCATCATCAATACAATCTTCTCCAGGTGTAGTTTTATACTTCAGTTTGCTAATATTTTCTTCAATCTTTCCAATATCCTTTTCTTCACTAAACATCAAATATTAAGTAAAAGATTCGAATATCAAAATTATCGTCAAACTTGGTCATTTCTGATTTGAAATAAATGACACAGTTAGTTTGAGACTTGAGAGCAAATTTAGATAGATGTTTCAAACTTTCAGGCTTAAGTTCAAGTTCTGTTTTGTGTTTTATTGTTTTTCAAATTTTGGGTTGGGTAATTAATCTGGAATCCATAGAGTTCAGAGTTCTTTAACACTGTTATTTAATTATAATCTTATCCATCAAAGAGGGGTCGTAACCATTGTAAAAAGGCATAGGTTTCATAATATTTCAATCTTTTTCAAAATTACAGACCCATCTTCTTCTTATATGGATTAAAGAATAATAAGCTCACCACTTTGTGTGTAAGCGTGATTGAAGTTACTGTGTCCGAGTGTAAGGGTTTATGGTAAATGGAAAAATCAAATTTGTTCTGTAATTCAGTTATAGTTAAGAAACTTTACCCTAGGTCCGTCTCTATGGTAAATTTTGTGCGGTTACGTATGCAGCTAATATGATTCTAAAAGGACTGTTGCTATCTTTCGGCTTCAGTGAAACAAACACAAACATGAACCACGTATCTATCCATTTGCAAAACCTTTCGCCTTCGTCACCTAAGAAGATTTTCTGCAAGTAGTGTACTCGGTGGGTTTCCCATAATCCCACAATCCCACAATCTTGGTGTAAACAAACTATTAGACTATTTATTAAATCTAATCTTATGATAGGATTTATTTATCTCTCTCCTAAATTATGTTGATTGCTGGAATGCTAGGAAATTGAATTAGCACGAATTTTCATGTCTTTAATGTTGTGCTTGACTAGTTCTAAAGAATTATTGATCTCATATCTAGGTTTAAAGGCAATATAAGATTTCAAAATTATCATTAATCTTCTTGAAAGGTTAGCTGATATTAGTGAACGGTAAAGACGTGAGTCGCGATTAAGATTGTTTGGTTGCTTATAGATTTCTATAGATTCTCAGATTTTTTCGTTGATAGAAGAATCGATTTCTTGTAAGAATTTTAGTTTTACCGAATAAGATTTGATGTTCGGTTTCATGACTATGTTCGGTATCTGTTGATGACCTATTTGTCGTATTCTGAAGACTCTTTCATATTCTCTGAGCATGGATGATATTTTTCGTCCGGTCTCTAGAATGTATTTGTTTTTGACGGATTGAAGATGATGAGATTTTTAGACAAGTAGTAAATCTGATTTTTTCGTTATATTTTTTAAGAACTTTTGGTATGTGGTCAGTGATGTTTTGAATGTGCTGGTTGCTTTCAACCGACGCAAGAGGAATCCAGAAGATTTGTAAATAGCATTACAGTAGTCTGTGGAAGTTTCTTTAAAAATTGTGTAATTTAATTAAAGAATATAATTTTGGAAGTTCTGGATTCATAATTATTAGTTGGTATATTTCTTTGTCATTAAAAAGTGACCAATCTTTAATTATACTTTTGCTTTGTTTTTAATATAACTCGGTGGGATCATATTGTGTAGGTTTGGTTTAAGTAACTGTCTACATTATTTTGGGAAGCTATTTGATTTTACTATTTTACATTTGTGGGAGACCTTGGAATTTACTGTTACTATCTTGAGAGTCTCTTAAATTAGTGAATACCTGTTTGTGAACAGTAAAGTTGTTACCGTTAATAGCAAGATCGCAATCAACCCCTAAACAATTTATCTCCTTATTCGTGTTTAACTTAAATCAAGGTTGAAACCTTTTTCTAGTAATTCGAACTCTTTCTCAGAAAATGTAGTATTCGTCAAATTAGTAAATCTGTTGTAAAATTTTTTATTACAAAATTTGAAATGACTAACCGATATTAAGTGGGTTTTATAAAATTGTCTAACTTTGATTTTTGATTTAGGTACTTTTTGTGAATAATATTTAATATTAAATCAAACTCTATGGGATTAACTCTATGAGATAATTCAGTAAGAGTTTAGTAGTTCTTCTTTCAGCCATTTTGTTTGACGTTGGAGTTGGGCCCTTTCTAGCAGCGGGGCTGTTGTATGTTCTTACTTTCATAAATTTCGGATATGCTCTGTTGTAGAAACGCTAACAGTTTTAGTATTAACCTGACAACAGGCGTACGTAACACTAAATTGAAATGTGATTTAAAACGGTGATTTTTGCGTTAAGTGCCTTGTTTCCCCAGTAAGATCTCTAAACATAACAGATCGAAATTTTAATATTATGTATTATTTTTGCTGTTTCTTTCTACTATTCCTACATTTACCTTAAATATTGGCTATGATGGAAGCATTGCACATACTGAACGTCAAAATTGACATGGATTCCATGTATCCATGTCATTTTCTAGCATTAAAAGAGACAACATACTGTTTTTGGAAACTAAAAAAGTGCGCCTTTTGCTTCATTAGCGAAAATTGTCAGCAGTAAATAAAAAAGAGTTAAAAGTGATAATAATTTAAATCAGATTGTGAGGTAAGCACTGCCGCCCAGAAAGGTTTAATACGTTTGTGTAAATCTTGCATTTTATGTGATTGAGCCGTGTTGGCTGAGCTTTATTAATTAAGCCATTTAGTTACTAAGTAAGTTAATTGCCCTGGGAGGTAACCGAAAAATCTGTGGTTTAGCCCATTAAACATTATACGGAATACGAATTTAAGTAACTTTGTCATTTAAATGTTAATGGTGGTTTAATCTTAACCGCGAATTTGAATTACAAAACATCAAAAGTTGCAACTGCGGCATTGTACAATTAATAATACGACAATTGCGAATCGTGGATTTGGCTTAGAATTAAGTAATCAGAAACGGTATGAAAAAAGTTGTGTTCACCAATTGAGACATAGTAATTAAAATTTAAGTCAAAGAGAATTATAAATAAAACCATAGAACTCAAAATATATTGGATGTTCTATTTAAGGGTTCTTTTCTTCTTTACTTTCAGTGGTCTCTTAGTGACAGTAACGACGAGTAATTGAGAATTGGATGAAGTCGGGGGAGGGAGTTTTTTATTGCAAATTATAGTGTTATTAAGGAACCATTTTGTAGGTCAAATGCCAACTGATTTTATTTTGCACAAATATGAAATTAAACTTTGGTATCTAGCTTTTATTAATTATTCAATGTACAACAAAGAAATAATGGATAGGGTTGGTTGCAGCAGACTCTAGTCTCATAAAACATCTGTAAATTTTATAGCAGTTTTCTTGCAAAAAAAGTCAAGGTGGAATAGAACACATGTTCTGAAAAGAAGACTAACAAGCACTATGGGTTTTAAACAAATGTAATACTGCAGTATGGTACTTTGTGTACTTCAACCGATGAAAATATTACATCTTTAATGAATTTTGATTTCTAAATAACATCAAACTTCTTAAAATGGAGATCAGGATCCTGCTTGGAACAATCGAAAAGATTCGTCATGAATGAATAAACGAATGAAACTGGTTTATTTTTTATTAGTTAGTTGGTAACGATTTCAGTTGCTGGTTGTGTTTTTAATGGTGTTCAAACTACTATTAGGTTATATATGAAAGAAAATGTAAAATGTAAATTTTAAATAAAACATAGGCGGATATTTCATGCTCATCATCAATAACCCAACAACACAACCGAAGTAAGAATAAAAGTGCTCCTTTTCTTCTTCACATACTCCAATCGAGCAGTCAAATACAAAGTAAAAAAGCAAGATGTTGTTCGTTGTCTGATTTTAACAAATTTAGTGCCTCTGATAAGTATGGCAGAACCTATACTTAGGCGTTGGATATGTTGCGCTGAATGTACACTCTTGGGAAATGTACACTTTTACCGTAAAATGTGTACATTTCCCAAAAAGTTAGATATATATGGACTGAATATAATGTATATGTACATTTCCCGACAAATGTGTTCTCCTGCATTCACGTTTTGGTAAATGTTTACTCTTACCTTCATGTTTTAAGAAAAGTAGGAGTACAATTAACTTTTCTTTGCATATTATATAATATGTCGTAGGTTATGATCCCAATATTCATAAATATAATTTTCGTCCTAGTTTTTCAGGACCAATACGATGGGAATGTTGTAACAGTTAAATTTCACAATGAAAAACGTTTTATTTATTTATTCCGGCAATTTTACAATTGTATTTTTTCGAGGAACGTATTCCTTTACAGGCGCATCTTTTAAAACCTTATCCACCAGTGAGGGACTGCATTCCCATAATTTCTTTTACCGATTTCTAAACATCTTGAGGAACATCTTCGTATGATATCAACTTTTGTTCGCAAACTTTTATCGTCATCTCTAGACAACGCAAGTTTTTGGATCACAACAACAGGAAATTTTTCTTTCGTAACTTGGTTGTCTAAATTTAACTAAAAAGTTCCATCTTTCTCTTCAGTTTGGTTGTCTAATGAACCATCATCCAAAATTGTGTTTAACGTTTCAATGGAAAATTCATATTTTTCCGTGACTTTCCTATGACGTGAATTGGCTTTGTGTACTCCTTGTAGTAATTGTCCTAACTCTTGTTCTGTTTCCCGCTGTCTAACAGGTAAATTTGATGTTTTCAAATCCAATTTCATTCTTGTTCCGAGCAAAGCTTCATAGGGAGTTTGCTTTATACACTCATGAAAAACTCTATTTTCATCAGTTGAACATATTTCTGACCGCTTGGTAATTTGGTTAGTGATAAGCCAGGTTGTAAGCGCATTTTGAACATCTTGGCGAGGCGTCCCGTCTATTATTTTCACACCACACGTATTTGCTAATTTTTGGATAATTTTATTTGCAAACTCCCTGCCATTATCACATTGGAGAATGGATGGTGCTCCCAACAGAGTGAAAATGTCAATAAGTTTTTTTGATCAGCAGTTTTTGTTTGTAGTACAACAAATTTGGTTAAATAACCTTGATAATTTAAAATAAATTTAAATTCATTATCTTGTTATGTCTGTAAATCTATAAGATCCGCCTGACACCTCACTCATCAAAATTGGTTTTATCACAAATCCTTTTTTCTTGCCATTTGCCTTTTTTTGACATGCTTATAGATATAGATAAATACAACATAACTGCTTCAGTTGTTGTTGTTGTATTTGTTATTAATTTCTTTCACTAATCTGTTTCGGCCACCATTTGCCAAATGAGCATCGTGTATAATTCCATTGGTTTCTTCAATTGTTGCAAAATATTTTTCTACTACCGTCTGTAAAATACCTAATACCACACCGATCTAGCGTGCGGGAAGCGCCACTTTACCACGTCAGTTTCGTTTCCCACGAATCCGAGCCACTTCGGACATTTCCGGGATTTTACCGCACGGATTTGGGAGCAATCGGATGTTTTCGGAGATTTTCCCCTCGCTTTGAGTTTTGACGTTTGTTAATTCTGACGGTCATGTCAGTGAATGTATCGTGTTGTTTTGCGAAAATGTACCCAAAAACTAATGGTCGTAGCAAAAGTATAGTATGCAACACGTTCGATAAACTTTTTATCTCACTCGTTTATTAAAAACTACTGAATCAAGTGCCGTTTACCGAACTTCTTGCATAATATATTATTTATGCACCCCGTTCTTTTACTTTACTTATTACTTTTTGTTCCTTCCCTACCAGTATCATATCGTATCTTTTCAGCTAGCGGTAATCTACTTTTATTCTTTTCTTTTAATTTTGCTGCCTTTATTTCCAATAATACTTTTTATAAATAAATAAATATTATTTTTGTTTTTTTTTTGTAATACAATCTGATCTAGTTGGTTCTTAAATTTTTCTTTTTGTTCCATTGTTTATTGTTTTTAAAAAATTCTAACTAAAAAAATATATTTTTTATAGAAAAATTAAAATGTCAAATCTATAATTGTGATACTTTTAACTTTCCTGAGTCTAAATATCTAAAATTATTTCCACAAATCTTCAGTATTATGGCAAAAACGAAATAATCATATGTGATAAAATTCAAGAGAAAAATAAAAAAGAAGCTGAACCCACCCGAATTAGACGACTTACAAATTTTTCATCGGAGCAAATGAATGAAGACGTAATAAATAATATCCACATCGATCCTACTTGGTCGGTTTCACCGAGAAAAGGTGAATTCGTATGTGGTTCGCATTTCATTGCACGGCAGTTCTTTAGAACTGAACGAATAACAAATCTAATTTAACGAAACACGTGCATGCCGCGAACCCATTTGGATGTGGTACCTTTTTTTTTCACCGGCATTGCTCGTTCCTTTCGTAAATTGTGCGTGCACTTCGTACGTGAAATCCGGCCAGTATGCAATTATTTTTAGCGGCGCTAAAAGTGCTCGCATAACTAATTTTTTGGTCAGCGCAGTTTATGTCGGCGTAATGATTGTTTACGTGTCGCTACCCGATAGCTTTTCAGACAAGCACAGTGCGTTCAACGATTTTCAGGAAAACATTTCACACTTCTGGTTAGACCTCTTTTAAGAAAATAAGACAGGTCTACAAAATTAAACTTTTTGACAGATGTTTTTCAAAGAAACTTCCACAGGCTACTGTAATACTTTTTATAAAACTTATGGATTCCTCTTGCGTCGGTTTTTGCTGAGTCGAAATTGCTGACGTTTCGCCAATCATCCTGTTGACTTCTTCAGTTGACTGAAACCGGCTCGCATTTTACGACAAAGCTTTAAATCTCCGCTTATCTTGAATCATATTCAGAAATTTGGAAAACTAACGTCGACACTAGGGAAATCATCCAACTCTTCTCAACTATCAAACACTGTGGTAAATGCATCATCGCACCAACTTTCAGTTCAGTTTTTTCAAAAGATTCTAACTTTGTTCTTGCCCCACATATTATCCCAAAAGAGGAAACAATTTCAAATGTCGAGTCTATTCTAAAGAAACTACCACCTCAGCTAATGAAATTCGATTTGAAACCACAAAAATCCTTAAAAATTAAGAAACCCCCCATTCTCTCTAAATCTAATATTGCAAATCCTGAACGCATTGCCCTAAACTCTCTAAAATCTAATCCCGACATCGTAATCCTAAAAGCAGATAAAGAGTAGTCATGAATATCAGGAAAGGATTCAAGATATTCTTACAGACGGATCATGTCGTCAACTTAAAAAAAATTTATCATTCAGGCTTCTTCTCTGTCAGACTCCGTAAAAAAATCTGTCACCCCCCCATGACTCTAGAATTCCTCGTCTCAACGGACTCCCAAAGATTCACAAACCACGATTTCCCCTTCGACCTATTGTCAGCTCCGTTGGTTCTCCAACATATTCTCTAGCAAAATATCTACCTTCCTTATTAAAACCCTTTACAGTGAAAACTGAGTTTCGTACTTAATTCATTGAACTTCATTGAACACATAAAAAGCATTACATTAGATTCGCAAGATATTCCGGTTAGTTTCGACATAGAATCCCTCTTTACTAAAGTTCCTATTTCTGAAACTCTCACCATAATATCAGATATGCTTGTCTGGAACATATTTTTCTGCCAAATTTTTGAACGCCGGGAATGGCTATGGGTTCTCCACTATCACCAGTCATGGCGAATATATTTATGGAAGCCTTTGAGAAGAAAGCTCTCGATACCTACCATCTAAAACCAAAATTGTGGAAACTCTATGTCGATGATACTTTTGATATTTTGCCTCATGGTCAGGAATCCCTAGTAGATTTTCTTAGACATTTAAACTCTGTCCACCCTAACATACGTTTTGCCATTGAATTACATTACATTGGATCATTGTGTTTACAGAAAACCTATGCACAAAGACCAATACTTTAATGCATTGTCACATCACCCCATGACTCACAAAAATCATCGGTTATCAATTCTCTTGTTTACAGAGCCGTAACTGAGTCATTGAACCCAGAATTAAAATAACTTACCTTTTCTCTTCTCTCTAATAATTTCCACATTAAAGCGTTTCATCACAAAATACACACACACCTTCCAATAGCAATGAACCCGAAAGCAATCTCACACTTGCCATTGTTGTCTTTAATTACATTCAAAACATCACTGTTATTAAAAGTAATAAAAGTTCTAAAGAAATATAACGTCAAAACCAGATTTACCACTTGTCCAAAAGCCTCTCAACATCTTCGGTCCGTCCGTTTACAGCAATCCATGCATAGGCTCAAAGAACATGAAACAGCCTTAAGACTAAGACAAATAAACTCATCAGCAGTTGCCGAAGACAATCACGAAACCGGACAAAAAATTTTATTCGATAAAACTAAAATTCTTGAATGAAATGAATGTTCATGATATGACGTTTTCTAGTTCTTTTGGAGCATATCGTTATATCTGGTGTATGAGGAACTGGTCGAATAGCAGAGTCAAGATTGTTGTTGTCTGTTGAATCCTTGAACATTACACGAACAAAAATAATAAACATTTGTGATTCCTAGGCTCTCCCCATACCATACGAACACCAAAGCTTACACATTTTTTCCACGCAAACTAAAATAAG
Organism: Cylas formicarius; assembly: GCF_029955315.1. NCBI lineage: Eukaryota > Metazoa > Arthropoda > Insecta > Coleoptera > Brentidae > Cylas > Cylas formicarius. The sequence goes on from NW_026844352.1 coordinate 3,022,633, forward strand.
CGTTTTTTCCACAAAAGAAGTTATAGTTTTCCTTTGCTTTAATACGACATAACTACCATAAATATGACAAAGGTCATTTGGATCTAATATTATCCAGTGTCACCGCCATCACATTTAACATGGAACTATATTCATGTCATAGGTATGTATATTAACGAAATAACATTTTTAAGATCTACTTGTGATAAAATGTATAGAGGAACAAACGCAAGGGATTATATACCGTTATTTATCAGGCTTCCAACATATATAACCAACTTCCTGTTAATATCTAGTAGCTTTTTATACTGGAGTACGCTTAATCACGATCCAGATAATTTTTGTAAACTATATGTATATATTCTGTTGTTAAATCAAGAAATTTCATAAAAAAGAAGTCCATAGAAGTTAAATACTAGGGTCACTCTAACCATTCTTTACTATTTATCATTATTACTATTATTATTATATTTCACTTTTATATTATATACAAGAGTCCTCAACATCTGTACGGATAGATTGTGTTCAGATCTCATGTTCATAATTTAAATATTAGATTTAGAGGTCCCACAAGTTCTCCTCTACATAAAACAAAATTATTTGGGCGTGGTTTTTGCTTTAATATAGCCAAATTGTATAATAGTCTTCCTAATAACTTCAAAGCCCTGACTCCAAGTAGATTTAAATTTTATGCTTTCAGATATTTTTTTTAAAGTGAAGTTTAAAAAAAAAAGCACAGTCTATCTTTAACAAACGTGAACAAAATAGGATACCTTAATTAGTGTGAGAAGAAGTAAAATTTTGTTTTCTGTTAATATGCTATCGCCGTCGCCATAAAAAAAGAGTTATTGTTTCTCAATCCGTTGGGTTAAATAGATCAGGGTGGCTAACATATTTATTTCGTCCATATTTCATAATGATACTATTAAATAATAATAATAAACGGTTATTTGTAGAAAGTATGGATATACAGAATTAAAGACATGTTATTATTATTATTATTATTATTGTTATTATTATTAATATTATTTTATATTATATATATATAGATAGTACGGTTGTATTGCTGTTTGCAGGAAGTAGTTCCGAATCGCAATAGTTACGTGGAACCCAATTTATGCAATTTTTTCGTCCTTTTCAGAGTAACGTTAATGTCTTGTCGATATGAAAAAAATCCTAATTAACTTTAGTTTGCGCACACACCTATTCCCCCATAATAACTTCATAAACTGTACTCTCGCAGTCCTTGCCTTAACGAGCAAACACAGGATACAAATTGGCTGAAAGTTTATTTATTTATTTTTTGAAAGGTTATATTATTTCGAAATGATAACTTAATTTCAGTTCGACTTCGGACTTTTAATTAGTAACCCGTTAAAACTCCCATAAAATTTATGTTAATTGGCGGCACTTAAATCGAACTTTGCCTTCATTGTTTTCGCATATCGTGTAACTTAAACTTGCAAATTATGCTAATGATTTGCCCTTAACGGTGTGCCCGATATTATTTTTTTGGCTACGCGACGCGCATGGAGACATTTTAACGACATTTTAATACAAGGTAGTCCTCGGACATTTGCATGGATGGGGGTCTAATTACGAAAATACAAAAGTATTCTATATTTTTATCGCAACAAAACAAACTTTTTCGCCTTGAGGAAAATACATTTCGCGTCATCTGATTGCTTATTATGCGCCCGAAAAATAAAAGTGGTGTTTAGGATGTCAAACCAGCTTCAGGAAACTAGGCCTTATTCGTTTGGTCGAATTTTATTGTTTATTGCAATACAGAAAAAAAAGTTCAGTTTAGGCCTTCAAATTTAGCTTTTAGCTATGTGTATGTAATTTATCGTAAAAGGTTTCACTTTAAATTTAGTATTTTCCAAAAAAAAAAAATGAAAACACAAATTCTCAAATGGTCTAAGTAACATTCCTTGAAAAATCATTTCTTTCTGCTTTGCAGGGATTTTTTTGTTCAATTAGATTAAGTGAATCTATTAAAATAATAACGTTATGGGTATATGTATTTGGTGGCCTGTACATATTGATGAGATGCATGGGATGATACCTTATCTCAGACTGCACAAAAAACATAAAAAATTGACGCCCAAACTGGGTATGTGTTGATGTTTTGACAATAAATAAAATAGCCTAGTAAACACTAATATTAAAAATTTGAATGAAAGAATGATTAATTAAAATAAAGTTTCCTATTTTGAAAGTTCGTTTACCAAGAAGATAGCTTCGAATCATAACAGAGAAGAAAACAATTGAGCATTAAAGAAATGACACCTATTAGAAATATAGTAATCTTTAACAATTTTTCTATTAATTCCATTCTATTAATAGAACAAATTTTATCAAAAACCTTTACACATGCACAAGATAGACGAGAACCTTCAATATAATAATAGTAAAAAAATTATAATTAATTAATAAAAATTTCAATTCCATATATTTTTTCTGAATGTTGCAAATATAATAACAAAAAACTCTATTTTTAATTTGCTTTATGTGCTCTTATTAGTGTCTCCATTATATAGGTATTTGTAATAAATACGTTTTATAACTGAGTATAAGATAGCTGAGATGGTGATTTCTCTCTATTTTCGATTTTTTTTTTTGCGCCATCTTTCTTCGCCATGGTATTTTTACATTGAGAGAATGTTTTACAGCTAATATTTCGAAATTTACAACTTTGTCAAATATGAAAACTCATAGAAAGTGTTTTTTTCCTCTTGAAAAAAAAAGGCTTTTATGGACATTTTATTAACGTGTTGTTACCTTTTAATCGCACAGTATTCGTCCAGTTTTTAAACATCTTTACATACCACCAGCGCAGATCCTTTTCGAATTGCAAACGTCACTTTTGACATAAAATTCAAAATATATCGGGTTATTATATATAAAATATGTCCAGAAAGTACCGAGGAATTAATATATGCCTCAATATACAGGCTGTATTATTTAAAATAATTTAACAATAAATAATTATAATAATAAACTTTACTTGTTCACTGAAATACAAACCTTTAAGTTTATTTGATATTTTTTACACATTTTAGGATAAGGTATCATCCCATCAAGAACGGATCGCCCTGTATAAAAGCGTATATTATTAACCCTTAGTTCAAGTTTTGTTTTTTTGCAGAGGTTCTTAAGAAGTTTATGGATTTAATCGTGAACCTTGTGTGTAAATAGTTTTTATGAACGTCAAACGCTCTAAAAGTCAAAGGTTTTTTAATTCACGCTTTGCTTTACAAAGAAACCCATGGCTCTTGTTTAATAAAATTTGAATTTCGTAAAACCTTTGTCAATTCAAGCTTTTTTAATAACAATAAAATAAAAAATGAAAGTCCATTTTACCATTTTATGAAAATGCTTCATCAATTTTTATTAAACAATTAATTAACATTTTTTTAATGGTAATAATCTTTGAGGAAATCAAATTATTCACTATAACAAATGAACATACAAAATTATAAAAGCTCCTAGTTCCTGTTTTGCTTCAAAATGCATTGTTAATATAAATTATACAATTGTGGGATATAATAAAATGATATGTTGAAAAGCTAAATTTTTGAAGAGCGGATTGTAAGAGAAAAATACAAAACTATTTATAGAATTGAACTGGAAACAAAGCCTTATAATCCTTATCGCGCCTATTCGAAACACACTTGTAATTTTATTTACGACAGCGTCTTAAATAATTTTCTGCACTACTGCCCAAGCGACGGACTACTTCGCCTCCTGACCCCCACATGTTAGACAAAACATAACGTTTTTCTCATCTGTTGCTTCCAGCGAAAACATAAAACACGTTAAACTTATCAAGTCGGGATTATCGTATATGTATGTAAATGAATTACCTTGCACCGTCTTTCCAAGTAACCGGCAAATTGAATTATTTTGATTGATTGACCTTGCATTTTTTCCTCACTACACACTTATCGAAATCTTTGCTGAGTTTACACAATTTGTCCTGTAAATTACTCGCGATTCTGTTGACACATATTAGTCCTTCGTAGAAAACCAACTTCAGCTGAAGATTTACTTTTTTCAGTATCCTTGAAGACTCGAATTCAACCTTGGACAACACTTGTTCAATGCAGTTGAGTACTCTTGGTGAGTACGGTAGGGAACATTTTTTTACTTCCTCCGCCATACTCGATACCATAAAACCTAATTTCCATAGTTCACTATCTATCTCTTTGTCGCCCATGCAAGTTTCGAGTGCGTTAAGGTCCATATTTCTGGTAAGGTACTTTAATTGTCTAACGCATGAGTTGATGTCATTACCATGTGAGAGCGCGTCTCTCTTAGATTTGGTTACCGTTATTTGAAGATCCTTTTCCAAGTTGTCAATCGTGTGTTGGTTAAAATCGAGTAAGAGTTTAACTTTTTGCATCTCTTCTTGCAGTTTATTCTTTAAGTTGGTGATATCGTTTAAGATTGTGGACTGCAGTGCCCATTCCCTTGACTGATGATCTGAAATACTCATAGGCTTGCAGGCAACCACCTGGAAAAATATAATCATTTGCATGGGGAGAAGAAAAGTATATTGCCAGTATCATTCAGAGCTTAGATCTTATACAAAACTCACCGAAAATAGCAAGTAGCATAGAACGAAACACTTCGATACTTTATCCATAATTCAAGGTTGCACGTTGACTTGACGATGATCGCCACTGATATGTTTTAACTGTTAGCGTAATTGCCACGTATATTATTTGAACGAAACCATAAAAAGCAAATAGGATTAATCCCTTGCAAGATTGTCTACGTTTTTGCCTAGATTTACAATGTAAACACGACAGCAAGTTTGTAATATATAAAAGTTTGTATGTAGATAGTATCGAGTCAACCTTTTAAGAGTTTATTTATTTGTAAATACAATACAAGAAATTTCTGGGAAATTTCAAAAAATGGGTATAATTTGATAAATGACATTTCTAACATTTTTATAACCATGTAAACAACAGGTGAATTTGGGAAACGGAATTTTCGGTCACTTAGGTGATACATGATAAAAGGTCATTTTAGTCACGGATTTTTTTTGGTGCTAGCGGAACCAGAAGTCTTGTCAATTCAAGAAATTTTTCAGCGATCATTAATTTTCGCAGCAAGAATACACTGATTGACGTATGACGTCACCACTCTGAAACCCGCGACTAAAGTATCGGAAATGTGCGAAGTGCCGTCCCAAGAAACATTTTCGGTTTTCTCAAAACTTTACAGAACATTTTAAGCATTATTGACAAAACCTCTAAAAATAAGCTTACTTATATCAATACACACTATGGTTTCGTCAATATTAACAAAATGTAGATCTATTTTATTTTGGCCAAGAATATATTAAATAATAATTTTCTTGGTTGGACGATTTATTTGCCCTCAGTTTTTGTTATGGATGTTTTGCAAATAAAATATATCATTGACATAGTATATCCTAATTATTTAGAAAACAAAAAAAAATAGCAAAAATTGCTAACTTTTATTAGTACACTTATAAATATGAAGAGGCGAAAACTTTAATTTGGTAATAAATTCTATTCAAATAAAAATATTAATGAATCAATTGATTTCAATATAACAACACGTGTTAGCAAACAATTCACTCCAAATTGAATTAAAAAGCCTCTAATTTGAAATTATTTTTTGCAAGGGCGATAATACAACATAAAAATAACAACATAAACATGGATGAAAATCGAATAATACTAAATCATCTTGACATTTGCTTTAATAAAACTCGGTCTTCATTTTCTTAAACTATTTTAAACCTACTAGTTCTAAGACAAAAAAGATAGTACGAGCGAAGTACGCTGAGTATTTCACAGGATAGCACTGGCATAAAGCCAAATAATTCGAAGTCTAATTTAGCTTTTTGAGAAAGATTTTATGCAATAAGCTCAAATTCGGCAAAAATACAAATAAGCGGTTTTTTGTCATTTCTCTTAATTCTTCGAACAAAGTAAATACGTGCAAATTAGTTATTAAGTACTTATTATTATTGTTATTATTATTATATTCACATTCCCCAAATTCAAACTAACTAAATTCACAGGTCATTTGAATTTTAGTAAATGCCATTGAAAGTTGTGCAAAACTTTGGGAAACCAAAGAAAATTATTATCCATGGTACCCTTATGGCACCAACCAGCAGCTTTCATCTGCTACTTGTATACTCAGTCTCACATTCATCTGCTAAGTTTGGTGGAATTTGGGATGGATTCCCCTGAGTCTTCAAATAAGACAGTCTCCTACTTATGTGGCAGTCACTGCAGTTCCGTGTTTGGTTTTAATTTGCCTTTTAAAATGTTCACTTCTTTTTATCTTTAATCAACTGTCAAGCAGTTCAATCTTTTTGTCCATTATCTAATAATTACATAATCACAAATATATATATGTATATATATATATATATATATATATATATATATATATATATATATATATATATATATATATATATATATATATATATATATATATATATATATATATATATATATATATATATATATTTCTATACAAAAAGCAATAAAAGGTATTGATAGTATTTCAAGATTAGTCATTTATCAGTTCTGAATCTTTGATTTGGTATGCATTTACTTATGTCAGTTTACTGATAGTCAAAAATAAAACCTACTGACTTATAATACAGTACACTATTACCCTAGAACTAAGTGCACAATGCTTCAATTCAGACACCTAAAATAAAATGCATTTAAAAACTATTTTGACTTCAAAATATTTCTTGTGCCGCGACGAAGCCGCCACTCCCTATATTCTTAATTCGGGTATAATGAGGTATTTTAGATTAAGGAGGAAACATTTGGAGAAGTATGGTTTCTTTTCGAAATGATAAGTCAGCGTTTTGTAGGACGTCCTACGAAGAAGCCAATCAATTCCTCACCAATACATAATTACTTCTCTTAATACCCATCAAATAGTTGAGGGATAATTCTTGATTTGAGTCGTTTACGTAACCACAGCGCAATCGATAAAGTCTCACCATAAACGCCGTTCACAAATTATTGAAATTGATGGCAGTAAATCCATGAATAGTGGGGGTCTCCAACGAAATTCAGTTTCTATTCTGTAGAATACTTGGGAGTTGCACTGTTTGTGACAATAAAACAGAACATAAGTGTTTTAATTTATACTGATGATATGACAATGGAGAATAGTTTGTCCTGGTGCTATTCCTCTTGTCGTATTTTTAAATTAGCAACTAACTTGAACCATATTGAAAGAGGGGTACCCAATATTAGCTCAAATTTAGGAATATGCGGGCTACAGGTAACAATGAAGTTGCTCAATATTCTACTTGTTCAATTATATCGAATGGTGTTATATACTTGGGTAATTCAAACAAATCATTTTGGTTGAGAAAAAAAATTATAACAGAATGAGAATGAGAATGTGAAGTTCATGGTCATGACTTATGTCATAAGAAGATTTTAGTATTTCACACTGTCGACCCATTATCAATCAGCAAAATCTGAGCATATTAATGTTTTAAATAAAGTAAGAGGCTGTTGTTTTTTATTTACTTTATTTATAGAACTGTTCTGAAGCTATGATACTTGTGATTAAGTGAAGTTGATAACAAACCTTATTATTAGTGTTACTGGGTCCAAAATAATATAGTGGGGCACCTATAATTTGACATAAATAAGGTACCAAGATAAAAACTCTGTGCAGATAGCTTACTCAAAATGCAGTTGATAATAAACTTCTTCAGACAATCGTATGCGTTTATAAACAATTGTTGTAGTTACTTAGACACCATACCAAATATTCTTTAAAACATTAATGTTGTCATTAAAATGGATAATTTTTCACTTTAATTGTGGTTAAGCTAAATCGAGGATATTGTTTACTTGGATACCATCCCCCAAGTACAAAAAATCTATCTCCGTGTACAGGATGATGCAAAATTTAGTGCCATGATTTTCTAGACATAGTTGAAATTCCGTTTTCTTAAGGCTTTCTCGTTATTGTTTGTTTCTTTTTTTGAAAGAGCATAATCAAACTTAAATATGAAAAGTAAAACGTCTGCCATTTTCCTCCTCATAGTAAAATTGGTCAACACAATATTCATACTTTCTTAGTAAATTAATAATGGGCAGCCTTCGTTGCCATTTGCTAAGTTAGTGCCAACCCGAGCAGTGATAAATTAGTGTGTCCGCCGTAAATGATAACTCAAACCAAAAACTAGTCAAATACAAATGTGTGTAACGAAATTAATAAGAAAATGCGCCACAGAAGTTAATTGTGTTGGTTAATTAAATTAGATAGGTGGAAGGGTTTCGGAATGCCAGTAGTTAGTACTTTAAGCTAAAAGGCGTAACTTCTAATACGAACCTCCCAAGAAGATCCAAATTGAAGTCATTTCTCATGGGCCGGGATGACGTTTTCACTTATTTGTTTTGGAACCTACCGAGAAAACGAACAAGAAATTGTATTTTTTTTCTTCATTTTGTTAATGATTGACATAGTCGGGTCGTGTATACAAACGGCGTTGGTAGGGGAGCGATTTTATTTTTATGTCTAGTTAATTTTCTTTTAATTTAATTTAAATAAACCGCATTCTATTCCCAATACTCGGCACTGTATTCCTTTGTAATGGACGAAAATGTCTCAGGGAAATTAATTGTGTAAATGCTTTGAAACTATAAAATAATAAAATTATAAAAAAAAAATTATTATGCGTTTGTGAAGTCCAAACCTATAACCCTCTTAAGGGATATCCGAATACGATACTTCGGCAAATCCCAATACTAATATCGACACGATTTGGTTCCCAGGACGACGCGACGGCTAGGTAACGCACAATATAAATAAATAAATATAAATTTCACAGTATTTTTAAAATTATTTCGGTTAATTGATCAGTCAATTCCACAACTCTATATAAGATCAATTTTATTTACTTTAAATTATACAGGGTGATGAAAGAGGAGGTGCTCTATCACTCTAAAATGTAGCAACGTCTTACTTAGTTGAGTTTTATTTTTAGATCCTACGCTGGAAATAAAGTGGATTTTGTTGTGATTTCCCTATACCGTCATCGAAATAAATAATAATATGCTGGATTTTGTAAGGAATTTGTAGCGTTGAAGAAATGTTATTAATTTCGTGTTTTAATTAAATAGTTTTAGATGGAGTATGCAAGTGTTTCAAAAATAAGGCTTTGTACTGAAGTTTCAAAAACAAATAATTTTTTTTATTTTTATGTAATATTTAACATTGAACACCATCATTTAGAAGAAAGTATCTGATATTAAAGAGGAATGAACTTCCTAAAATCTAATTTGCATTTGACTTAACAACTACCTTGCCTTTTTTCGAATATCATTAATAAATCAATCAATACAAAAGATTCTGTCCTCAAGCTGCAAAGCTTTTTTTTTCGTGAACAGTTTTGCTTAAGAGGTCTTACTTTATTATATTTTATTAGATTATTGTAATTAAAGCTGATGTCGAAAAACTGCGAAATAGTTGGAAAGAAACTAAAATTAAAGGCATTGTGTCTCTATGGCTATATGCGAAAAAACTTTCTTCGAAATGACTGGTGTAATGTCGATATTAAGCAAAAATCATGACAAATAATTTTTATTTCAGAGACAGTAATTTATTTATTTATTTAAACAGATTACAAACACAAATCTTATTTATATTAATCCCACGTTATCAAACACTGAAGCCAAGTTCCTTGTATAAACCGAAAAACACAATCGCATAAGCAAATCCATACTCATCGCATTGAAATTTATAGGTTACAGTAAATACCATACTTCAGGTTTTAAATACTATTTTATTTTCAAGTGGTTTTTGAATCGATTAGTGGAAGTACAATTAAAAATGTCCATTTCGTTTGTTAGGGTGTTCGTTAAATTACACATTCGGAATAGTGGAGGGTTAACACCAACATTGGTACCGGATCTATTTAAAAAAAAAACTCTACTCCTATTTGTGAAATAGGGGTTACAGTTGAAACAATCAATTTCATAATGAACTAATTTAAAAAAAAAATAATGCAGATTTCTTCCGCTTTGGTTCTCGTGTTTCATAACGAAATTTTCGAAGTATAGTTCGATATAGCATGCCAAGCATGAATGTTTTCTATTTTTTCCGTAAAGGGGGAACCAGACCAACGAAGCATACTGGAGTATACGTCCTACTAGTAAGTAGTACAAGGTAGGTAGAAAAAGTTTTCATTTGTTGCAAATTTGATTCGTTCCAGAGAATACAACCAAACATTTCACACGCCCTTTTTGTGCCTAAGTTACGCCCAGATCTTAATATATTTTATTGAATCGATAATAGATAGGTATAAGGAAACATCAACAACACTGGGTTAGTTCCATTATTAAATTTAGAAAATGAAAGAATATTAGGTGTAAAAAACGTGTTTCTAGTATTCACGTAAAGTTTTTTATTTTTGGCACACCCTGTATATTTCATCTAAAATGGCATCTTTGAACAGTCTCAGCAAATCTCTGCAAAAGTTCTGCTTTTTGTTCCATTAAAGTACAGCACAGCAAGTCATTAATCCAAAAGATCGGGATGAAAGATGCTAACTTCAAACTGCAAAGCTTTTTTCTAAAAGGTCATAGTTTCTTAGATTATATTAGATTATTTTAATTAAAGCTATTTAGTCGAAATAGTCAAATAGTAAAAAAAAAATAGGTAATTATTTTTTATTTGGATGTACGAAGCTATTAGAAGAAATGAACAAAACCTATCTTATTTCTTCCGCATAACCTAAAAATGGAAGGATATATACGGAGTGTTTTTTAAACTAAGCAAGAGAGAGCACCTGTCTTACACAACTCTGCATAATTTAGAAGAAATCCGTTGATCTGTTCACTAGATCCTTCTAATTCATCGTGCGCTATCTGGCGGTGATGAAATACAACACAAAAACAATTTTAAAATTTTGAAAAAAAAAACTGATAACTTTTACAATTTACCGTGGCCTGTGGACAAACTAACTTTCTAGATAGACGTGTTTTGGGTAGAGTGACTTTTCAAAAATCAAAAAACGGTACACTCAGTGGAAATCACGTTGGAGGAACAGCATCCGCCTTTCTTTCAAGCAGCTCTAGAAATTCATGCTCAGATTGCGGGATTTTTGAAGCTACTTATAAAAACATGACCGAAAGTACCCTTAAGTGCAATTTAAATGTCCGCTGGTGAACTAGCAAATATTTGAAGTAATTTTACCCACTTCTCTAGTAAATTCGAACTCTACTTCTCAAAAAGAAGTATTCGTAAGTAATACTTCCGTAATTAAAGACAAAAAATTAAATTCTCAAATGTGGTGTCAGGTTTCTGAACTGAACAAATAAACCGCATATATTTTTTCGACTCATAAAAAAAGAGATATAGAAAGGTAGAATTGCTTCTTATCGAGCTTTAGAAACTAAACAATGGTATAGAATTAGGTAACATAGTTCAAGTCAAGGTAATTTTAATTTTGGCTTTTACTTGATGAAAATCCATTTATCAGATTTTCATGAAATTATATTTTATTTTTTATGTATATATATATATATATATATATATATATATATATATATATATATATATATATATATATATATATATATATAGTGTTCGAAGTGTTTTCGGAGCGCGAGCATTGAAGAGCCAAGTGAGATTTTGGCGAAACGTCTGCAGGATTCCAGTCGCAGTTCAACAAGCGAACGGATGATATCCCGGAATATTGTGTCATATATATATATATATATATATATATATATATATATATATATATATATATATATATATATATATATATATATATATATATATATATATATATATATATATATATATATATATATATATATATATATACATATATATATATATATATATATATATATATATATATATATATATATATATATATATATATATATATATATATATATATATATATATATATATATATATATATATATATATATATATGACACACGGTGTTGTCGAAGCAATTGTCATGTCAAAATATATAATTTTGTGAAAATCTGAACTTTTTGTTTTTATTTATTATAGACATAATTTTGTTAAGACGTTCAACGTTTTTAACAGAGTTTATAAATTTATATTATATAAATATACATAGTGTATATTCATATTATATGTAAGCTTATCACAGTTTTGAGAAATTATTTCTCCACACAAGCATTTTTTATAATTTTTTAATTTATGTTTTTTCAATAAAAAATTATAAAACACTATTATAAATATGTACCTTTGTTAGTAGAATTTAATTTAAAATTGCCTGTTTTTATTTTGTAAAATTTCTACAATTTGGGTTACTCATTTAACGAAGACAAGACAAGATATTTAAAATAAAAAAATTGTAGAATGAATTAGATTTGTTCTATAAATAAATACAATTTTGCTTTAGGCTTTTGGCATATCTAATACAAACAGTAATGAAACGTTGTGAAATTTCACAGGCTACAAGTCAATTTAAATCGTTGATGGTTCATTTCGGGGCGATTTTTCAGCTACTGGCCCCAATATGTACGATTTCTTTTGTAGACGTGTGACGGCGTAGAACTGTTGGCACGTGTTCGGTCATTCATACACCCCATCAGCATTAACAGCAACCCCTGCGTGATTTTAATGGTTGCATTGCTTTGCATTAGGTGTACCGAATACGGCTTTAAGAATTGGAGGAGGGTGTATATAAAAAGAACAGTGGCGTAGCGGTTTTCATGTGGCTCGAAAATGTATAATACTCCGATAGTGTAACTGCTTTTGAAAATTTTGACGTGTTAATTTCTCAAAGAATCTTCCACAGGCTACTGTAATACTATTTACAAAACTTCTGGATTCCTTCTGCGTGAAATTCTTGCATGTGATCAATTCTTCTACTAACGAAAAATCTTAGAATCTATAGAAATCTATAAGCAACCAAATAATCATAGCCGCTACTCGCATCTTTACCTTTCTCTAATATAGGAATCAGTCATCCGAGGCTGTGTTTATGCCCCACCTTTAGCTCCTCCCCCTCAATGAATATACCAGCAGGTAAGTTTTAGTTAAACTCTGAAGAAGGCAAAGGGATGATTCTCGTAACGTCAGTAAATTCAATTCAACAACAGGCGACGCATAGTATTATAGTAGCTTGTGGGAGTATCTTTGAAAAATTAATGTAATAAATAATATCTCTAAGGTGTTATATTTAGATTAGGCTTGCCATTAACTGAGCACTAGTGTACAAAGTTAGTTGAAAGTAAGTTAAGTTAAACTTTTGGCACGGTGGACAGTGCAAAAACAGTAACTGGTACTGGTACGACCGTTGCCTTTTTTTTTAAATTTAATTTTACAACTTAACACTCACCTGAGAAAATGGAAAACAGCGTTTTTTTATATGAAGTAATAGGACTCCGATGGCTGAGCATTCGGGGATCTTCGCTGAGGAGATAACTCATTTTTGTCTTGCCCCATTTACTGACAAGAAATAAAAAAAAAAAATTCTACGATGGTGTAAAATTTCTAATATTAAGTTACTTTTAATTTTCCTTTCGCAATAGTGTAAAAAATTCCTCTCTATTGATTTCATTATCAGTCATGTGTAATCTAAAAAAAACAAATTGGTAACATTAAATATTCCTCAAAACTTTAAACAGGGATTTTTTTTTAATTAATTTTTAATTTCTAATTCAAAAGCTCTTAAGAAGCCAACGAGATGACTGACGAAACATCAGCAAATTCGATTCGACAACAATCTACGCAGAAAGAATCCAGAAGTTTTGTAAATAGTATTTTGAGATGTTATCGCTCGCTTACCTTCAGATGTAAAGTCAATTTATGTAGTAAAGACATTCAAGAAAGTCCAAAAGTCAAAACTAACCAAAAACGAATATTATTTCTAATATAAATTAATGTTAATATACGGGTTCGTTTCGTATTTGTCTTAATGTACTCAGCTATTAAAATTTTTGCTTACTGATATGAACATAATCTTCTTTACAACAATTAAGCCAGGTTTCGATTCTTTTTCGAAGCTTAATTATTGAAAAAAAGCAAATTTTTACTATAACACCATCTCTCCTTTATTTACATTGTTTTGAAAAAAGTGTCTTAATAAATTTTATTAAAATGAAAAACAAGCATTTTTCGCTGTTACGATTCCTCCAAGAAATTTTACTAGACACCATAATTGCTTATTTTAATACCAATTTATTGGGAAAACAAAAAATAAATGAAAAAATATGCTTTTCTACTCTCGTCTGTAAAATACCTAATTACGCACCGATCTAGCGTGCGGGAAGCGTCACTTTACCACGTCAGTTTCGTTTCCCACGAATCCACTTCGGACATTTCTGGGATTTTACCGCACGGGTTTGGAAGCAATCGGATGTTTTCGGAGATAAATTCTGACAGTCATGTATTCGTGTTGTTTTGCGAAAATGTACCGCAAAACTAACGGTCGTAGAAAAAGTATAGTATGCAACACGTTCGGTAAACTTTTTAACTCACTAGTTTATTAAACACTCGCTCCGCTCGTGTCAAATAAACTCGTGAGTCAAATGCCGTTTACCGCACTTGTTGCATAATATACTATTTCCAATGGTCTCCTTCCTAACGGTTGCCGTAGAAAACGAAAATTCTACGCCATTGAAAATTACCGGTACGGCAATATGTATATTTTTCTCCACAAAACATATGTGCGCATAAATTTTATGCATATGCATTGGGGTAGCGGATCGGCAGTGAAAGGGGTGCGGGTTGAGATTAAAATAATCATTGAAACTTGCTGGCGCACATGCATATGCTAAATTAACTTGCTTTGGATTTACGGGGTGGGCAAGGTGAAGTGAGGTTTGTGTTGGCCATAACAAGGTCAGCGGTTCCAAACAAGTTGGTCGAACCGTTCGGTAGATTCATAACGGACTTACGATGACATTTCAGCAGCTATAAACTGATTTATATTTTCGCAACTGCACATATTCGTCGAACTTTATACTCAATTAAAAACACTACGGCTGTTTTCTATGTCTTAATTAAAACGTAAAATTTTTAATAATAAATATATACAGGATGACAAAAAGAAGGAAGAGGTTTCTCACTAATTTTAAGACCAAAATATGGTAAAAAATTTTTGGAATCTCGCTTCGTTTTCCAGTTGTTTTTTAATTAATAATTAGTATCAAACGATATCCCAGTGATATTCGGTATACATAATTTATTGCTTTAGCTTATGTCCCTTTTAAACTTTTCAATTAGTTCATCAAAGGAATGATTATTGCAAATCCAGGACACACAATTTGCTTAAAACTAATTTTAACGTTGACAAAGGAAAACATATTGAATGCTAAACAGTCCCATATTAATTATTTTTGTAAAATAATGCTACTCCTTACATTAATTTCGGCCAGGGATTTAATTAAAAAGTTTAGAATAACGTTCTAAAACTCCTTACTTTGTATACCACTAGGTGAGAATTCTCTTTCATATTGGCAAACAGGTTACGTAACACGCTGTAAATTAATAAACAAATTAGTATATTTAACACTTTCAAGGTAGAGTAAAGAAGAAACGGAAAAAATTGTCACGTATGTGATGAAACTAATTTGTGCTTTAAGTGTGTATTGTCCAATTATTTGTTTTTTGTCACTATGAAATGGCTCAGCAGTGATTAAATACGTAAAAAAAACATATCACTACAGTTAAACCAAATTAATTTAAATAATAAATCAAAGCAATCCCCAAAAATGTATTCTTAATGGAATTTACAATAAAAAAAACAAAAAACCACTAATTAATTGTAGAAGAAAATGATATATACAGAAGCTTCAGGAAATTCTTATCAAAATAATAAAAATGTTTTCAATTTTTGACATTTGACAAAAATTTGCTTTTTTTATGGAAACCTCATTAAATTTTATATTTATTAAACAGATATTGTTATTACAAATCGGACGATCTAGGCAGATGATTATTTTGAAAAATTAAGTTTTTACGAGCGTTTTTGGGGAACTGTCCATCTTTGGTTACAACAATACTTTGTTTGTACTAGTTGCCTTTCTTACAGATCAAAGACTATCGTAAACCTTATCTCTTAAATAATTTGTAATTAGTTTAAAATTATGGATCATATTGCTATCAGGATAAGAAAGTGAAGATGACTGCCGCCTGTTAAACTAACGTCGAAAATAAATGGCCAAAAAATTGTTTAGCACACAACACCACACCAAACATTAAACCCAAACTTGATTAATGATAAGGGTTTTTGGTCTCCATAAACCATTATGGCGACCAAACTTGTATCATATGTCCATAATATCTTGAATGTCCTGGTACATAGTCCAGAACCATCGAGAAAATTATCTAGTGCTAGCTTCCTTTATTCCTTTTTTGTGGCTGGTAAAACTGCTATAATTCATGCCAAAGTGCAAGGAAAAATATTTCTACTTCAATTTACTACAATTAATCTTTACGTAGCTAGGAGCATTTGAAAAAGTCTAAGAAAATGTACTAAACAACGAAAGGCATTTTGTGTCCAATGCAAAGTGATCAATTGTAAATGACAAACTGGGTAATAGCTGCAGCGTTGATAATCAATATTTCAAGCTCTTCTTGGTAATCACAACTGAAAGAATCCTGAGCACTTAAACAAAGTACAAAAATGACCTTCATCGCTGTTAACATTGTTTGGTTACCTTCAGATTTCTATAGATTCTCGAAATTTTTTTATTGATTACATTTGCTGTCCTACATTGTCCAAGTCTTAAGGCATTTTTATGTTCTTTGAGCCTAGTTGATATTTTGAAGTTATATTTTTTAACAACCTCTGGTATGTGGTTAGTGATGTTTTGAATGTAAGAAAGGACACCAGCGGCAAGGGTTGGTTGCATTCAACTGACACAAGAGGACTCCAGAAGATTTGTAAATAATATTACAATAGTCTGTGGAAGTTGCTTTAAAAAAGTGTGTAATTTAATTAAAGAATATAATTTTGTAGGTTGGGGATTCATAATTATTAGTTGGTATATTTCTTGGTCATTAAAAAGTGACGAATCTTCAATTACCTTTTTGATTTGTTTTAGGAAATCTGGTTTTGACATTACGTATCTTAAGAACTTTTGATATGTGATCAGTGATGTTTTGATTGATGATTGAGTTTGGTAAATAGTAATCTGTTAGTATATCTATATTCATATTTTTTTTGCCGGATGCAAACAATAATCTCTTTCTATGTTATAAATACGAAATCTTAAAAATAAGTGTGGAAAGGTTACTTGAAGGTTTCAGACTCCAATATTGGTGCTGTGGTTCGTTTCCAGGCAAATGGTCTACTCCTGACTACGCCAATTACGTTTTTTAGTCACTTCTGAGTTTTGAAAACGTTTATTGAGATTTGGTTTACAATAACTAGTCTTAACACAAGAACTTGAGTAACACTAAGGCTGGTTTAATCAGAGCGCTGTTATATAAAAATAGGTTGTTTTAAACTAATAAATATGTTATTAGAAAGTCAATATTTTTTTGCACATTAATGTGATGATATGTGACAGTGAAAGTTGATATAACTACATACTCACGACATGTTCATGCCCATTGAAATATACTTAGTACATTTGAAAATTTTATATCAAGTACATTTTCAAAATAATATAAATACTGAAAATCCAAACTTTGAAAGTCCACCTTTTATTGACTAGGGCAAAAAGTGTCCCCCAAAATGTTGAAAGCAGTGATGAAGGTAATTTAAATTACGTTTTGATATTAAATTGAAATTTTAAAAATAATATTTAATTTTTCTTCAACAGAGGAAGAGGAAGTAACTGAGAATGAGAATTTACAAAACAGCACCTTCAAAGAAGGATTCAGAGAACACAGAAATGGTACTTATATTCAGAAAATTCATAAAATTAAACGGCATTCAGGGAAAAGATACGATACACAATCGGGAAAAATTATTCCTGCCAAAGTTTTCAAAATGAAGATTGCCAATGCCGAAAAGACTGCTTGAAAAATTGAAATGAAACAGAAAGAAAACGTATTTTCGAAATATTTTGAAACTTAGTACACTTTAAAATTGCTAAACGAAGCGACCGGGCGCAGTGTTGTAAAAAGAAGACGTCAGAGAAACGGAAATTTGAATCCCATTATACTAGGGACAAAAATCCCGACAGAAAAAATTTTCATCCTGAATAAAAAAAATGTTTAATTTTTATTTGTTTTACTGTGAAGAAAATAATTAATTAACTTATAGACTTATAGAAAAATATTCAAAAAGGATTTTAATCTACATTTTCACCAACCACGCAAAGACACATGTCAAAGATGTGATCTATTAAACATTAAAGTCAAATCATCAGAAAACCATGAATAACAGAAAAAACTGATGGAAGAACACGATATTCATTTGAAGCCAGCAGAATCGGCTAGTTGCGTTAAAACCAGATCAAGAGCGAGTATCAAGTAATCAATCTCATTATTTTGGCTTTTCATTCGATTTGCAGAAAGCGTTACCATTCCCAAAGTTAACAAGCTCAGTAGCTTATTATAATTGTAATATTCCACGGTAATGTATACATGTACGTTTGGGATAAAACAAAAGCTTCTAGAGGTTCCCCTTCATGCCTCTTGAGACACCTGAAAACCTTGAAAGGTGAAAAACGGCATTGCATATAGTAACATGTGTAGAGGACAAAACAGAAACATCAAAATATATTTAATGTGGATAAAGATTCTATTGATGGGAAATGATGTGGAAAGCATAGACCACAAATTTTCAATATCAGGGCATTTATTTTTACGTAATATAATTTAAAAAATGTAGAAAAGGTAATATTTTCATACTAAATGAAATGAAACAAGAGGATTTTATATCAGACTCTTGGAAGAAGCAGTTTACAAAAGATTTTTGGGAAATGAACCATAAAAAATTGTATACAAAACAATCATGGATGAGAACGCAGAATTTAAAATTCTTGATTTATTGCCACGTAGGGGTAGACCTAAAAAATTATTATTATTATTATTATTATTATTATTATTATTATTATTATTATTATTATTATTATTAGTATTATTAGGTATGAAGAAAAACAAAATAAACACACCATTCTTGATAATATTCACACAATTAAGATACAATTGATTTGTTTTAAGAATATGGCTATATTGAGGTATTAAATGGTACAAGGAGGAAAAACAAAAAGTGAGCACTAATTCAGTTCACGGTGAATGGCAGAAAACGACGTCAAAACTTGGAAATAATCCGATAAGCGCGCCAGGCGAAAAAATATATACTTTAATCCTCCAAAACTGCGGGGTCGGTTTTCCATGCCCGCTATTTTAATCTCAAACGTTTTTTTGCGCTATTGACACAAGAATACTATCATTATAAATGCTGCGGGAGCTATAGAGTTAATAACACAATGACGGGCGCACGTGAAAGCACAAAGAGTCCGAAAACCACCCCTAATCCAACAAGTATAACTAGAAACACACATGCACGGAGAACACAACAATAACTTCAGTTTTACGATCGGTACACGCGTTTCGCGACTTACGATGCTTTCGACCAGCGGTTCCCAAACGTTGGGTAAAAGTTTGGCGTCAGTATCCCTCGCGATATACGGAAAAATTAGCTACGGCAGTATATTTTCAAGGGCAAATAATTGCGTGATGATTATGGCATAAATAAATAAATAAAATAAATAAAACTGCTTATATTTTAAGCTTGACGAAGCTGTTAGTTGTTTTTCTATCGTGCTCCTGCACACCACTATGGAACCTCGCAAAATCGACGTAATTTTATTGTGTAAACGCCCTGTATAAAGCGTCATTCAAGTCTCGCCGAACTTCAAAGTTACGGCAAACTTGGTTAAATATAATTTTACGATATTTTTCAAATCAAATTATCGCATCTTTAGCAGTTTTTCATTTAACCCCAATAATTTACCCACAAAATTTTTAGGATGTTTTAATTTTTTTTGCCCATAAACGACAGACCCTGCATATAATTCAAACAATCTTTGAAATAGAGGTTATAGCCATTGATTTCCCACATTTTCTGGTTTATGAATTTTTTCAATAGAGAAAATAGTTTTTTTCTGAAACCATGCAAACGCCATAACAGTAAATGACGTCATCGCCTAAATTGAGGCTGAGAAATGGTTGTTTTGATTTGGATTTTTTCAAATATCTCAAACAGCGTATGTGATAGACGAAAACCGTAAATATAAAAATTGTTGCTCTCGATGTGGCCTATTACAGTTTTTAAACCCTTTTTTTTAAGTCACATTTTTTAAGAATTTTGATTTACGGCTCATAATTTAATCTGGAAACGGACAATTTTCAGGGACTTTTAGATTTTTGTCCATAACTAAAAAATCCTGCACATAATCAAAAAAATGCTAGAAATAAAAGTTATAGTACTGGATCTTCCGCCTCTACTGGTTAAAGAATGCCGATCGGAATATTGGTTTTAAAGAAAATAATTTTTTTCTAGGAGCCAAAATAACCCCAAAAAAATTCCAAAATTTTTTAGAAAACACTTTGCTACTTTATTATATTTACTGTAATACTTTAATGGTTTAAATGTGGATCTGGACTTCTGCCTGTCTGTTAAGGACAAGTATTACGTTTTACAATATTGCACGGTACACGGAACACCCTGTACAATCGGTAAAAACCTTAAATGCAAAAGTCTTAGCTGGCTACACGAACTATATTTTGGTGTAAAATAAATTGACCTCTGAATCGCAGTCGTCTAGTTATGGTAACTTTTCATTAAAAGAGAAACCCCATTTTCAGTTTTTTGCGAATACTGACCACACCCTGTACATTTTTAAAAAATTTAAAGAATAAACGTTTATTGCATTGGGTCTTGCGGATCTTTTCATACACAATTTTTTTCAATCTCGTACATCGTTTTCGAGAAACGATTTTTTTCTTAGATCCATGCAAAGGCGGTTTCTTTTAATACCTTATCCCCCAGCACCCCAATTTCAATAGATTCCGTTAGGGACCACACGTTATTTGCTATTTCGGACACTTATCGTGTTTCCATAGGAATGTCCAAAAAACAGGCGAAAATCGAAAAAAAAAAAAGATGCTCACCGCGGTCCGATCCCGGCCATTTTTACTGCCTTATATATCTCATGGACCGCCTAAAAGGATCCAGATTTGAAGACGGTAAGGCAAACCGTTCAAAAGTTATAGCCAATTGATACCCCGGCTGCAGAGAAGCAGAGAAAGAAAGAGAAAGTAACAAGACATTGCAAACTTAATTTAGTATACTAATTTTACATACATATGAATCAAGCAATAAATCAAAAAAGAAAAACAATATTATATAAAGAGACCTGATTAACAATCTAGGTAGTTTCCCGTACAAAAATTAATTAATTAAATAAATTAATGAAAATTAAAAGCGCAATGAGAGATATTATGTGATTGGCAAATCTGAGGATATTTCTTAAGTAGTCTTCCACGGAAATGAATGCTATTTCTACAAGTTCGGTTTTTCCAAAAAATATGAGAGGCATCCAGTTTTAAGTAGTTTGTGAAGAAAAAGAAGCAAAATGTAATTCTGCTCGGCTCAATATATTTAACCATTTTAGATCGTGAGCTTGTAACTTACATGGTCTCTTTATTTAAGATGGAATTTTAACCCCATTTATAAATATATCCAAGTTTTGGGCGGCTCAATACTTAGCGGGCCCAAAATATATTAATGCAGACTTATTCGGAGTTAATTCCAAGCCATGATCATTTGTCGCTGCCACTGCATCAGACCGGGAAAAAGAAATATGTATTTGCGTGTCATGACTATTGGAACTAACCAAAGCAACCCAACATATCTGCTAGGGGTCCTAAAAATCAGCCTTTCGATCTAATGCTGTCAATCGAAACTAGCTGATATCTGTGATCCAGATAATTACGAAAGAGTATAGCATGATTGAGGGTATCGAAAACTTTACTATAATCTAATAAGACCAAAGTCGATGTTTCCCCTTTATCTGCTGCTAATAGAATATCACCCAAAACTTGGCCGTACTGTACCTTTTGCGAAATGCTTACTATAATTTAGAGGAAAGGTTGTTATTAGTGAAATAATCACAGATCTGCCTATAAATCAGTTTTTCAAATACTTTAGAACGCACTGGCAACAGACCGAAGAATAGGTCGAAGATCAGCGACAGTGTTAGACTCCCTTTTGTCCACATTACTAAAGGTATTACTAAAACGGATAGTAGATTATTGATACTTAGACCAGATATAAGCGAATGTTGAAATATTTTTATAAGGGTGTATTTAAATTATTGCAGAAACGAAAGGTAGTGGGAAATTTTCCAAAAAAAGATCGACAAAATGTGCCTTAACAGCAAAAATTAAAATCGATGGGTTTGAGTGGATAAAATGTAGATTATTATGGGCCTAAACTAAATACCAAATTTAAAAATTGTCGCTTTTTTAAATCACCGAAAGTTTTGTTTTGATATGTGCAACATCAAAACCTGCTCAACGGTAAAAAAGTATTAATTTTCTCACAAAAATAATACTAAAAAAAAATTATAAAATGGGAAAACTTATCATCAAACTAAGCAGTGCGTGAACTCATAAACTACGACCCATAGAAAAAAAAGCTAAAACGAAAAGTTTCATCGAGATTTTTTAATTTCTCATACAATGTGTCGAACACAAGAATGTCCTACTACATTTTTGCTATTTAAACGTTTTAAGCAAGCAATTTAAGCAATTTAATACATGATGGAAAAATGGAAAAGTCACCATTTTTTTTTATATCGATATTGGATTTTTTTTGCATATCTTGGAAAGTGATGCGTTTTTTTTTAGTTTTTCAACTTTTTTCAAATTTATTTCTATAACTTAAAAATGTATTTATTTTTTTATTTCGATTCAAATTTTTGTGGTTCCCACTATCCCCATTATCGTCTTCGACATAAACAAGATGTTCCGTTCATCTTTGGTAAATACCAGCCTTTTTTTGTAATTAGTACACCCTGTATGGTATTGCATAGTTGACCTTCCAGGAACATATAAGATCAAGGACCAGGTCGGCCTTTGGAGCTCTGTGGGCGTGCCGGAGACCGGTAGGGGGCACTCGGGGCCTGGGGCCGAAGATCATGCAGTGGATCTACGGTACCATGGTGGTGCCTATGCTCACGCATGGGGCAGTGGCATGGTGGCCGGGGACCAAAAGAGCGGGAGCAAGGCTAGTTCTTGACAGACTGCAGAGATTGGCTTGCCTCTGCATAACGGGCGCCATGAGAACGGCGCCCACGAGGGCCCTGGAGGCTCTGGTGGGGCTGCCCTCTCTGGCGGATCGGGTGCAGATGGAGGCGGCCAGGACAGCTGTGAGGCTGGCGAGCTGCGGGCTCTGGAGGGAGGGAACCCTCAATCGGGGTCCGTACGACATTTTAGAGGGCTGTCGCGGGGATCGCGGGGTCATGGGCATGCCGAGTGACGTCATGATCCCCGAGATGACCTTCTTTGATAAATTGACCTTTCTCTTTCCATCAAGGGAAGATTGGAGAGAGGGCAGAGTCGGCTCCTGGGATGGACTTGTCTGGTACACGGACGGGTCCAGAATGGGAGATCTGGCCGGAGCTGGAGCGTACTGCGAGACAACGGGATCAAGCTTGTCGGTCCCTCTGGGTCAGTACTGCACTGTGTTTCAGGCGGAAATGTTCGCTTTATTGATGGCGGCCAGAGAGGTGCTTCGGCTCAACTACGGAAGCAGGAGAGTCTTCTTCTGCTCGGATAGTAGGGCTGCACTCATGGCGCTGAAGTCAGTGCGTACGCGCTCCTTGTTGATAAAGGAGTGCAAAGGGGTACTGAGGAGGGTGGCTGAGGAGGGAAAGGTCACGTTGGTCTGGGTCCCGGGTCACACCGGTGTCCGGGGCAATGAGGCAGCGGACGCCTTAGCCAGGGAGGGCTCCTCGCATAGGCATATAGGGCCAGAGCCCCGCTTGGGGATCGCCCCGTGTGTGAGGCGGGGAGCTCTCGAAGCCTGGGCGAGAGACCGGGCCGCGGGGGGCCGGAGAGTTGCTCCGGGAATGAGGCAGGCGAGGCTTATGATGGATGGGCCCGCCCTTCCTCGGACCAGGGAGCTGCTTAGACTGACCAGGAGGGAGTGTAGAGCACTAACAGGGGCCTACACAGGACATTGCAGGCTTAGGAGGCATCTCTGCTTGCTAGGCATTGGAGACGACCCGGAGTGTAGGTGGTGCATGGAACAGGAGGAGACCCCGTATCATCTGCTCACCGAGTGCCCTGCCTTGACATGGGCAAGATTGGGAGTCTTCGGAACGGCCCTGATCGATCTGGACTCAGTGCACGGTATTGGGCTAAAGGAGTTGCTGACCTTCTACAGGAGGGGCGGCATTCTGGACGCCCTCTAGAGCGGCCTGGGGGCACAACGGGCCCATCTGGTAGCCTAAGTGCTTGGACGCCCGCGAGGGCGCCCCCCTTTAATACCAATACCAATACCAATACCAATGGTATTGCATTTGTGGATTCCTCTAGAAATTGTAGAGTATTCATGTATAATGCCTGAATATTATGTCAATAAGGACTTTAGCAGTCCCTAAAATAACCAATTTTCCTATTTTCATTTAATTTTGGATAGATTGGGTAGGTCCCATTGTTGTATATTGAAATAGAAAATAGAAAAGAAAACATAATTACAAAATAGTAGCTTAATACTATTTTTACCACAAAAAAATCTCGAATGGTTTGATTAAGATTTATATTTTTAAAGCAGTACCAATTTTCTTTAAGTCGCCAGCATGAGTTTAATTAATTATTTAGAGGGTTAGCGTGCCGGAATATGGGACAGCCTTTTAGCGAAACATTCCAAAATTTCGGTGAAAGGCAGCAAAAATATTCTTAAACCATATACGATCATAAAATGCCGCACATTTTATTACGAAAAAAATTGTTACGTTTTGTATATGAATAAGACTCGGCCCCTGAAGTCTGAATAGTTTGAGAAATATCCGGCATACCACCCACCGATAATTTTATATCGCATAGCTCAGGCAAGGATTGGCTTTAAACCCGTGGAAATAATAATTTTTGTGGCATTAACCTATTAAACTTGGACCACCTTTACAGAAAAAATGTTTATTCCTAAATTTTGTGGAATGCAAGGAATTATCAGAGTATGACATATTATTTTATGAAAAAGAGAAACACAATATGCATAATTTTTGCCCAGTCTATCTTCATGAAAATAATTATAAAGTTCATTACTTTTTACTAAACTTCTGGATTCCTCCTGCGTCGGTTTTTGGTGAGTCGAACTTGCTGACGTTTCGCCAATCATCCTGTTGGCTTCTTATCTGTCATCCCTCATGACTCCAAAATTCCTAGTCTCTACGAACTCACAAAGATTCACAAACCATCATTACCCCTTCGACCTATTGTCAGCACCATTGGTTCCCCAACATATTGTTTAGCAAAATATCTAGCTTCCTTATTAAAACCCCTTACAGGGAAAACTGATAGTTTCGCACTTAATTCCTTTCACTTCATTGAACAATTAAAAACCATTATATTAGATACACAAGATATTCTAGTTAGTTTGGACGTAGAATCCCTCTTTAACAAAATTCCTATTCCCGAAATTGTCAACATCATTTCATATATATTAACGTCCGAGAATCTGGAACCAAACATTCTCAGCCTAATTGAAAAAGGCTTGTCTGGAACATATTTTTCTTATAACGGTCAAATTTTTGAACAAACGTCGGGAACAGTTATGGGTTCTCCACTTTCACCAGTCATCGCGAATATATTTGAGAAGGAAGCTGCCGACACCTTTCATCTATAAACGCTACGTCGATGACGCTTTTGTTATTTGGTCTCAGGTTCAAGAATCCCTAGTAGATTTTCTTAGACATTTAAATTCTATACACCCTAACATACGTTTCACCATTGAGCTGGAAACTAATAATAAACTCCCATTCTTAGATATTCTTATCAAAAGAAAGTCAGACCTAACGTTGGGTAATTGTGTTTATAGAAAACCTACACACTCAGATCGATACCTTAATGCATCTCTTGTTTACAGAGGCATAAAACTATCTCAGCCCGAGTCACTCAACCCAGAATTAAAACACCTTACCTCTGCTCTTCTCTCAAATAATTTCCATATTAAAGATATTGAGAGTTCCATCACAAAATACACTTCACCACAATGTGTCAATAGCATTGAGGACGAAAGCAATCCTGAACTTGGCCTTCCTGACATTAAAAACATCACTGACCACATATCAAAAGTTCTAAAGAAATATGGCATCAAAACCAGATTTATCACTTGTCCAAAACTCTCTCAACATCTTCGACCCGTCAAAGACAAAATTCCATTTCAGATGCCAGAAGTTTACAGCACTCCCTTCATTTGCGGCAAACAATACATTAGAGAGACCGGACAAAAAATATCAACTAGGTTCAAAGAACATGAAAGAGCCGTAAGACTAACACAAATAAACTCATCCGCAATTGCCGAAAACAATCACGAAATCAGACATAAAAATTTTATTCGATAAAACTAAAATTCTTGCATGTAATCAATTCTTCAACCATCGAAAAATCCGAGAGTCTATAGAAATCTATAAACAACCTAACAATCTTAACCGCGACTTAGGTCTTTACCTGTCACCAATATATATGGAAATCAGTCATCTGAGACGGGTTAATGCCCCTCATTTAGCTCTGCCAACTTCAAACAATATATAAGCAGGTGCAGAGTAAAATGCGAGCCAGTTTCAGTCAAGCTCTGAAGAAGCCAACAGGATGATTGGCGAAACGTCAGCAAGTACGACTCACCAAAAACCGACTCAGGAGGAATCCAGAAGCTTTGTAAAAATTATTACAGTAGCCTGTGGAAGTTTGTTTTTAAAAATTATAAAGTTTATTGATCAAAATAAATGTCAGCATAACGATTTTTTATATTTGAAACAACAAACTGTTCACACAAAGGACAGTATCTAAAGTTTGAGTCTAACCATTCTGAGGCAACCAAACTAGGAATAATTAAAACACTGCAAAAGAGCAATCACAATACGTAGCGTCCAAGCATCTCTCGACAAC
Source organism: Cylas formicarius (assembly GCF_029955315.1). Taxonomy (NCBI): domain Eukaryota; kingdom Metazoa; phylum Arthropoda; class Insecta; order Coleoptera; family Brentidae; genus Cylas; species Cylas formicarius. Next base: position 3,049,729 of record NW_026844352.1, read on the forward strand.
AACACAACATCCAATGGTCCAGAGCGCGGGTTGTTCACATTGGAGAAAGCGCAAATTAAATGAAGCAGTTTTCATTAGAAACAATGAAAACATCGTCAGCGATCCAAGCGTGGATATACCAACAATTTGGCAACCTCTAATAAGGCGCACCAATCCTGGAGTTCTAGTTGAACAACTTCACGCTTGACTATACCCGACTGCGTCATGGATGAGCGCCGTCGCCTAGTTTAAGTTTCGTTTAAGTCGCCTAGAATTAAGTTTAGTTTACACTTGATAACGGGTAGTGATACAACTGTCCGAAACGTTGTGTAAGTTAAAAATAAAGACAATGGAAGTTCGACATCCTTATAGTATTTCTATATTCTTATCTTGTAGGTAAATGGAGGATATACCCTTGTTGAATCATATTAGAAAAATTTTAGCCAAACTAAACCTGATTAACCGGCGGAAAACATATTCTGCAATTTTTTTTAAATAAAAATTTACTTTTATTTTACAATACAATATTTTTTCTTAAAATTATTAGGTTTAAATCTTTTAAAAGCTGCTTTGAAACAATTATGTGGATATCATGTCTTAATTTAAACATGACCCATTCATTAATATCAAATTATAAAAACTATTAAAATTAAATATGTATGCCTTGATAACTATTAAATGATTACCGAGTGACACTTCCCCTTTTTTTGTAAGCCACGCAGTCTACCCTACAAAATATAGCATAAATCTAAAATTTAGCCATGAATTTTTGTCTGCCGTTTAGTGATGAATATGGAAAATCATCATAACCCTTCATGCGCTTGTCAAATCGCCCTCTCTGCCTCGCACAAAACGACAATACCCGTTACATCATCTGTGATCATTATTTTTTTGAACGCATAATAAAACCGCTTGCTTTCGGTAAAAACAGTCTTAATTCATTCTATTATTTCGCCTGTTCTATAGGCCACCCTTTTTGGCACACGACTGGCAACGATCATCATAAAATTAATGAAGTTGCGTGCGGTTTTGTTGGGGCCGATGATTCGTCAATAAGTCTTAATATATAATCGCCGAGTTTTTAGAATTTTGATTAGTCAGTCATAATAAATAGATGTTGCCTTTCGGTTTTTATTGAAAGCTCGACGAGTCACGCGAAGAAACTTTTCGTTTAATCTTGAATTTTAAAAGCGGCCAATAATTTTCGAGCATACAACATATTGAATAGAATAAATGGTAGGTACATTATAACAAGCCATAGAAGAATTCACAAATGTTAAAATAGTAAATATAAGAAAAATTTCCAAAAACACAAGCGATTCATAATTTTTTTTTTCTAAAACAAAATTACTCTCAAGGAATTCCTGAACCGAACAAAAACAATGACATTTTTAAGGCTTATGATGGTAGTTTAGTTTTATTTGATTTTTGCAACGCCCATGATATGATAATTCATGGAATCCTAAGTGTCTTGTAAATTCATATCTTCCTTTTCAAATGACAGAACACAAAAAGTGTCACGTAACGAATCGATCTCTAGGCCAGTGACTGTTAACAAAGGAGTATTTTAGGTGCAAGGGAGTATTTTAGGTTGAACTGAGGTGGCTTTTACTTGATGAAAAACCATTTTTCAAAATAAATAAGAACTAAAAGTTCATCATTATCAAATTTGCGAAAGACAAGGTGTTGTCGAAACAATTGTCATATATATAATTTCGTGAAAATCTGAACTTTTAGTTCTTATTTATTTTGAGTATTTTAGGTACACTTTTGTTTGTTTGTTACAGTTTTGTGATTATTTCCTTTATTCCCATGACACTCAACGGTATTTTTTAACAAAGCCAGTAATATTATAAATTCTGATTGGAATAGCTAAAATTTAGGGAGCCTTTTAGAAGCAAATTAAGGATTGCGTATATATAATGATTAAAGTGTATTTTTAAGCAGTGTAATTCGAAAGAATTCGACACAGACTTTGACAATCTATGCAGCGGAATAGTGATTACATTATTGTTAAAATTGTAAAACTATAGTTCTCTTTTATAATTTAAAAATGGGTTATGCTGCAGTACAAGAAATTGTTGAGTGTAGTGGAACAAAATAGCACATTCGATAGCAAGATCGCAATCTTTATTAAAAACATTAGGCTCGATAAAGCTTTGGTCATCTATAGAACCAGTAGGCTTACCTTTAAAATTTTGAGTTTTTTGTTTGTTTAGAAGAAGATTATTGACACCAAACCATTTTCCAGCTAGATCTAAAGCAGCATTTGTGTGTCTTCGGTATTCCATATTTTAGCTCCTTGCGTTTGAAAGTCTATTATTAAAAAAAACAGTCGAGACCCATTGTTCAGATAACTTTCGAGAAGTTTCGAATTGTGGACTCTTATTGATAAGATCTTGCGTTGTTAAAATATAGACATCCAATTTTCTGATTCTCTCTCGTCTTTCTCTCATTACTGAGAACCGTGATCACTGACAATTTATGCCGTTATCTTTCTCGATGTGCGCTGCACGTATTTTGAAGTTAATATCTCCTAATAAAATTGTGATGTTTTTGCAGGTTATATTACAGCCGTCTGAAAACTTTGCAATATAATCTCTTCTGCCGTAGAGGTTGGGGTATATTATTAACTGCATCGTATTATTGCATTATATTGTATTAAGTATTATTGCGGCACGATATCAATGTTAAGGCTGTATCTCATTTTGGATTATTTGGAGTTTTGCTGGTTGCTATATTTGTCAACTTACATTCGAGGTAGCTTTTATTCTGAGTTTTCGGAAAGTGAACCTATTTTTACCCTCTGTATTTACTATCAAATCAGTTGGTTTGTTGCTTTTAACTTCCTTTGATCAATTAACAGCAATTTGGGCCTGTCTAATAAGTGGTATGGTTACACATCTTGGATTTAATTGACTCGGAGAATATTAAGATACTATATGAACCATATAACAACCAACCAATCAAACCAACTAAAATATGGTGTATTAGAAACGGATTTAAAGCTCATAGAATCTTACTTATATACTTACAATTTCGAAAACTGTATGTTTATTGGGAGCAGCTCTTCGTTGTCTTCTACAATTTTTACTTTGGTCACACAAGCAGTTCAAATTATTGCAAGAATCGGGGATCAATGTTAATTATCGTTTAAGAGGTTGAAGCCCTGAGTGTGGGTGTATCAACAGCTCGTCCATATTTACAAAAATCATGAAAATATTCCTATAGATGCCGACAATTATAATTATTTCGCAACAATCTGATAAAACCACAGATAAAAGTATATAAGCAATAGTCTTCATTACGTCTTATATAATATTGTAATCATTAAGTATCATTTATTTTAAACAGAAAATTGCTTTTATACTGTTGCCGAGTATATAGATATCAAATTTGTTGGTCTTTTTTAAGTGCTTTGTATTCTTATTAAGTTTTTTGTTTATTATATTGTATTTAAATGTACCTAGCTACTTATCTTAGTAGTTAATAAAATCTTATACAATCTGCATTTTTTTTTGAAAATTCAGGGAACGAGAATGAAATCCAAAATTTATTAATAATTAAGATTTTTATAAAATAAAACCCCTAAACTGACATGTTTTCATCATATAAAATTATCGTAATCCATAAATTATATAAATTGTTATATTTCTTTTCAGATTACTATTATTAACAACTAACGTCCTAGAAATTAGAAAAAATAATTTATGAAGTAAGTGTGCTAAGAGAAAAACTCCACTTTACGGGTTGTTATCAACAAAATAAATAAGAACTAAAAGTTCAGATTTCCACGAAATTATATATTATGACATGACAATTTTCATTTCATCAATTGTCATGTCATAATATATAAGTTCGTGAAAGTCTGAACTTTTAGTTCTTATTTATTTTGATAAATGGATTTCCATCAAGTAAAAGCCACCTCAGTTCAGTTGTTATCAACGTCTAACTATACCGATTTTATCAAATTAAATGCTAATTTATTATTTGGAATCTATAGTGTCATTTAAAATCAGAATTAAACATTACTGATTAAATTAAATGCTAAATTATTATTTGGAACCCCCAGTGCCATTTAAAATCATAATCAAACATTATTGTTTATCTTTTTTACTTTTCTTACGATGCCTTCAAAAGGCACCAAATTACACTGCAGCTGACATTTCTACGATTTAACATGATAATTGATAATTAGAAATAATAATAATTATAATAATACATAATAATAATAATAATAATAATTAAATGTAAATGTAACAGTTAACAAAAAGAGTTAGTCTCCAATAATTGATTAGTAATCGAGTTTATGATGAAACTTAATTTTTAATAGAAAAATAAATTATAGTAAAAATTTCAAACATTGCGAAGCATGTCAAAACGTAAAAATGTCACCTACTGGGTAATTTGATGCAATTTGAAGAAATTGTAAAAAAAGTAATACACAAATAATAACATTTTGTTTTGATGTCAAATATCATTTGGAGTCGTAAATAATAAATTACATTTTTTTTCTATAAAATTAGGTTTTTTTATAGTTTTATAGTTGGTTGTTGAGTCCATATTGACTAACATGTAATTCGAATTATTAGTTCTTTAGATTTTGTCATAAAATGTGACGTTGTGATTTACAGGCTACAAAAAGCTGTTTTTAATGACTTTAAAATTCGAATGTAAGGTATTCTGTACATTAATTGTGCTTAATTGTAGAAACCTGAAGGCCATTACAAAAATTCGCAAAAGATTTCTAGGGTTTTAATGAAACTGACGACGAATCCCCTCAGCTATATTCAAGTTGTATTTTTTCTCTCTGTGGTTAAGATCTAGAGCAAAATTAGTGCTCAACATGAAAATTTCTGTTTTTAAGCATCAGAATATTCCGGAAATATGTACTAATTTCAATGAAAAATTAAGAAATAAAAATAACTTAAAGGAGCACGAAATGAAGTAGCTTAATGATTGGCATACAAAAATAGGACTTAACTTTTGAGATCACGAAGGATACCAAATTCAAAACGCTTCAAATTTGGCACTTTTACTTTTGTTCTTCCACCATCAAAGATAATTCTGGACACCCCGTCGTTTTGCACAACGAATACCCCTTTGCCACACAGAAGACCCCTATAATTTGTATCTGATACGAAAGAATTATTATAGTTTTTTTTAGACATTCACTACTATTATCGAATTGGTCGCACGCCGCAACGTTGCCAGATGAAAACTTAATAAACGAATTGCGAGATTTTAATGATTTTAATTACGGCATTTTAAGATAAATCATTTCTTTATACCGATTTCGCTAGAATTCGCAATTTCAGTTTTGTAACGAATTTTAGTTAAAAGAACGACGGCGCAAGCGATATGTCTATCCGGTAAACGCCGGCAACGTGGCATATCAAAAAACAATCCGACGACCGTTCCCGCTAGCTTTCAAGTTGACTAAGAGGAGGGGAACTCGGGGTGGTTATACTAGTTGCACCGGGGGGGTGCGTGCCGTCAGGGGGTGAAAGTGGCCGCGACGGCAGCTGCCGACACCTGGAGGATTTCAGCACCCCCCGTCGCCCTTCAATGAGCCGTGGCTCGAGCCACGAGATCGAAAAATCGGCCTACCGGGCATTACAATGTCCACGAAACGTTTGTTTAAGTTTATTTGATGATATGAACGAATACACTTTACGGTAATGAACGTAATTCGTAGTATTTATCTACATTTGATTCTTGAGTTACATCATGTTTTTCATTAGTGACTAGGCTATTTACATATTACAAAATATCCAGTTATTGGCAGATTATGCTGTGGTAGTTTAAAAATTTCGGTTCTCACAGTAAATTAGATAGATAAGAATTACAAAACTTGCAATGATATATGTATCTACTTTCGATTTTCGAATTACATCATGTTTTTCATTAGTCGATATCCAGTTATTGGCAGGTTATGCTGTGCTAGTTTAAAAATTTCGGTTCTCACAGTAAAGCAGATAGATAAGGATTACAAAACATACAATGATTTATTTATCTATATTAGATTTTGGAATTACATCATGTTTTTCATTATTTACTACGCTATTAACATATGACGAAATATCCAGTTATTGGCAGGTTACGCTGTGCTAGTTTAAAAAATTCGGTTCTCACAGTAAAGCAGATAGATAAGGATTACAAAACATACAATGATTTATTTATCTATATTCGATTTTGGAATTACATCATGTTTTTCATTATTTACTACGCCATTAACATATGACGAAATATCCAGTTATTGGCAGGTTACGCTGTGCTAGTTTAAAAATTTCGGTTCTCAAAGTAAAGCAGATAGATAAGGATTACAAAACATACAATAATTTATTTATCTATATTCGATTTTGGAATTACATCATGTTTTTCATTATTTACTACGCCATTAACATATGACGAAATATCCAGTTATTGGCAGGTTACGCTGTGCTACTTTAAAAATTTCGGTTCTGACAGTAAAACAGATAGATAAGGATTACAAAACATACAATGATTTATTTATCTATATTCGATTTTGGAATTACATCATGTTTTTCGTTAGTCACTATGCCATTAACATATGACGAAGTATTAAGTTATTGGCAGATTATGCTCTGGTAGTTTAAAAATTTCGGTTCTCACACACATTGAAGTATTTATCTACAATCGATTTTGGATTTACATCATGTTTTTCATTAGTCACTATGCCATTAACATGCGACAAAATATCCAGTTATTGGCAAGTTATGCTGCGCTGGTTTAAAAATTTCGGTTCTCACAGTAAAGCCGATAGACAAGGATTACAAAAACATACATTGATGTATTTTTCTACGTTCGAATTTGGAATTACATCATGTTTTTCATTAGTCACTATGCCATTAACATATAACAAAATATCAAGTTATTGCCAGGTTATATTGCGCTAATTTAAAAATTTGAGTTCTCACAGTAAAGCAGATGGATAAGGACTAAAAAACATACGATGATGTATTTATCTACATTCGATTTTGGAATTAAATAATATTTTTCATTAGTCACTATGCCATTAACATTTGACAAAATATCCAATTATTTTCAGGTTATGCTGCGTTAATTTAAACATTTCAGTTCGCACAGTAAAGTGGATAGATAAGAATTACAAAACATACAATGATGTATAAATATTTTATTTACTTTATTTCCTTTATTTCCCGGTTATTGGCATTACCCTCTAGATACCGGCATCAACAATAGGGTCTCACCAGATGTTTTTTTATTGATTTAAAATACTTAATAAGACTTAAACAGTATTCCTCCTTAATATTTTTACCATAAGTGAAATATAAACTTTATAATGTGGATATTTTCGCTGTTCATGAAGTGACGAGGGATGTTTTCGTGTGCTAACATTTTACTTTTTAATATTTTAAATATTTTTTTATAAGTTTTCAGTTATTTTTGAGTTTAACATGGTTTATCATAAAAAAATGAATCCAATAAACGACAACTTAAAACGAGATGATTTTAATGTGTTTTTAGCTGACTGAAAACATAGTGAAGTCATTAACAGATTCATCAAAACATCAAACTGATTACTTGTGTAAAATTATCGTTAAAACAATCCAGTTTCTTTCACAGAACTTATAAACCGCTGCTTCACAGATAGTGTATATCCAGATTGTTTAAAAAAAAAATTTAAGAAAAAAGATCCAGACCAACTGGAGAACTATCGCCCTATATCCATTATGGTGACCTTTTCTAAGATAATTGCGTCCGTGATAAAGGAGAGATTGGTTGGATACCCCAAGTCCAATTGGCTTCTTAGTGACGCCCAGTTTGGTTTCAGGTCCGGTGGGCCCACTACTGGGGCAGTTTTAATGATTGTGGAGAGCATAGTGGGGGGCTTGCAGGGTGGGTCGCACATTGTTCTTACGGTGTGTTGTTTGTTCATGGCCTTCGATTGTATTTCCCACGATTTACTCCTCAAGAAACGTTCTATGGTGTTAGAGACACTCCCCTCAAGCTCTCTGAATCATATCTCTCCAATAGATAACAGTGCGTTTTATATAAAACTATGTTTCTCAAAGTGTCCCAATCAAATATGGTGTGCTTCAAGGGTCAATCTTAAGGCAAATACTGTTTGTGATTAATGAACTTGATAGCAACCAACGGTGTAATAATTGCAGACAATGCCCTCCTCTATAGGCTATATTAAAATTTTTCTCAATTTACCAACTATCCCTGACACTATTTTAAACGTTGCCCAAGGTTGGTTTACTGACAGTAATCTCAAGCATAATCTAGCGAAAACAGAAAGTATCTTACTAACTCTAGAGACAAGTTTCACCATAGCAAAATAACAAGCTTAATTCGGCTATGACACTTTCTTAGGTGGCTTATCACAAATACTTCAGTAGATAATCTGGAACAGAGATATTCAACATGACCCCAAGAAGCTTTACGGGCTCTGTCTTGGTTTTACTTAATTTTAGGGCATTCACCAGCCTTAGCCAAGTTATCTTTATTATATAGAAGGCACATTAATAAAACATATCAGTTTCTAAAGCATATTGATGGCCTTGGCTAGCTCCATTAAACTACTTGCTCTTAAAGAAAGTAACAATAAAGCAAATATATAACTATTTAGTCAAATAACAAAATTTATGTGCTACTTGCGATGTAAAATTAAAGTACGATCTCTAGCGGCCATTCTAGATAGTTAAATAATTTCCAGCAAGTATTTAAGACAATTGCTTTTTGAAATATACAGATATGGTCTATTCATAGATATAAGAAAGTGACCAATTTCTTTTGAATGGGATTATCCAAGGGTCGTCATTAACATACAATGCAACAGGATTATTAGCTACAGTTTCGGAATTTTAATTCAGGTAAAATTGTGGTCCGTAATAGAAAATAATTTTATACCTACTTGTGTTTAATATTCTTTGGTTTGGTATACTACTTAGTTTAAGTTTATTAGTAATCATTCTTATTTCGTGTGTAATACAGCGTGCGTTGAATCGTGTGCGAATTATGCAAAATATGTGCGAGTCTAGTGATCTCAGGAGATGCTCCCGCCCAAATGTAGAAAACACTATTCTATTGAGACTAAGGGAAGTTATAAACAATATTTATTTGACTCTCATTGAATATCAACTGTATGGAAAATTATGAATAATTCCATTTCATAGAGGAAAAGAAGCGATGCTGACATTGTCTCGAGTGTAGATGAAAGTGATCAAGATATAATACGGCGTAAAATTTACCAGTTATACGAGGAACAAAGCGTGCCTCCATTAGACATCTTAATTAGAAGGCTTGAAAAAGATGAAACCGGTGAACTACCTTATAGAAATGTATTCAACACATGGGTTTTAGATTTTAAAAAACTGACAAAAGGCAAGTTTTAATGGAATCTTTTAGAATTCGGAAATGGCGACTGGAATATCTAGAAAAAAATAGGATTTACAGAGAACAACAAAGGACAATTATTTACTTGAATGAAACCTGGTTCGAAACTTATGATACCCCGGAAAAGGGTTGATAAGTGTAAAACAAACGCGCCATCAAAAAGAGGTAAAAGAATAACTATATATACAATACCGCTGATTTATTTGAAAGTTGGTTTCAAAACAAACTAGTTCCAAACATTCCTCCTAATAGCGTCATTGTAATGGACAATGCAAGTTATCACAGTAGACAGTTGACTAAAACCCCTTCCTCATGTGACACAAAAGCAAAAATCCAAAACTACATGTATAATAACGACATTTATTTTCACGAAGATTATACCAAAAAGCAATTAATTGACGTTTCACAACGCTTGAACCTACAAAAGAAATTTGTCCGTGTGATAATTATGCAAAAAACCTGGAGCATACAGTTTTGAGGCTTCCTTACCACTGTATATTTAATCCCATTGAACATGTTTGGCACCAACTGAAATCTGCCATTCGTCGTAACAATGTTTTTTCCCGCGTTAACTCCAATGTCCTCAAACTTATAGAAACCGAAGTTTTTAACATCCCTCCACAAAGTTGGGCAAATTCTGTTAAACATATAGAAAAAGTAGAACAATCGTATATCCATATTGCAAATAATATAGAACAAATAATAATTAGAACAGGCGATGATTGCGATAGTAATACTGATATATTATGTGAATAATTTTAAGTAATTTAAGTAGGTAATAAAAATAATTTGTCATTTTATTTTAGATTTACACATAAATACATAAATAAATAAATAAATATTGTTTAGTATCTTTAATAACAAAACCCCAAATAATTAAATTCTAAGCAACGTAGGGACCTGTTCGGCCATATTTCATTCTTACAGCTTGCCCGGGTCTTTCCTTAATTCATATCAATTAGTCACTTTCTTATATCTATGAACAAACTTTAACAAGCAACCGTAGTTTGATTTGATGAAATTGGTGCGTTACTAAATAATCAAAACATCCAGAATTAAACAAATATCAAACAATCAACGAAAATCTTTAAAAAATAATTCTAACTTGGATTTACATTTTTGCCGATCTATTGAACGGTGCTTGAAGAAGTAGCTAACAATGACGACAATGCAGTGGATTGATGGAGCCTCTTGGCAATTTTTCAGCGATCGTTAGCAAAACAAAACCCAACTTAAACATTTTTATTACGTTCGCTTCCTTGTCCTTAACCGTGTATTATGCTTTTCTGGTATTTCGATCCGACAAGATAACTGCTAGTTAGAGGTTCAGCTACATCGCCACATAGGCGGACCACGTTCTTGTATCATTTTTTTTTGCGATTTGTTGCTGTCTGCGGTTTCCTCTCTTATTTTCTTTTGACAATTAAAATATTGTTTAGTTCGAAAACTAATTTTTTTTTTGGTGTAGTGAAAACAAGTCGCACTACTGCTTCTTATGTTTTCATTGTAGCAAAGACGCACGACACTGTATTGAAAAAGCGAGATCTTTATCTACGCTAAAGATAAGAGGGTCTTAGGAAAACGATGCGTCCAAATCAGGTTCGATTTGAATGATTGTCTTTGTGTTTCAAGACAAACCAAATAAAATGTAATAATTGGTTGTTTTACTAGCATTTTGGGCAAGTTAACAAGCCACGCGCCCGAAGACATAAATTTCTATTAACGAACTTTCGCTATTGACAGAAAAATTTTATCGCGGCATCTAATAAAATACTGCCTTGGTGGTTTCATGACAAAACTCGGTCGAGAATTTCCTTTCCACTTTATCATTTGAAAAGCATCCCCATTAAATACTACGCAACATTATATCTCCCTTATTTTATCATTGTTTTGAAAAAAAAAAGTTTTAATTTACGCCGCATAAAATCAAAAGAGAAACATTTAAAAAAAAATGGCTTGGCAATACGACAACACCCCACATATATTTATATATTGCTTGTAATCCAAGAAAAGTTTATATGATTATTTTTGAGTAAACGTAAATTTTAAAAAATCACTAATTAGTTATTATTATTTAACAAACGCAAAACGGAAAAAATTGAAAACATAGCCGGATATGATAAAATACAGGGCTTGCTAAGTTGACAAGAATGAATGAAACAATCATTTAGGTGCTTTACTAAACTCAATTATGTATAGGGTGGGCCGTTTATCTTCAGTCACTATCTCAGAAACTAGAGGAGATGGAGCCAAAAGTTAAATACAATAATTAATTGAGGTATTACAAACTTTCAATTTATTTTAATTTTGCATATACAGGGTGTTTCACTTTTACCGGGCCAATATCAACTTTCTTATTTTAAATGGAATACCTGACATATTACTCCATTTTTAAATTCTACACAAAATTCTAGATATATTTTGTGTATAATGTCCTATACCTAAATCTAAACGTTTTTGACATTTTTAATTTCTTAATTCGAAATCATTTTTTTAATTTTTCTTTTATTTATACTCGAAAAATAATATTAAAAATGAAATTAATGGAAAGTAGTCAGTTTGGTAATCTTGACATATTTAGCATTATGCATTATTATGGCAATTTTATATATATATATATATATATATATATATATATATATATATATATATATATATATATATATATATATATATATATATATATATATATATATATATATATATATATATATATATATATATATATATATATATGCCCAATGTTGTTACTTTTTGAAATATTTCCTTTTAAACATTCATCTATCACAAACAATATGCTGCAAATTATATACGTTCAGTTAGCGTAAGGTGGCTATGACGGCGTTTAAACAGAACAAATGCTAGAAGGCTGCTTGCGTATTATGTTTAGTACAGAGGAAAAGATTGATATGTTAAAAAGTTATATATCGAACAATAAATACCGGACCCTGGCTCTTAGAGATTCTATAATAAAATTTCCATTAAGGAGCCGCCTAGAAAAGAAGATTTTCGATAGGATTTACCAACACATTAGAATATATGGAACCTCGAATAAAGACAAAATTAAACGCCGTCAAATGATGAAGAGCAACTTAATATTTTGTTGCATTTTGCAGAGACCCCTAAAGATTCAACACGAAATAGATGATAAAAGAACAACGCTTCCAACGTTCCTCCGAATAAACAACTGGAACAACACACTAGATTTTTGCAACAAGCTTATGGATGGACGCTTTTTGGAAAATATATTTGCTAATATTAAACATTAAATTAAAATAAAACATATGGAAGTTACAATATCAGGTAGAACTTGTGTAAAAGTATGTTGTGCTGTGGAGGTTCAGAATAATAGCCCAGTATTTTTTTGTTACAATTTAAATTCCCAACGTTACTTAGAGCTTTTAAATATTATCCATCCCTTTTTTGAAAATGCAGTGAATGAAAGGGAACAACGAACTTTAATATGGCAGCAAGATATCGCTCCTTATCACAAAGTTCAAGAAATTAGCACCTATTTAAATGCACACTATAGAGAATGGCTTGGGGGGAATGGTAGTTATGACTGCCCTCCAAAGAGCCCCGACTTAACTCCCCTAGATTTTTTTCTATGGAGTACTGCCGAGGAACTTAAACGTCGGATAAAAGCAGGTATCGGATATTTACATGGGAGTGAATCTGTTAGAAATGCCATTATATATTGAGAAACCATTTATAACGGGTGTTTTTTCTCGATGTATAGAACTTTAAGTTGGCATTACTGTTCAAGATGGCCACCGATTTAATAGCTGTCAAGTAATTCATTCTCAGTTTGGTTTGGCAATTCATCATGAATAGACTCAAGCGTGAACAGCGCTTGCAAATAGTGCAATTTTATTTCGAAAATAATGGTTCTGTGCGGAATACGTATCGCGCACTACGTCCATTTTATCGTCGACAAAATCGTCCATCAAAGCAGTTAATTCGATTAACCATGGAACGTTTGCTCACCACGTTTACTCTTATTGATAACTCGCATCCTCAGATACGCTGTACGGTGCATACAGAAGAAGCTATTGCTGCTGTAGAGCGTAGCATTGAGGAAGACCCTAATAAGTCCATCCGCCATCGAGCATCGGAATTGGATCTGTGTCCATCCACTTTATGGAAGATTTTGCGGAAGGATCTTGGTTTACGTGCTTACAAAATCCAACTCGTGCAAAAATTGAAGCCAAACGATCATCAAGTAAGGCGTAGATTCGTCGAATGAGCCCAAAACGAGATTGCCGTTGTTCTCGATTTTTATAAGCGAATTTTGTTTAGCAATGAAGCGCACTTCTGGTTGAATGGCTACGTCAACAAACAAAACTGCCGCATTTGGAACGAAGCTAATTCTCAAGTGTATGCCGAAACACCGTTTCATCCCGAAAAACTGACTGTTTGGTGCGCTTTATGGGCTGGTGGAATCATTGGCCCGTACTTCTTAAAAAACGATGATGGCCAGAACGTTACAGTCAATGGTGATCGGTATAGAGCTATGATTACTAACTCTTTCATTCCTGAATTGAATAACCATGATGTCCAGGAGATGTGGTTTCAACAAAACGGCGCAACATGTCACACAGCTCGTGCCATAATCGATTTATTGAAAGACACGTTTGGTGACTGCCTAATTTCACGTTTTGGACCTGTGAATTGGCCTCCAAGATCTTGTGATTTAACACCGCTAGACTACTTTCTGTGGGGCTATGTAAAATCATTGGTCTATGCGGATAAGCCACAAACGCTTGACCATTTGGAAGACAACATTCGAAGTGTTATTGCAGATATACTGCCACAAATGTTGGAAAAAGTCATCGAAAATTGGACGTCCAGATTGGACTATATCCGCGCCAGCCGTGGCGGTCATATGCCAGAAATCATATTTAAAATGTAATGCCACAAGATTATCTTTCGGATAAATAAAATTTATGTTAATCGAATAATCCATCGTTGTTTTATTGCAACTTAAAGTTCTATACATCGAAAAAAACACCCTTTACCACCTGTATTGCTCAATTTTTTTTTCGTTGTTTGTTACCAAAATATTCACCAACACAAAATTGCCTTACTTTTTAATGCTACACATTTCAAGATTACAAAAATGAGTAGTTTTCATTAATTTCATTTTTAATCTTATTTTTCGAGTATCTTGTATTATTATGTATCGAAATTTCTTATGAAATCCTTTATTCGAGTCCTTTGTCTACAAGGAAACTTAGTCAAGTGAAAAAGTAAATGCTTCGGAATGAAGAAATTGGCACATATTATGCGCATTGCAAACGTCATTTTCCACATAAAAAATTAAAAATGTTAAAAACGGTTAGACTTATGTATAGAACATCATGCACGAAATATGTCTAGAATTTGTAGAGAATTCAAAAATGCAGTAATATAACAGATGTTCCATTTAAAGTAAGAAAGTTGATATTCGCCCACGAACAATGAAACACCCTGTTTAAAGAGAATTGAAATAAATTAAAGGTTCGTAATACCTCAACTAACCTTTGTATTTAACTTTTTGCTTCATCCCCTATAGTAGTGTAAGGTAGTGTAACAAGATAAACGGATCACCCTATACATTTAATATTGTAAACGCAGCAGGGAGCATATTCTAGGATATTAGATCATCAAATGTAAAATCGCACAACATTTTATAAAACTGCATCGTCTACAAGTTATACTGAAATTCTACATTCAGTACGTAATTATACATTTTTCATAGCAAATTTTTGTAATGTAAATTGAAGTCTGTAATTGTAAAGTGTAAACTAAGTTTTATGATAATACAATTATACCACTAACTCAATCTTAAGTATGTTTTAGTGAGTACTAATGTGTAGTTTGTTATGTAAAGATATAAAATATTACAGAAGTGTTATAAAACACCTTTCTAACTTATTTTTATTTTATTTTTTTTCGGCAAGGAATCACGCCCGACAAGTTTTTCGCATTTGTTTCAAAACACCCTGTATATGTAGAATACCTTCCGTACATATTTTGTTAAAAGAAGTAGTTTAGCGAAAAACAAACAGAAATTTCGTGATCACTTATGCTTGTGGCCATAGCGTTTTCTTATTTAGACAAGTATCTTGAGTTAATAGGTTTGTGAGCTCTTTTGATATATTTCATTTTCTTCTAAATATATCTAAATGAACTTTGCTGCAAAAAAAAGTAAAACTAGATGTTATAAATATACACTAAACAAATTCTTCCATAAATACTGCAAACTTTGAGTGGGAAAATAATGTAAAATTACTCTTACTAAACAAAAAAAAATAACCATAACTAACCAAGTCGAGAAAGCAATGGAAACTAGTAATTTAAATGATGCTAAGGAATACAACTAAATGAATCTAAAACTGAAGAAGCAACTAAACAGCTGCAACCTCAATAATGTAAAACACTGATAACCAGAAAATGATATGTATTAGGGGATTTTTAATTTCGATTTATATTATTGTTGTTAATTATAGTAAATTAGTGATTTAGGTGAAGACGAATGACAGGAAAAGCAATCACTGACGAAAATGCTGAGGAATACAACTAAGAGGATCTAAAACTTAAGAAGCAACTTAACAATATGATTTCAAGCAGCAACCTCAATCAAGTAAAACACTGATAAACAGAAAATGACATGTTTTAGGGGATTTTTAATTTCGATTTATATTATTGTTGTTAATTATAGTAAATTAGTGATTTAGGTGAAGACGAATGACAGGAAAAGGAATCACTGACGAAAATGCTGAGGAGTACAACTAAGCGGATCTAAAACTTAAGAAGCAACTAAACAATATGATTTCAAGCAGCAACCTCGATCATGTAAAACACTGATAACCAGAAAATGACATGTATTAGGGGATTTTTACTTTCGATTTATGTTATTATTGTTAATTATAGTAAATTAGTGATTTAGGTGAAGACCAATGAGAGGAAAATCAATCACTGACGAAAAGGGCTGAGGAATACAACTAAGTTAATCTAAAACTTAAAAAGCAACTAAACAATATGATTTTAAGCTGCAACCTCAATAATGTAAAACACTGATATCTAGAAAATGACATGTATTAGGGGATTTTTACTTTCGATTTATATTATTGTTGTTAATTATAGCAAATTAGTGATTTAGGTGAAGATACGTTGTTGTTTTGATGCCTATAAAAGTTAAAGATGTTGCAAAAACTTTAAATTGTTTCACTCGTAGAAAAAATATTGCAACGCATGCAACTGTATAACTTAAAATTGAGTAAGGAATAAGAAAACTGCTATTTTTTTCGTTTTTCAACGATTTGTTCTTAACAGTAACGAAAGAGAGACTTAAAAAACTTTATTTTTATAAATGGGTTTATAATCTTCGCACTCGAACGTTACCTTCGTTAATTACGTACGTGTTAAATAGGGCCCGTCTTACTCCGCTGTTATTCCAATTTGTAAGTTAAACGTTGACCGAAAAATATTTCATTCTTGAGTTAATTACAACCAGAAGTTAACACATTGTAATTATGCAGTCTGTGCGCACATGAAACGAGAAACTGGTTATAAAACATCTCATAGTGTCGCATCAACGCGGTTTCGGCTACGACGGCTATGAGAAATTATGGTCAATTAAGCTCTGAAGATGACTGGGATAATTTTTCACTTGAAATTAACAAGACGTAAACGAATTTTCATGATAGGGTACGGTGTCGCGCTTATTTTACTGTCCATACTACTTTCTATTCTATTGTAAAGTCGATTCTTTCGCCAAGTGCCTTCATTATTGGTTATTTGAAAGTATTTTCCAATACTTAGACTGTCATTGCACTTTATGAGAGTTATAGACCAGCACACGATAAATGGTCAGTTATTATATGTTTAGACCACGGTTCGAAGAAAATTTCGAAGACGGAATGGAGGAGTGTAACGAACTAAAAAGAAAGTGTCATTTTAATATGTGGTGCAAGAATATATGAATGTAAAATTAGGGTAATACTGATATTTTTGTCTTTATTTTTTTTAAAGCAAAATTTTTCAGCAGATCTTCTAAAAAGTCAGAGGGCGTGGAAGCTGGTACAAGGAGGAGATAACTGATATTTCCAGGCTAACCGTCCTTGATAATGATTCACTGGAATGGAAAGAACGATGTTAACAAAAGCATACTGAAATGGTCAACTGACTGGCAGTAGAAACTAACCAGAGACCTCAATAGTAGTGCAGTTTAGCTTTCAATAGCTCCTCTACTGAACCACTATATAAAACTCTAATTGTAGTTGTTAAATTCGCTTCTATTGGTACATATATAGACATAAATTTATACTAATTTATTAGTGAAGCCATGGAAAATACATGTAAAATCAGAAGAGAAAAAAACCAACAAAGAACACGTAAAACAGTATGTCCAACCTGTGCAGCCAAATTACCGTATTCATACCGTAAATAAATATCATTTTCTAAAAAATATTCCCGGATTTCAGTTTTTGAACTTCCATTCGCTGAAAATCACCACGTTTATTCCTTTACTTGAATTCTTCACTATTAATAATATACCTTATCGATGATACACATGTTTCTTTTAAAGTGTCTTGTTTAATAAGCACCTACTGATTAAAGTTTCATTCAAATATTTCACAACTTGTTTTGCATCAAGCTATAAATGATATCGATGCGACATTGTTATATTCTCCTAAATTAACTTTTTTGAAACGCACAGTAAAAGACGATTGTTTAACACTGCCACAAATGATCAACAATTAAGAAATAGATCAGAAAGAAAGAAATATACTTGGCCCACCCCTGCCTTGTCACTCAATAACAATAGGTAATAATGTCGTTAAAGTTTAATTGGAGATGGTTACTCGAAAACCAACACTATGAAGATTGAGGCAGACTATACTTCTAGGAATAAGTCGCTCGCTGATCAAAGTCGCTGAATCTAATTATCTAAAATTTTCATGACGAATATCTTGAAATGTAGAGCTCTTCCTTGTTCCATTTTGACGATGTGCAGCATGCTCATATTTTCGGATGCACATAATAGGTAAAACGTGCACAAGTATTCTGCACCCTGTGAATATGACTTTTAAACTTACCTTAGATCACACCACACTTGTTGAAATGTGAGAAACCAAGTCAGTGACATAAGTTTCCTTATATTCAAATTTAAAATATGCTGTTACTGTAAAAAAATATTGTCACCTTTTGAAGGTTAAATAAATGGCCACGAAATCGTCACTATCTATGAATACTCCCAAATTCGTTGCTGAATCAATATTGTTTCTGGAGCTTAACTTTATGTTTATTTCCAAATATCATTATTATAATGGATTTGCATCTGCATCGACGGTATAATCAAAGCAACAAGCAAATACCCGAGCCTTGCAAAAATTTAAAGATTTTAAAATGTCGGAAGTGAGAATCAAAAACAATATCGGACCCAAAATCGAACCCTGCGGTATCCCAGACAAAATTTGTATTTTCTTGGAACATCTGCTTTTTGATATCGATTCGAAAAGAAACATTTAATCAGTTTACACGAATTAGATGAAAAACCATAGAAATTTAGCACCAGTGCACATAGCGTACAACACTCATTACGGCCGGCAAAAATGGACGCGCGGGTATAATGTGCGCGTACATTTTTTACCGTTACGGTATTACGAAAATTAAATTTTCCGCGTTACGTTCGGGTAAATTGGTCAAAAATTGCCCATTTTGTAGATAAAATGCTTGTACGTCGTTTCGTAAGCGATTTGCCACACGTTCGCACGCTAACCGCACTGATTTTGTTGTTCATCTTTTATCCAGCACAACGTAAATGAAAAAGTTAGCACTTTTAATTAAAATATACTGCAGTCAATGATTGAACACGCTCCGATTAAACGAAGCCAAGTATATGAAAAGGCGTAGGTAACTCCAAGACACTTCAGATATATCAAAAAAATAAAATACAGGGCAATTACCGATATTGCAAAAAACTAAGATACTAAACAGAGCATTATTTTAGCTAATTAGCGTGAAAAAGCAGAAAATAACTTTGGCAAAACGCAAAACACTTTGAATTACTTGGCAAACCAAACAGCATGGACTCTCTTCCAGATGTTCTTTTAGACACTACGCAATAATCAGGGTTTCGTAAAAACTGTATTCCCATAAACGGCTTTTCCAAAATTGTTGATGACATATATTCGACTGGTGATAAAGGTCAAAACACACTTCTTTCACTATTAGACACCATAAATTACAACTTACGAGTGGTTACGATGAGTTATGTCACAATTATTCGGAAATAGAGCGTGCGATTGCATTTTCTGACCTACCCTTCATCAAATATGGGCATTAGGTAGTGCCTATCTCTGCACAAGTTAATAGAAGCCATCAATAAATGTTAAATAACAATATGTATTTCAAAATGGTAGTAGGTATTTGACTTTTCGTAGCACTTTTTGAGCTCCTAAATAAATAAATTTGACGTTTATTTACTGGTTACTCCTAGTAAAGTGTAAAAGGAGGCAAATTTCAATTTTGTAGCTCCAACGGTTCGAAAGTTATTCAGTAAAAACCCCTGCCTTGTCACTCAATAACAATAGGTAATAATGTCGTTAAAGTTTAATTGGAGATGGTTACTCGAAAACCAACACTATGAAGATTGAGGCAGACTATACTTCTAGGAATAAGTCGCTCGCTGATCAAAGTCGCTGAATCTAATTATCTAAAATTTTCATGACGAATATCTTGAAATGTAGAGCTCTTCCTTGTTCCATTTTGACGATGTGCAGCATGCTCATATTTTCGGATGCACATAATAGGTAAAACGTGCACAAGTATTCTGCACCCTGTGAATATGACTTTTAAACTTACCTTAGATCACACCACACTTGTTGAAATGTGAGAAACCAAGTCAGTGACATAAGTTTCCTTATATTCAAATTTAAAATATGCTGTTACTGTAAAAAAATATTGTCACCTTTTGAAGGTTAAATAAATGGCCACGAAATCGTCACTATCTATGAATACTCCCAAATTCGTTGCTGAATCAATATTGTTTCTGGAGCTTAACTTTATGTTTATTTCCAAATATCATTATTATAATGGATTTGCATCTGCATCGACGGTATAATCAAAGCAACAAGCAAATACCCGAGCCTTGCAAAAATTTAAAGATTTTAAAATGTCGGAAGTGAGAATCAAAAACAATATCGGACCCAAAATCGAACTCTGCGGTATCCCAGACAAAATTTGTATTTTCTTGGAACATCTGCTTTTTGATATCGATTCGAAAAGAAACATTTAATCAGTTTACACGAATTAGATGAAAAACCATAGAAATTTAGCTTGGAGATCAAATACATATGATCGTATCGTGGCTTCGAAAAATTCAAAACTATTAGGGCACTGATTAGTTTCTTTCATTTAAAACCATATTGACTTCTGCTAACAGTTATATTATTTGATTCGATTATAGAGAGCCAAATCCGATTTAGGTTTAAAAATATTGACAAACGCAGTTGTAAATTAAGGGTGGCAAATTCTTGATCCATTTTACACTGCGAGTGGAGGAAAAGTTGGGTGCCACGCGCAACTTAGTATATAACAAGTGAAAATTGGGTAAATAATTCTTTTCTTCAAAATATCCCACAGTAGCCGTAATAGTTTAAGATATAAGCAGCAAAAAAGAAGTATTGCAAGAGTTCTTTAATCTGCTTGCTTTCATTTTGAAGCTACTTACACAAAAAACTACTAGTTGAAGTCGTAAGAACTTAACACATTTAACACAACAATAGTTACAACATATTTCCAATGTACCAACTATATCAGCGCAACCCTATTTATAGATTAATAAGCGAGATACTTAATTTCCTCTTATAGTTTGCCAAAATACAAACGGAGGTAGGAGTGAAGAGCGTTACAAATTATTTAAAGACATAATAATCATTATTCAATAAATATTTTAGATACTCAAGAAGGAAATAACGAAAATCTTAAAATACTTGTAATAGTTCAAAACCCAGGAGATACAACAAAGAAAAGAAAAAAATCTTCTTGACACACATAATAATAAAGATTCAGACGACTACGATCAAAGAAGTTCAGGTAAAATTATTCAGAAAAAATCAGTAAAAATAAATATCCAACAGGCTGCTGAGAACGAATTAGGACTTGACCCTTGATTAATAATTCCCCATAAATAAACAATACTTATTTCGGTATACTTTAGATTATCTCACAAAGAAAGGAAATCTAAGAAAAAGAAGCAATTGGAAAAAATGGAAGAAGAAAAATAAAAGCACGGACTTACAGCACCAAAAAATTTTAATTAATATCTCGAAAGTGGTGGTCAAGGGGATAGCGGAACCATATACGGGGTGTCCAATTTATAAAATTAAAATTTTTGGTTCTTTTGGACAGAAGCGGCGACGGTGGGAAACTGACATCCGGCGTTTCATCTGGAAAAAGTTGATAATACCTTGAAAGGTACTGATTGACGCGGGATCATTTACCCAACCTCAAAGTTAGTTCCCGATCGTATTTCGAAACACCGTACAGAAGTTATTCGCGGCCGCCGCCGCCGCGGAAGTTTATAAAGTACGAGCAAATAAATTTTAATAACGCACTTGTAGCCGTAACTCGCAGTCCCATTAAGACCCTTGCGTAGGCAGCATTCGTTTTCTCTCTCTCTCTCTCTCTCTCTCTTTCTCTGTCTGTCTTTCTCGACGACGCTTTCAATTAAATCACCGAAAAAAAGAGGAGCCCGCGATAAGTTTCGGGTTTTTTCAGATCGACCACAACCTCTCGATAACTTCTGAAATTGTAATAAAGGCCCATATAATAAAGGTTTAATGGCGATCGTATCTGATCAAGCGTTTATATCATATCGCACGGCACCAGTGCACATAGCGTACAACACTCATTACGGCCGGCAAAAATGGACGCGCGGGTATAATGTGCGCGTACATTTTTTACCGTTACGGTATTACGAAAATTAAATTTTCCGCGTTACGTTCGGGTAAATTGGTCAAAAATTGCCCATTTTCTAGATAAAATGCTTGTACGTCGTTTCGTAAGCGATTTGCCACACGTTCGCAC
The DNA here is from genome assembly GCF_029955315.1 of Cylas formicarius. NCBI lineage: Eukaryota > Metazoa > Arthropoda > Insecta > Coleoptera > Brentidae > Cylas > Cylas formicarius. The sequence goes on from NW_026844352.1 coordinate 3,072,172, forward strand.
GCTAACCGCACTGATTTTGTTGTTCATCTTTTATCCAGCACAACGTAAATGAAAAAGTTAGCACTTTTAATTAAAATATACTGCAGTCAATGATTGAACACGCTCCGATTAAACGAAGCCAAGTATATGAAAAGGCGTAGGTAACTCCAAGACACTTCAGATATATCAAAAAAATAAAATACAGGGCAATTACCGATATTGCAAAAAACTAAGATACTAAACAGAGCATTATTTTAGCTAATTAGCGTGAAAAAGCAGAAAATAACTTTGGCAAAACGCAAAACACTTTAAATTACTTGGCAAACCAAACAGCATGGACTCTCTTCCAGATGTTCTTTTAGACACTACGCAATAATCAGGGTTTCGTAAAAACTGTATTCCCATAAATAAACGGCTTTTCCAAAATTGTTGATGACATATATTCGACTGGTGATAAAGGTCAAAACACACTTCTTTCACTATTCGACACCATAAATTACAACTTACGAGTGGTTACGATGAGTTATGTCACAATTATTCGGAAATAGAGCGTGCGATTGCATTTTCTGACCTACCCTTCATCAAATATGGGCATTAGGTAGTGCCTATCTCTGCACAAGTTAATAGAAGCCATCAATAAATGTTAAATAACAATATGTATTTCAAAATGGTAGTAGGTATTTGACTTTTCGTAGCACTTTCTGAGCTAATAAATAAATAAATTTGACGTTTATTTACTGGTTACTCCTAGTAAAGTGTAAAAGGAGGCAAATTTCAATTTTGTAGCTCCAACGGTTCGAAAGTTATTCAGTAAAAACCAAACGACGAGAACGGAGAACGGAGAACAGACAGACTAAAAAATTTTTTTTCGACGGTGATCATTTCTTATCAATTAGGACCTACCGTTGCCGATATATAAATTTTTTATACTAGCGCAGATACTTTCGAAAATTCGATTTCATCGATTTTCGAAAGTAACAAGTGCTAGGTACATCGAGGGTGTTTTAGCAGATCATGTGGTACCATATGTAGACTATATTGGAGAAGAATTCATTTTTATGTATTACAATGGTAGGCCGCACCCCGCAAGGATCGTGCCAGATTACATTACAGAAGTCGGTTTTCGAGTTACGGAGTGGCTAGCAAGCAGTCCCGACCTCAATCCGATCGAATATTTATGAGATAAGCTAAAACGGAGAATTCGAGCTAGGCGTCGTATCCCAACCTCGATCCCACATCTCACTGTTACAGAAGAGGAAGAGTGGCTTAACATCCCACAAAAAACAATAGCGAACTTGATTAGATCTATGCCTAATCGACTAAGAGATGTTACTAGGGCAAGAAGGGGTCATACGCATTATTGAAAAATAAGTGTTGGGTTGCTAATTGTCAATAAATCTATTTGTTTTTTGTAATAAAAACAAGTTAATTTCACTGGTGCAGTTATTTTACCTAAAACTAGGAAATACGTTAGACTTTCAAAGAACATATATTTTTTGATCTGATCGGTAGTTTCTAAAACAAATTGAAGTCAAAGTTCACAATAAGTCGATTTCTATGCACTCAAGTTTAGTTCTCGTTCGAAATATTCGACCCAATTTGTCCGACAGAAGAAGCCCGGATCATATCCGACGATCTAAATTCTGACAACTAAAGGTCAAATTAAGCTACTTAATCCTCCCGATTAAGTTTGTTTAACGACAAAGTCTACGGACGGCGTCGTTTTATTTTCCAGAATACATTATCGTCCAGTATAACGCGTAATTAACATTAATTCATATCTTCGCTTATTTTCTTATTGTTAATTTGGTTAATTGCACGTTATGCGAGGGTCAAATACCTCTTCGGCGCAGCCAAACTAACTGGTCCGTCAGGCAGACGTGCGGCGCGGCGGGTTCCGCCTCGCGAAAGACGCCAAAAAATACACTCGAGTCGTCCGTTCCGACACGTGCCTATTTTGTAAATCATAGAGGGCGCGCGGTTTTAGACTGTCCAAATAATCGGTCTATTTGCATAATGCGCGGGGACATGCGAAAATAAATTCCCGGCCCGCCGAAATTACTTTTAAGATCAGCGCCGCGATAAAAATTAGAAGATTAGGTTTTTTATATCAGATATCAAAGTCGTGGACGGCTGCAATTTTTCAACGTCCCGTCTTGGTCATTAATACGACGATTAGATTGTCGTTAGGTCCGTACGCGAACGTTTTCCTAGCTTTCGGCTGATGTCTCAATCGATTTAATAACTTGCTTTCGGTAGATCAACGAATATCTTGCAAAATTATTCAGATTTCGTGAAAACTTTATGTTCACACAAGACACCAAACCGATAATAACCTTCAAATAGTAGATAAAGTCTGTTCATAGTTATAAGAAAGTGACTAACTGAGACGAATTAAGGAAAGACCCGGGCAAGCTGTAAGATGAAATATGGCCGAACAGGTCCGTACTTAGCTTAGAATTTAATTATTTGGGGTTTTGTTAGGAAAGATACTAAACAATATTTATTTATTTATGTATGTATTTATGTTTAAATCTAAAATAAAATTACAAATTATTTTTATTACCTACTTAAATTACTTAAAATTATTCACATAATATTTCAGTATCACTATCGCTATCATCGCCTGTTCTAATTATTATTTGTTCTATATTATTTGCAAATATGTTGCACAAATTTTACATACCGTTCGCATGAACTTTAGTGATTGAACTGGGGTGGCTTTTAATTGATGCAAATCCATTTAACAAAATAAATAAGAACTAAAAGTTCAGATTTTCACGAAATTATATATTTTCACATGACAATTGTTTCGACAATACCGTGTCTTTATCAAATGTAATATTTACAAACTACCTCCTATTATATATACTGAAAAATGACATTAAAACCTTAATTAAAGTTGTGAGAATTTAAGTTCAATAAAGGAGAGGTATTTAAATCTAATTGGTCGTTAAGCAATACATTTGAATGTATCATTTTGTTAATCTCCGATAATATTTTAAAGTTCCACGCAGATTTAAAATCAAAATTTGCAATAAAAAATTCTTTTCAATTAATCAACAAAATTGACGGTATCAAAATCCCTTCTAACGCAACACTATTGTTCTTTGGATGTACAAAACTTATTTCCCAGTATTATAATTTAGTAAATATCACATTAACTCGGAAACAGGTTAATCCATTGGTGAAACAAGATTTATTAGATTACTTAATACTATCTTTAGACCAAAATTATTTTAAATTTAATGAACAGATTTACATCTCTAAGGAAGGTTTGATTATGGGAAACCCACTTAGTCCTTGGTTAGATGAGATTTTTATCGATAATTTGGAAAACATCATACTAGAACATCCTTTAAGGAAAAGCTTTCTATGGTGTTATAGATACGTGGATGATGTCATTGCTTGTTTTGTTAAAATTCTTTTTTTAATTACATTAACTCATTACATAGTAGTATAAAATCCACTATCGAGATTGAACAGGGTAATTCTATTAATTTTTTAGACTCAACTATTACGAAAATGCAAAACAAATTATATTTTTCCATTTATCATAAACGGACACAGTCATACATAACAGCTCAAATCACCCTTAAATACACAAAATGGCTGCATTTCACTCTTTTATACACAGACTTCTCAATACGCCACTCTCAACGGAAAATTACAACAAAGAACTTAATATCATAAAACAAATTGCACTGAACAACGGCTACAATCCGTCGATTGTAGATAAAATTATAAATAAAAAACAAATCCAGACAACAGTAAACTCTATTTATCCGAAACCTAATACAGAACACGAACAATTTAAAACAACTACAAACATAGTAGAACTCAGTGAAAAAGTTTAAAAACATTTGTCAAAATGTGGTTTAAAAATAGCTTTCAGAACTAAGAACACAATAGGAAAATTTTTAAAAAACAATAAAACGAAATGTCCAAAATCTCAAAAATCACGTGTCTACAGGTTGAAATGCGGATCTTGTCCTAAAATTTATATTGGACAAACAGGTAGAGAAGAAACGCATTAACGAACATAAAAGAGCCTTTAAAGACAATAGTCTAGATTCTAATTATGCTATACACTTAAACACAGAAAAACACGTTTTTGACAACAATTTTGATATTTTACATACAGCCACAAAAAGGTAAAAATTAAATTTATTTAAAGCCATGGAGATTAACGATCAATTAGATTTAAATACCTCTTTATTGAACTTAAATTCTCACAACATTAATTAAGGTTTTATTGTCATTTTTCGGTATATATAGTAGCAGATAGTTTGTAAATGTTACTCTTGATAAAGACACGTTATTTAAAGAAGCAAAACGCCAAATTACTTACAGAATTATACTAAGGACGTCGATCCGCGTGCTGTAATTCACCATAATATTAACCCTGCTAATTCTTTTAACAACGCTTTCCTCGCCATAATTCCATTTTTGCATGAAAATTTAATGGGATTTCGACATATTTTGAGAAAATACTGCCTTAAAAATGCAGTATCCAAACGTTGATGAATTTGCCATTAGAGCTGCCATTTGTGAAAAATGAAATTTCAAATCTCGCGCATGCACATATTGAACATACCTTCTCAAAATTTTGTTACATAGTTGCTTCACGAGTTCCTATAGTATTAGCATAGGCAGAGCATTTCTATGTCTAGTATCTACATGAGGTACTTGTTTCAAATTCGGCAGCTCTATTTTTTGGCACTATTAAGATGTGTTGATTAAATTTAAATAAAACTTAAACTACAATCTCTTCCAGTTTGTTATTGCAATTTGGTTACAAAACATGGAAGCGCCTACGAGTAGGTGGTGGTGAGTGCTTGGCGTGTTCAAAACTCATTGTACTAAATTTTAAAGCTACTCTTCTTCAATCACATTAAACTGTTTTAACCGATGTATTTAATTTGTAAGGAATTTTATTAGTGTTGAACATGCACCGGTACGGTTAATGTCTTCTTTTTGTAAAAGTTGCGCCGTTTGTAAATAAGTACCCACACGTACGCTAAATTTATAAGCTGACGGATACACAACTTAAAATTAAAACGAAACCGCATCAGTCTTTCTGCATAAACCAATTGACATGTTTTGGTTGGTAGGACCTAAATAATTGCTTAAGGTGGTACAAAAATGGTTTCTTATATCCGAGTGCAACCAATTAGTGCAACTATTTAGGAAAAGTATCAAAAATGACTACGACTAGAATCTTTTTAATTCAGAACTATCAGGACCAGTTCAGTAGGACAGATAATGATTACTTTGATTGTCAGCTTAATTAACAACGCCTAACTGTTCACCCTGTACATTTATAAAAAAATGCGTAATTTTGCTTACACGTCATCTAAATGACATGGGAACATATATTTGTCAATCCTCCATAGCGATTTTTACAAAAAAAAGTGTAGAAAACACTTATTTCATTAAGGAAAACTTCAGAATTTATCAGCAAGAGTTTGTTAATAACCAGGTAGACTATCCAAAACTGTTGGAACAAATATGGTAATAACTAGAACGCTTGCTTTAGTCTATGCACCAAAATATAGTACAAATTTAGAAAGCAACTCACCAATATCTCTTGCAAAGAAATTATAACAGTTACTTTTTGCACATCGATATTTGCTTTGGCAATCAATTCATTTAGGAATTAAGCAATGAGAGTGTCTCGCTCGGACTAAATTAAATTTATTTCTACATGTTGTGTTGTGTTTCTTTTTTTTTTGTTTAGAAATAGTTTTGCTTACTCTTTTGAATTATGATAAATGTACTTAGTTTTATGATGCCTTGGTAAATTGTGACGTTAGTTCGTCATGTTAGGGTACCTTATTATAATGAATAAATAAGCTTGGAACTTGGGTGTTCTCAATATTTTGTTATAAAAACCATCAATTATACATTTTAATGTCTCTTCCGCTATTAATTTTATCTCTCTCCAGTTATCTGCTGCTAGATATTATTAAGATATGATCTGCACAACTTACAAAATTTGGAAAACCAAACATCATCAGTGTACTATAGGTATTATTCGAACGTTTCCTACTTCATGACGCATTTAAAAATGTACGCTTATATATACGAGGCTGACTGAAATATTTTTGAATTTAGTCTAGAGCAAATTATAATTTTATTTCTAATATAAAGTTTAAGGTTTTCCTAAATGTTGATGGAAAGAAAATAAAAGCGACGCGGTTATTTTTAATGCATTTTTATTTCGAAATTCTCTTTGTGAAGCAGAGAAGCTAAGAAGCTAAATTAGCCAAAGTCAATTAAAACTTGGTGTGTCCGACAAATTAAAAGAAGTGATCACTCATTGCATTTAAAAGGCTAAAATGCTTCCCAAGTCTGTGACAGTGTTAACAAATCCAAATCCAAAACTTAAGAACTTGTTATCAGTGGGTTAAATATAATGTGCCACAAAAACTGGAAATTTACACTTACAAGGTAAGGTTACATATTTATTTATTACCCTTTTCAAATTCAGCATTTGTAGGAAAAAGAGAAACATCTACTGATAAAGAATCGGAATAAAAATGGACTAACGAGAGCCACCGAATATAAGCTATGTTCTCCGAACCAATGCAACTCTATTATTTAGACTGACCAAGCCAAATTTGAACTGGTGATAGCAGGAGTCATGAGAACCAAAGAAGAGTGTTTCAGAATAATAATTTTAACCGAAAAGATAAGTTACCGGCTTCTGCTATGATTTGGGGATCTACACCAGCAAATGGAATGGGAAAGTTACAATTGCTGGAAAGTATCACGAAGTACATTAATGTGCCTCAAAATAACTTAATACCACAAATTCGACAAATGCGCTTCAAAAATATGAGATTATATTTTTATTAATAGACAGTCTCTTAAAAATGTAGCATTTTAGGTTAATACATTTTAGTTTTTAATGCGTTTTTGCTAACATGAGAAATGTCATAAAGAAACTTGGTTTTGATAGTTGGGCATACTTAACTGAGACAGTACCCATATTTAAAGTCATTTCATCCTGATCTTCAACCAGTTTCAAATTCGCAAAAATCTAAATGAATTGATTCACAGGCCAACGAACATTTTGGTGTTCCTGGATAATTCTGGCGTGCAAGAATCAAACAGCTCTCAGATTTTATCTATCAGCTCTAGTTTTTTGGGATTTATCATTTTCTATTTTTGTATTTGTATTTGTGTATATTTTGTGTTATAGCTGTTATATTGCCAGTTCAAAAATACCAAAAAATATAGATTTAAGTATACATTCATAACTTGGTCACCTATCACTGTCTGTATCACTGTCTAGTTCTAATTCCAGGAAATTTACATTCAAATCTTACAGTAATTCCTACTGATCAGCACCAAACTGCAAAATTAATGAGTCGAAATTTCTCTAATTCGCCAGCAGTAGTGACGTAAAATATATTTCTATTTTCAAACGGTTCTGGTGTGGAATTATTTGGGCCGCATCTCCATGGTGCCCAAATTGATCTTCGAAACTGTTTTTTTGGACATGAGTTTCGGTAGAAAATTACTTGAATCACTTAAAATTATTATAATTTTCAGTGTCAAGTATCCAAACCAATTTCCATCTTTATTTAAAGAATTAGCAAATGGCTTAATAAAACTATCAAAAACAAAGCTTCTGAAAATAACATAATATTTACACGTGCAGATAAAGGGAAGACAGTCATAGCGATTGATCTCCCAGAATATATTTCAAAAACCAACAATTTTCTTAAACCAGAACTTTTCCAACGTATCAAACACGATCCTACCGAGTAATATCAAAGACAAGTCAAGAAAGTAATTACTAATTCCACACTATTTAGTGACAAAGACAAGTATTTTTTAATAATTATGAATCCACAACCGCCGAAATTATATCCTATATATGCCCACTATACCAGTCGTGTCTTATGCAACAGCTCCAGTAGTTAAATTCTCAACAAAATTAGTAAATATTTTAAAGTTCTACAAAGATTTTAAACAATAATTTGCAATAAAAAATTCTTTTGAATTAATCAACAAAATTAAAGATATCAAAATCCCTTCTAACGCAACACACGTCTTTTGATGTACAAAACTTATTTCCCAGAATTCCACCTATGGATGTGATAGATTTAGTAGATGTCACCCTAACTCGGAAACAGGTTGGTGAAACAAGATTTATTAGATTGCTTAATAGTATCTTTAGACCAAAATTATTTTAAATTTAATGGACAGATTTACATCTCTAAGGAAGGTTTGATTATGGGAAACCCACTTATTCCTTTGTTAGTAGAGATTTTTATGGATAATTTGGAAAATATCATACTGGAACATCCTTTTCGTAAAAGTTTTCTATGGTGATATAGAAACATGGATGGTGTCTTTGCTTGCTTTGTTGGAATGGACAGACAATTGAATTCTTTTTTAAATTACATTACATAATGGTATAAAATTCACTATCGAGATTGAACAGGATAACTCTATTAATTTTTTAGACTTAAGTACGCAAAACAAATTAGATTTTTCCATTTACCATAAACCTTCACACACGGACATAGTCATACATAACAATTCAAATCACCCTTCTACTCACAAAATGGCTACATTTCACTCTTTTATACACAGACTTCTTAATACGCCCCTCTCAACAGAAAATTACAACAAAGAACTTAATATCATTAAACAAATTTCATTGAACAACGGCTACAATCAGTCCATTATCGATGAAATTATAAATAAAAAACAAATCCAGACAACAGTAAACCCTATTTATCCCAAACCTAATATAGAACATCGGAGAACCAAGTGAAAAAGTTTCAAAACATTTGTCAAAATGTATTTTAAAAATACTTTTCACAACTAGCAACACAATAGGAAAATTTTTAAAAAACAATAAAACGAAATGTCCAAAATCTCAAAAATCAGGTGTCTATAGGTTGAAATGCTGATCTTTTCCTAAAATTTATATTGGACAAACAGGTAGATCCTTCAAGAAACGCATTAACGAAGAAAGAGCGTTTAAAAATAATAGTCTAGATTGTAATTATGTTACACACTTAAACACAGAGAAACGCATTTTTGACGACAATTTTGACGTTTTACATACAGCCAGAAAAAGTAGAAAATTAAATCTATTTGAAGCCATGGAGATTAACAAAATGAGACATCAAAATGTATTGCTTAACGTTCAATTAGATATAAACACCTCTCCTTTATTGAACTAAAATTCTCACATAACATTAATTAAGGTTTTATTGTCATTTTTCGGTATATGTAGTAGCAGGTAGTTTCCAAATATTACATTTGATAAGGACAGGGTGTTGTCGAAACAATTGTCTTGCGAAAATATATAATTTCGTGAAAATCTAAACTTTTACTTCTTATTTACTTTGTTAAATGGATTTTCACCAAGTAAAGGCAACCTCGGTTCAATTTAATTAAAATAAAATTTAAAGTAGCAAATTTATATTTGGACCATTAACTTCATATTTATTTCTTTATTTTGTTTTTTTTTCAGAACTAATTTTAAGTAAGGTAAATCTTTAAAATGAGAGGTAGCGTCTTTGGAATCAACCCAATAAAAATGTTCAAAATCAGTTACTGGATTATTGGTTATTATTGATATTGCATCATAATGCCAATAAGATTACTTTGAATTATTCAAAAGGTGGCTAAAGAAGGTATTCAAATCGTATAGAATTGGTGAAGCAAAGGCAGACGGGCACTTTTTGATATTTGATCAAACGAGGGTTGGTTTTATTTACAGAAAATTCTCGATCGACAGAATAAGGTTTCCATTGAATGTTTAAGCGAGCATGATAACTTTACATCACATCAAAGGAAATACAAAGCGACGGCATTTAAAATACCCGCCCAGGGACGATCAAAAAGTCCGACCGTCAGAGATGCAGGCATAACTGACTAGCTGTGACTAAATGTCATTCGACTCCTGTCCGTTTTTGTGAGAAACGAAATTTTCGGTAGCCCGATATAGATCTAAACTATCGACGGTGGTTCGGTATGATACGATTGTAACGCGAGAGTATATCTTACCGAATCTCTATGCCGATGAGAAAGTTGGTCAGACAGAATTTTTCACATTTTCTATACCCTAACCCGGTCGATAATGTGGTTCAAATTAGCTTTCGGTTCGATATAAAATTACGATAAAGAGCGGTTTATTGTCACATTCTGAGAAACTACTAATAATAAAATTTTCTTCATTGGGTATTTTTCGTGAAACTTTTTCTAAAGGTATGTTATTTCGTTCGGAATTCCTTCCTCGATCTCCAGTGCGGATTCTTTTTTTCGGTAATAGAAATGCTAGAAACTGCTACACGGACAGCAGAATTATAGAAATATTTTTTTTTAAAATGCCTTTGTACAGGAGGCGTTTTCTAACACAAGTTTATTAACAAACTAAAGTTATTTTGAATATTCTATTTATCCTTGAAATTAGCAGAGGGCTTTTTATATAAAGAAAAAATAAAAAAAATATTTTTGGAACTTTAGATTTTTGGATTAAAAAATGCCTGTTTTTGTACATATTCATAACATATTATTTATATGCAGGGTGGTTCATCAAGATTGGAGGGATAGATAGATTTAGGACTCTTGCTTAAAATTGTTGAGTTGCTTTGATATATTATATGAATGCATCCTTTGTCGCATGTAGAATACCGTGAAGTCCAAGTGCCTGAAACGGATCTATTGTTAGCACATTGGTTTAAAGGAAAAACTGATAATATGATAATAAGCATAATTTGAGAGATACTAAAATGCGAGAACCTGGAATCACATCTTCTGCAACATATCACCAGTCATCGCAAATATAGAAAAAATCCGACCCTTTCCATATAAAGCCAAAACTATGGAGACACTACGTTGATAATTCTTTCGCTATATCGTCTCATGTTCAAGCATCCTTCTGAAATTAGAGAGTAATAATAATCTTCCATTCTTAGACATTCTTACTAGTAAAAAAGCGGACCAAACATTGGATCATTCAGTTTACAAGAAACCTCACCCTCTTATTTACAGAGGCGTAAAGTTATCTTAAGCCAGAATTAAAACACGTAACACCAATATCAGCTCACAAATAACTTCCAGATTAAATTTCGTGTTTGCCATTTTGTTTCTTGCAAGGAATGCAACGCAATGCAATGCAATAAAATTAAATTTGCAGTTTAATAAACTACAACAAGAAAAGTAATTGGGATTTCAAAATATGAGGTGTGAATCATCTGTAGTGTTTGTTGGTGTGGTAGGTAGAGTTAAATAGGCAATCATCTAAATGCCTATGATAATATATTATGAATTTCAGAGTTTTGGTGTGGTTGATTTAATTAAAATATTAAATTCTTTTTACAGTCCACTACGACTGCTACTGTCCAGTAGTTTCAGTTTAAATTAAGAATTTTCCCCGAAATTGATACGAATAAAAGAACTGAGAAATATTCACGTCTCAACTTTAAAATTAAGCAAGTTAATGTAATTCTCCTTGTCATTTACAAATGCAACCTCATTTTTCTCTTTAACAACATTACACAACTTCTGTGACAATTGTATTTCTTATGCTTTAAATATGTTTGCAAATTCTTATAAGCCTGCCGAATGCATTGCAGTATCCATATGAACCAAACATTACGTTAGAAGTAAAATCACATATTCCTACCGAGTACAAAGCTGGAGATAACATCCAAGATTAAGTGATCGGTTGTGGTTCAAACTTTGCAGGGTAAGCCCTGTTGATCTCTCCCCTTCCTCCTCATATTTTATTTCCTCCCGCGAAATCTATAGCCAACAAAGGAGTACGAGAGAAAATATCACATTTATCATCCTCTTTTGAAGGTAACAGGCAAAAATGTTTTCTTGTAGTCCACTTTACAGTAGGAAGGCGGGTAGCAACCGTTCATTATTTAAAATTAGGTGTTATCTAACTAAATTTGTAGGTCAAACAATAACAGTAAATTATTCAAAATAATGGGCCTAAAAATAGTTTTACGTTAATATTTCCGAAACTGGTTGAGAGCAAGTTTTCAAATTTTAACGTTCTTGCAAAGTTGTATTGCTGGATCTAATTTTGTGTTTATTACGAGAAAAAAGTTCAGTCAATTGATATCGCTTTAGGATGCCCATCATAATTGGTAGGATTATTACTTTGTTGTTATTTTGGCATTTACAGTGTGCCTTTGCTCACATTGTCTCTAAAGTTGGTTTTCGTTTGTTTTATTTTATAAGTTTGAAGCATTTTTGGAACAGAAAATTAGCAAATGTGTATATATATATATATATATATATATATATATATATATATATATATATATATATATATATATATATATATATATATATATATATATATATATATATATATATATATATATATATATTATTTAGGGGTAACAGTAACACGCTTGACGCTGTAAGCAACTATGAAAGGAAACCGGCAAGAAGTTATTTAGTTTTTGTTACCTCTACTCCTCAAAAGTTACGCCACTGGATAAAATATGAAATTTAAAATTTTAGAATCATATGTTCTGGTCGATTTCTTTAGGGTCACTCGCTCGGTTAGGGGGCGTTTCTCGAAATAGGTTTATATAAAAAACTAGGACTCTTTTTAGACCCAGAATATTCGGTTACAGTTTGGCTACTAATATCGGGACACCCTGTATGTTTTTTACAATAAATTAGATGAGATTAGCACAGTTCAGAAACAAAATAATGCTTTTGCTGGCCGTTTTGGAAGGCATGATAATCTTGTGCATGGTCATACAAATTATTTTCAGCCGATAATTGTTGAAGTTTCCCCTAAACTGAATCATTATCTAAAGCGATCACGCGAAAATAAATGGCGTCGCATTAATTCAACTTCCTCGTTCATAACTGTTCCCATATATTTATACTTTTAAGAGAATATTGAGTAGTTTAAGCGACGCCACGTATGACATAAAACGTTAAGGCCTCCATCGATCCTTATCACTTAATTAAATAAATTAAAATGGTTGACGTTTATATTAACTTTTATTGGTCGTTGTCGGTACAATGTTGAAGACCACATATCGTTTAACGATTGTTGTCTCCAAACGTGAAATGATTTATTTTCTAGCGGTAGCTAGTTTACGGCCTTGAAGGGAAAAACAAAAGTTCGTTGGAGGTCCACTTGGATTTCGGTAGGTAGCTTGGGGTAATTAAGAGAACGCGCGGGAACGAAAAATATGGGGACCGACCGGTGTTTTATGATAGCTCGATTTCTTGTTTATTTGATCATGGAATGCGTCATAATAAAATTATTTTGTTTTATTTCAAATCGCCGTAAAACAACAATATTTCAGGGGCTTTGTATTTCAAAAAGAAGCCACTTCGCAGTTTCTTGTGCTAGAGCTAGAGGGACGCATTGTTTTTCTATGGTGCTTTACAGCCTGTATAAACTGTCTTTCACGTCCCGTTGAACTTCAAAGTTACGACAAACTTTGATAAATGCTAAAATTTGTACAAATAATTTTCGAATTCCAATGTTATTTTTTCAAATATCTCGCGCACCCGTGTATGATCTACGAAACTCTCAACAGAATTTACGATACTGTTTAAATCGAATTATCCCATGTTCTATAGTTTTTCATTTACGTTTAATAATTGACCCACGAAAACGGTAATTTTTAGGATATTTTAGATTTTTTGGCTATAAACGACACACCTTGTATATATCTGAAGCGATGTACAAAATAGAGGAGATATCCCTAGATCTCCCAAGTCTCATGGTATATAAATTTTTCCAATAGAGTAAACGGCTTGCGCGAGAATATTTGTTTTCTGAAGCCGTGCAGTACGTCGTAATAGTAAATGATGTCATCGCGTCTAGATTGAGGGCGATTTTCATTTTGATTTTCTGCAAATATTTCGAACAGCGTATGCGCTAGACGAAAACCGCAAATTAAAAAATTGTAGCTCTTGATGCGGCCTATGACACTGAAGTCTTTTAGATTTTTGCTTATAATTTAAAAACCCTCTGTATAATCGAAATCCGCCAGTTTAAGAATTTTGCCGATCGGGTGAATGGTCATGGAAAAAAACATGTTTTTCTGAAATCCAAAATAACCAAAAAAAAAACAAAAATTTTAAAAAAATACTTTTGCTGTACTTAATTGCGCTCGACTTTAACAGTTTAAATGTGGGTCTGAACTTCTACTTCTCTGCCAAATCTGAAGTTGGTAGCTGCAAATTTGCAGTGCTTATTACGTTTTTTAATATTGCACGGAATATCGCAAACACGCTGCACAATAGGTAAAAACCTTAAATACAAAAGTTTTAGCTGTGTATTCGAGCTTTATTGCTTTGTAAAAGAAACTGATATCTGGCAGTCCTTTAGTTATAGCGATTTTTCAATAATAGGGGGCCCATTTTTCAGTTTTTTTTTTTTAATTTGCGGCCCTGTACCCTGTACATTTTTGGAAAATTGTCAATAATAAAGGTTTATGCAGCCAAATCTTCTACGTATTCTTGTTCAAGAATTTTTTCGAACACGTAAACCGTTTTGAGTAATGATTTTTTTCTTAGACCCTTGCAAACGCAGTTTTTATTTTTTTTTAATACTTCCTGACCCCCCCTCCCCCCCAAATTTCAATGGCTTCCGTTAGGGGACCAAATAATATTTACTTGCAAAATTTTAAGACGATAGCTTCAACTTTCGGACACTTATCGTGTTTCATAGCAAAGCCCAAAAAACAATGGAAAATCGCGAAAAAAAGATGGATGCTGGAGTCGGATCGAGGCCATTTTTAATAGGCCCATGTGCGTCGGGAAGGGTTAAAAGGAAGACAAATGTCAATTGCGTCTGTGCAACTGTTCCAAAGTTATTTCGTAAAAACCAAAAGACGAGAAACGGAGAACGGACAACGGACAGATTTTTTTTTTGACGCTGATCGTTTGCCTCCAACGGCAGTGCTCTAGGACCAACTGTTACCGAGATCTCGAGTTTAGTGAGGAGCAAGATTCCTTTCGAATAATCGTTGCTGGGCGGGGCAAGTTCGTAGCGCGTTGGGCGATGCAGCTTTTTATTTTAAAAAGAAGGCGCTTCGTGGTTTCTTGTCCTAGAGGGATGCAATTGTTTTCCTCTCGTGCTCCTCCGGACCACTATGAAACTTTCGCAAAATCGATGTAATTTTTCCTAAGGGACAAGGCGACCTGGTTCCAATTCTGGTCAGATCCCCCACTCGGGAAGACGTGAGGGAGGTAGTAGTCGCCTCTGCGTACTTTCCAAGCGACCGCAGCTGTCCTCCGCAGGAGATCAGTGACTTGGTCTCCTACTGTGTGGAGGCGAATCTTCCTCTTTTGATTGGCTGCGACAGCAATGCTCACTACGTTTTGTGGGGTAGCGCTGCAACGAATAGAAGGGGGGAGACTTCGTGGAGTTCATGGCCTCGGCAGGGCTGCAGGTGGCTAACAGAGGGGTAGAACCCACGTTTTTCACGACGGGTCGGAGCTTGGTCATAGACTTAACACTTTGTACCAGGGCTCTGCTCCCGGAAATAACTGGGTGGTGTGTCTGTGGGGAGGACTCTATGTCGGACCATAGATACATCACCTTTGGGTTGGAGATGGGTGTTCGGGAACTCGTTAGATTTAGCAACCCTCGGGCAACAAACTGGGAACTCTATAGAGAGGAGCTCGCTTGGCGCCTAGGGGGCTTATCAAGGAAACACCGGACAATGGAGGAGATTGACGAGGCCGCCGACCGAGTCAGCTCCGCTATGATGCGGGCGTTCGAGAATAGCTGCCCTGAGACAGAGGAGCATGGCGCGGGGAAGACTCCTTGGTGGAGCTCTTCCCTGGAGCGTCTCAGGAGGAAAGTGCGGAGGCTGTTCAATACAGCGAGGAGCAGCAGCCAAGGTGCGGACTGGGATCTCTATAGGGAGGTCCGCAGACAGTACAAAAAAGAACTACGGGCATCACAGAAGAGGGCCTGGAGGGGCTACTACGACGGAGTAATGAATACCCCGGACGCGACTAGGCTCCTTAGGGTACTCAGAAGTGACCCTGCGGGAAGACTGGGAGTGGTCCGCAGGACCGGCGGTGGCTACACAGCGGGACCAGCGGACACATTACAACAGTTGCTGAACACGCACTTCCCAGGGTCCGCTGATCCGGACACAGCGGGGAATATTGAAGCCGGGGGTCGTCTTGGATGCGACTACGCCACGACAAGGAGGGTGGTTACCCCTAGTAGGCTGAGGTGGGCTATTGACAGCTTTAGCCCCTTCAAGTCGGCGGGCGGGGATGGAGTATTTCCGGCTCTGCTGCAAAGGGACGGAGGTCTCCTGACCAGCCCGCTGATGGACCTGTTCAGGGCCTTCATTGTGAGGGGGTACGTGCCCGAGCTGTGGAGACACAGCAGGGTAGTGTTCATTCCCAAGGTAGGGAAGAGTGACTACACGGACCCGAAGTCGTACCGGCTCGTTTGCCTCACCAGCTCCATTATGAAGGCTTTGGAGAGACTGGTGGACCGGTACCTGAGGGACTGGATGGAGCTGGAGGCCCCTTTGGAGCCAACTCAGCATGCGTACCGAAGTGGCGGGTCTGTGGGCTCAGCTCTTCACCGTCTGACTTCCAGGTTGGAGGAGGGTATGGGCTCGGGACGGCTGTCGGTGTGCGTGTTCGCTGACATCGAAGGGGCATTCAATAACACGGCCCTGTACTCGATCTGCAGGGCGGTGGAGAGTACTGGAGTGGGGACGGCCATTGTAAGGTGGATCCGCTCCATGCTAACCGACCGGAGGGTCGAGGCAAGACTGGGTGGAGAGCAGGTCTCCATCGGTTCATCACGGGGTTGTCCACAGGGCGGGGTCTTGTCCCCGTTCCTGTGTTGCCTAGTGGTGAACGAGATATTGCATATTCTGAGGGAAGAACACTGGGTCTATGCTCAGGCATATGCAGACGACCTGGTGATAATGACACAGGGGACGGACGTGAGGAGGATGCAGGGGCTCCTGAACGGGGCATTGGCAAGATTCTCACAATGGTGCCTGGACAGCAAGTTGGCTGTCAATCCTGGCAAGGTGGAGATGGTCATCTTCACTAAAAAAAGTAAGATGGAGTGCAACCTCAACATCGATGGATGGGGTGCCTCTTTCTGCAAGCGGAAGTGTCAAGTACTTGGGCGTATGGTTGGACTCTAAGTTTACCTTCCAGGAACATATAAGATCAAGGACCAGGTCGGCCTTTGGAGCTCTGTGGGCTTGCCGGAGAGCGGTAGGGGGCACTTGGAGCCTGTGGCCGAAGATCATGCAGTGGATCTACGGTACTATGGTGGTGCCTATGCTCACGCATGGGGCAGTGGCATGGTAGCCGGGGACCAAAAGAGCGGGAGCAAGGCTAGTTCTTGACAAACTGCAGAGATTGGCTTGCCTCTGCATAACGGGCGCCATGAGAACGGCGCCCACGAGGGCCCTAGAGGCTCTGATGGGGTTGCCCTCTCTGGCGGATCGGGTGCAGATGGAGGCGGCCAGGACAGCTGTGAGGCTGGCGAGCTGCGGGCTCTGGAGGGAGGGAACCTTCAATCGGGGTCCGTACGACATTTTAGAAGGCTGTCGCGGGGATCGCGGATTCATGGGCATGCCGAGTGACGTCATGATCCCCGAGATGACCTTCTTTGACAAATTGACCTTTCTCTTTCCATCAAGGGAAGATTGGAGAGAGGGCAGAGTCTGCTTGTCTGCTGAGCTGGAGCGTACTGCGAGACAACGGGATCGAGCTTGTCGATCCCTCTGGGTCAGTACTGTACTGTGTTTCAGGCGGAAATTTTCGCTTTATTGATGGCGGCCAGAGAGGTGCTTCGGCTCAACCACGGAAGCAGGAGAGTCTTCTTCTGCTCGGATAGTAGGGCTGCACACATGGCGCTGAAGTCAGTGCGTACGCGCTCTTTGTTGCTAAAGGAGTGCAAAGGGGTACTGAGGAGTGTGGCTGAGGAGGGAAAGGTCACGTTGGTCTGGGTCCCGGGTCACAACGGTATCCGGGGCAATGAGGCAGCGGGCGCCTTAGCCAGAGAGGGCTCCTGGCATAGGCATATAGGGCCAGAGCCCCGCTTGGGGATCGCCCCGTGTGTGAGGCGGGGAGCTCTCGAAGCCTGGGCGAGAGACCGGGCCGCGGGGGGCTGGAGAGTTGCTCCGGGAATGAGCCAGGCGAGGCTTATGATGGATGGGCCCGCCCTTCCTCGGACCAGGGAGCTGCTTAGACTGACCAGAAGGGAGTGTAGAGCACTAACAGGGGCCTACACAGGACGTTGCAGGCTTAGGAGGCATCTTCGCTTACTAGGCATTGGAGACGACCCGGAGTATAGCTGGTGCAAGGAAGGGGAGGAGACCCTGTATCATCTGCTCACCGAGTGCCCTACCTTGACATGGGCAAGATTAGGAGTCTTTGGAACGACCCTGATCGATCCGGACTCAGTGCACGGTATTGGGCTAAAGGAGTTGCTGACCTTCTATAGGAGGGGCGGCATTCTGGACGCCCTCTAGAGCGGCCTGGGGCACAACGGGCCCATCTGGTGGCCTAAGTGCTTGGACGCCCACGAGGGCGACCCCGTTTAATACCAATACCAATACGAATACCAATACCCACGTTTCCTGGTCCCACAATTCTTCCAATGCAGTAAATGGTTTTCGAGAGAAAAATTTCTTTCTGAAACTATGCGATAGGCCGTTATAGTCAATGACGTCATCGCGTCTAAATTGGGCGCAAGAAACAGCAATTTTCATATGGATTTTTTCAAATATCTCGAGCAGCGCGTGTGATACACGAAAACCGTAAATCCAAAAATTCGAACCGATTGGCCATATTTTTTATGATTTTTGATTTGCGGTTAATAATTTATTCCCAAAAAGTAAAATTTTTACGATCTTTTAAATATTTGTTCACAATTGAAAAAAATTTAATCGAAAAAATGCCTAAAATAAAAGTCATAGCCCCGGATCTCCCCCGTTTTCTGGCTCTAAAATTTTGCCGATCATTTGAATAGTTTTTGAGAAAATCATGTTTTTCTGGAAGACAAAATATTCAAGCAAAATTTATCAAAATTTAAAACAATATATTTCGTGACCTTTGATTGCGCTTAATTTCTACTGTTTAGATGTGTGTACGGACTTTTACTTCCATGCCAAATTTGAACTCGATGACTACATATTTGAGACACCTATGACGGTTTTGAATATAGCACAGAATATTCCGAACAACCTATACAAAATGTGAAAACCTTAAATACATCTGAATCACGAGACAGAATATGGTCTTAGGTGTCTCGTGGCCAGTTTAAAAGGAGAGAAACTTCAACTACGTCACTCAAACCGTTCGGGAGTTATTTGCGTTTTTATTTAGCGTCGACAGAGAACATAGAAGAGACAAAAAATTAAAACGTTTATTTTTCGGCGATACCAACGGCGACGCTGAGATACAGGTTTCGTTGCCAAACGCGTATACTTTCGAAAAATTCGATTTCATCGATTTTTCAAAAGCAACAAGAAAGTTGATGTAACGTACCCCTTCGCGATAAATTTTCTACCAAACCTTAACCTGACATAATACAACTTTTAACTTCCAATGATCGCCATCGGCAAACAACTCATCATATCTGAGAAGTAAATCTATAGAGGTTTCTTTTTACTTAGGGGCTATCAAATGTCGCATAAACACTTCGCCCAACTTTGGTAACCGGACGTTTTTCTCACAGCGATAAATATAACGAGGGCCGATAAAAAGCTACTTAAATGTTGTCGACAACTGTAGTAGAGGACTCAGAAATTTAGGTTTTTGTTGTTTTTCCGCTGTCCCGTGTAATGTTATCCCTTGTAATGATCGTTCGACGATAAAGGTTCGCGAGGTGCTTTATGGGAGGGCACCCGAACGGCTTCTTAAAGTTTCTGTAAAAGAATATTGCGACGAATCTCTGGTTCGAGATCTCTGTTTTTTAATGTGATTAAGTTAAGTTTTAATGTGATTAAATAATAAAAATAATTAATATTGTGCCGTAGTCTTAAAAATTATAATTATAGTTACTTTCCGTGAGTTGTTGGCAAAGTTTGTACGTGAAAATGGCTGGGTTTTCCGAATTTTCTATTGAGAAAAGAATCGGTAAAACTACGTTTTTTTGGAATGAGAAAATTGATATATTCAAAACTTTTCGTCACCAAAAGTCAACATTCAGATTCGCAAAAATAGTGACAAGTCTTCGAATATGAAGTTACCAAGATATACCAAGAAAATATCCTTGAAATTGCAGCATTTAATTGCATTGCATTTTTTAAGTATTAGAATCGCTATAATTGTGAACATTTTTTTCGTATTTTATTGGATTTCTGAGGTTTAGGTAAACTTTATTGTTTTTGTACATTTTCCTTATAACGGACTATAGAACTCGACGAAATTCCAATTTTAATGTCTCATTCTTTATGGTTTTTTTTTCTAGATCTCTTACGTACATTTTAGAGTAGTGATTGTTAGGGGGGCTGCATTCTACCAAAAATAAAGTAAATTGAGTCGAATTCTATGTCACAAAGATTTTTAAATTTAGAGATTGAGCAACGGTTAATTTTATATTAGTGATATTTAAATTTAACTTAGGCTTAACTTCTGACTGTTTATTTTATTTATTTATTTTCTAAACACTTTTCAAATATTTTCTAAAATACCATACCGTTTTTGTGAAATAAAATTTCTATGGCACCATTTCAATGGGACTTTCAGAAAGCCTCCCAAATTTGAAGATTAAAAAGCCGAAACTCTTTGGATACAAGAAAGCTTTGTTTAACAAGTTATTTAGCGTTTAAGTTTTATTTGGGACACTTGAACATTCTAATAATATTGGCTCTGAAAAACTGGCCATTTTTATAAAAATAAAATTGTTGAGTTTAACAGGAGGAATCCAGAAGTTTTGTAAATATTATTACAGCAGCCTGTGGAAGTTTCTTTGAAAACTTAAAAAAGATTCTTATTATTTCTCTTTACTCTAACTGCTATAGCTATAACAGATTTTTTTTTTAATTAATAGTTTTTATAATTTTTGTATTTTCATATTAAGGCTATTTGAATGTAAGCTTTACTTTACTACAACTTAGTATAATTTTGACCTCTAAGATCAAGAAAAAAAATAATTATAAAAAATAAAAAATAATAGAAGAATTCTGAAAATCTGCTATGTGTAGCAACTACCTTTATAGTTATAACCATGTATAATTATTGTATTTATTGTATTTCGTTTTGCGCGTCTATCTAATTAAAGAAAGGTGTGTAGGTCTAAACACTGAAGCAGGGAATTTATATGGTATAACCTAGATCATGAACCTTATCATTGCAAAATTTACATTTTATACTCTCTCGTTAAGTATGTAGTAATTTGTCCTTTTGAGAGTCGGTGTCGATATACTTTTTGATTGCGAGGGGTTATTTGCTTTTTGATCATTTGAAATTTCAACATTTAGGTAGCAAAAATCGTGGGTAAAAGCTAGTGATTTCTGCAATAAAAAAAAAGCTATTCGATGTTAGTGTGGGTTTTTGCCTAGTTTCTGTAGGAACTCAACATTGATATGTCTTACAGGGCCGTGTTTTCATCATGACACGATTCTATATCAACAATTTTGCACAAAGTCTTTTGTATCTATTAGATTTTTCACTAAAAATCATCGAACCGATCTCAATTTTCATTGTACTTCTGCTCCTTAATGTTGCGATTTTAATATTTTGCTTGAGAGAATTGTCAACAAAAAATTAGAATATTTCTTCTTCTTCTTCTTGGATGTAAAATAAACTAATACATACACTGTTGTATATAAGAAAATGCAAGTTCGGTATTTGTGATAGCTATGAAACACTTAATATTTGTTTCCATTCCACTGTCCCTTATGAGGAAAATTGGAGAAGTTGCGTATATTTCGACCAGAAATATAGTGCTATTACAACCCGTTACCCGTAACCATTCCAGTGCCGTACTAGGAATTTATCTACGTACACTAACAAGCAATTCCGTTGTCATGTAAATCTATCCCACCCATATATATATAGTATTGGGCAATTACATATGGTTGGAGTATATTTACATCTTTCCGTTTTTTTCTATTATAGCGTTTTGGACAGTATCTATACTAGAAAACTACAAAACAACTGAATTGTCGTGCCAACGGACAATAGAAATTTTTGATTCAGATTCATATGCTGAAAGATAAGATCCGCGATCTTTTGTTCCAAATGATTACAATTTTCCATTGGACATTTATTTGTTCTATTTTCCCGGATAGTATCGGTGGCAAAATAACCATTAGTTTCTAAATGTACAAATAGTTTGATTGATAAAAAAAATTGTCAAAAAAAATTTGGTGATTTACTGGTTTATCTACAACAGAAAGTAGACTCGTGACAACGTCACCGCCAAGACCAAGGTCATGACAAAGGCGCCAAAGCTTGAAGCCAAAACGAACTGGCTTACCCCTTATAAACATTTTGCAGGAATGGCGGCCAAAGTAAGGTACCATTTACTAAATATGTGGCAATGAATGATAACCCGAGAACAATAAAATGACTACAAAATTTAAAAGTTCATTTTTTGACAACGAGAATTCATGGCGGTTATTGCCTTGAGCATATTTTACCGAAAATTTTAAAATCTTCGTCATCAAAAAACATAAAAAATATTTCAAGCGGAGTGTTTCCAGAAAGCCTATTAATTAGTTCCTCACATGATCTACATTCATCGGATATAGGTGTGTGAGTATACTCAATTTGACCTTTCTTCCATTTGACAGTAGAAGCAAGCCTGTCATTTGCAGAAAGCATACGTCTTCTTTTGAATTCCAGGGTTTCATCATCTGATGAGTCCCATTCAGGTTCAGTAGTTAATGAATTACAGGACTGTTGAAGGACAGCTGTATCATTCGGTGTACGTAACTCGAAAGTTCCAACTATATCAGTTGGTTCCCCAAACTTTTGTAAATTTATGTTGTCATTCATATCTCCTTCGTCAGTCAAGGCATCCACGTCGGATGGAATGGAGACCGCGTCAATATGTTCTGTAAATATTTTTTCACGTTATTTTTAGCATAAATTTACAAGGAATGGAATGCTATAATACATAAGAATATGTAAATCCAAATAATACTTACGACTTTCATTGTTATTGTCCTCATCCATCACGATCTCCTCCATAGCCGCCTCTAATTAATTTTGAGTCAAATACCTCCAAAATGCCATATTTTACGAACTGTAACTTTCATGCGCTGACTTGTCTCGACTTGCAATAACAAAGTTTTGTTTCACAGATAAAACCAGTGGTGCATTCACGCACCAGTAAATAATTTCAAAAAATAAAGTATAATCAATATAGTATTTCCAATGTATGTTTTCTGCGATGTAACCACATGCTATAGACTTAACCAAAATGGCAATACAAATCCAAAATATTATTTTTTAACAATTTTGGATTTACTTGAAAATGTGATACACATTTATGTACCGCTTTTGTTAACTTGTGAAGTCGTATATAAGATCTTTCCTTTACACATAAATTAGCGATTTGTACGGTTTTATGTCCTTTAGTAGTGATAATAATAAAATTTCTAAATGGATGTGCAAAAATATTTCCTGGATGTGACAAAAAAAAATCATAGAATAAGTGGCGCATTAACGCACCACTGGGACAAAATGAACAAATGAAATAATACGCGGGAGATTCGTGCAAAGGTTTACGACCCGTAAAAAAAACATCATCGTTTAAGGATGGTAATTACCGATTTTTTTATCGGGTTTCCGATTGACAGTCCCTCAATTTCGTAAAGCAATAGGTCTTATTTTTTTACTTGGGGCGTTTATATTTTGGGAGGTAAATTATTTGCGGTTAAGTCAGAAGTCGTTTTGGAAGTGGCTGACGTGCCGCCGCCGTTGAAGGTGATGAGCCGGTCTCTTGCTGGGTCGGGAGATGAGTATCATTTTAAATATTGCCGGGATCCGTTTGCTGAACGCTCGGACGATAGTCAATTCCACTAGCGTTCCGAAATAACGAAAAATTACTACACGCCATCGAGATAGCCTGGACCAAATCGTTCTGGTAGATTTTAACAGTGTTGAAAACTGTTGAAACCGCTCTTTTTTGGCATTTTCTATCATAGGAACATAATATAATAACGAGATAATAGTTGATATATCATGGCAACTTGATAAGGACGGTAGTTGCATTAACTTGCATCGCCATTAGTTTTTTTTGTTTATATTAACTGCTAAATATATATATATATATATATATATATATATATATATATATATATATATATATATATATATATATATATATATATATATATATATATATATATATATATATATATATATATATATATATATATATATATATATATATGAAATTTCCATTTACAATCTCTCTTATTAATTTTGTCATAAACTAATAAGGTTTTGTGTTGAGTGTCGGTAATTTAATGATATTATTCCTCCTTCACTAGAAAATCAACAGCAATTCTATGCAGTTATTTGACACGGTTTATAGTAAACTGTCGCAGTTTCACCGGTTTTAGTGGTAACACTGTGACACCAGAAGAATCTAACAATTTTCTTTCTTTGTAAGTGAAGTTTGAAAAAAAGCGAACTCTGGCGAAAGTGTCGTTGGATTACTCATATCTGATATTAGCGTTATTCATACCAACATGACGTAAAAGTCATATGCAAGGGAACTTAAATAGATGCAACAGGGTGTTCAAAATAGACAAATATAGTTGGATTATTAAATTTTATTATTTTTTAAATTTTAAATTGAAAAACCTCGAGTCTCTTTAATGGCACACAATTTATACTATTATTATATTCTTTGCGATTTATGTTAACACTTTCAATATTTACCCATCTCTCTAAGACTATTGCTATAATATTAGCTGGCCATGACAGCACGGGTTTGGGAGCAATCGGATGTTTTCGGAGATATGTCCCACGGTCGTAGAAAAAGTATAGTATGCAACACGTTCGGCAAACTTTTGAAGTCGCTCGTTTATTAAACACTCGCTCAGCTGCACTTCGCTCGTATCAAATGCCGTTTGCCGCACTTGTTGTATAATATACTATTAATGTATTAGTGTGGATTTCCCTAAGTAATTGATATGAATTATATACTGGGTGAGACAGAAAAAAAATTGTTCGTAATAAGACTTTTCAAGGCGAAGTACGTATTTCAACCACAATCTTTTTACTGTTTAATAGGACGACTTGATCCTAGTGGTAGTATTGGATGTGAGAAACAAAAGGTGGCACGGTGGAAAAATAAAAAAAATTCTATGTAATGAGGAAGCCAAACCTGGGTTTAATGCATGTTAAATTCAGCAGCCAATATATAAGGCTTTTCATTTAAGATTGCTACTTCATTTGGGCTATTTTACCTACTTCCGGTAAGTTACGAAACAGATTACATACGATTAAGTTTAATTCTCCTTTTGAGCAGTAACGACCAATGATTTTTTTTTGTACCTTTACGACACTTTCGCCAGAGTTCGCTTTTTTTCAAACTTCACTTACAAAGAAAGAAAATTGTTAGATTCTTCTGGTGTCACAGTGTTACCACTAAAACCGGTGAAACTGCGACAGTTTACTATAAACCGTGTCAAATAACTGCATAGAATTGCTGTTGATTTTCTAGTGAAGGAGGAATAATATCATTAAATTACCGACACTCAACACAAAACCTTATTAGTTTATGACAAAATTAATAAGAGAGATTGTAAATGGAAATTTCATATATATATATATATATATATATATATATATATATATATATATATATATATATATATATATATATATATATATATATATATATATATATATATATATATATGAAATTTCCATTTACAATCTCTCTTATTAATTTTGTCATAAACTAATAAGGTTTTGTGTTGAGTGTCGGTAATTTAATGATATTATTCCTCCTTCACTAGAAAATCAACAGCAATTCTATGCAGTTATTTGACACGGTTTATAGTAAACTGTCGCAGTTTCACCGGTTTTAGTGGTAACACTGTGACACCAGAAGAATCTAACAATTTTCTTTCTTTGTAAGTGAAGTTTGAAAAAAAGCGAACTCTGGCGAAAGTGTCGTAAAGGTACAAAAAAAAATCATTGGTCGTTACTGCTCAAAAGGAGAATTAAACTTAATCGTATGTAATCTGTTTCGTAACTTACCGGAAGTAGGTAAAATAGCCCAAATGAAGTAGCAATCTTAAATGAAAAGCCTTATATATTGGCTGCTGAATTTAACATGCATTAAACCCAGGTTTGGCTTCCTCATTACATAGAATTTTTTTTATTTTTCCACCGTGCCACCTTTTGTTTCTCACATCCAATACTACCACTAGGATCAAGTCGTCCTATTAAACAGTAAAAAGATTGTGGTTGAAATACGTACTTCGCCTTGAAAAGTCTTATTACGAACAATTTTTTTTCTGTCTCACCCAGTATATAATTCATATCAATTACTTAGGGAAATCCACACTAATACATTAATAGTATATTATACAACAAGTGCGGCAAACGGCATTTGATACGAGCGAAGTGCAGCTGAGCGAGTGTTTAATAAACGAGCGACTTCAAAAGTTTGCCGAACGTGTTGCATACTATACTTTTTCTACGACCGTGGGACATATCTCCGAA
Organism: Cylas formicarius; assembly: GCF_029955315.1. Lineage (NCBI taxonomy): Eukaryota > Metazoa > Arthropoda > Insecta > Coleoptera > Brentidae > Cylas > Cylas formicarius. Next base: position 3,098,818 of record NW_026844352.1, read on the forward strand.
AACATCCGATTGCTCCCAAACCCGTGCTGTCATGGCCAGCTAATATTATAGCAATAGTCTTAGAGAGATGGGTAAATATTGAAAGTGTTAACATAAATCGCAAAGAATATAATAATAGTATAAATTGTGTGCCATTAAAGAGACTCGAGGTTTTTCAATTTAAAATTTAAAAAATAATAAAATTTAATAATCCAACTATATTTGTCTATTTTGAACACCCTGTTGCATCTATTTAAGTTCCCTTGCATATGACTTTTACGTCATGTTGGTATGAATAACGCTAATATCAGATATGAGTAATCCAATGTCCCGCCTTAAAAATAAAATGAACAATAAAAAATAAAAATTTTTAGAAAAATCAAAATATTAGAAAAACTATTAAATTTATTTATATGTAATTATTATTTAAAGAATTGACGAATTTTAAAAGGAATTCAAACAGAATTTTAAAATAGTATATTCCATTTAAAGAGTGTGTTTCATTAGTCACGTAATTTTTTTCAGTCACCCTGTGTACTTAAAAATAATTTTTAAGTGTGTATCCTAACAATCTTTACATCTTTTGAGTTTACAATTATTTAATAACTTTGAAAACCAATGAGCTCACACCCTAAATAATGTGAAAACAAGTATTAGCGAAAAATATATTTTTTTATCTTATAATGATGAGCCAGAAGTAAGTATACTGGATTTTGTATCATAATTTTGTTTATTAAAATCTAAAAGCATTTTAGCATCCCGCATTGAGCAAATTATTTTATTTAACGTATAGAAAAGAAAAAGAAAAATAAAAAATATTATTTCTAATTTTTTTTATTACATTTATTAAATAATTTTAAGTAATATATTCCACGTATTCCATGAAAATAAAATACAATTAGGAAATTGATATTAATATTTAGGAAAAAATTACTTTACGTTTAAAATTCTGTTAGATGCTTTAAATAACCGATTGCTTTTAATATTAATCGGTCTCACAGCCAAATAATTATCTCCAGCGGTTTGCTATAATGACACGATCTGACGCCAATGTTTTCCGAGATTTTGCTAATTCTACATTGGTTGATTTTATTAATGACAGGACTCCAAAAGAAATTAAACAACATAAAATTCCTGTAATTTTGTAGCGAAGCTTGCTAGAAAAAAATTATTTTTATAAATAATATTTAATAAAAAAATAAATGATACTTGCTGTGCTCGTGCAAACAGAATCATCTGTTCCACACAAACCTGACAACCGAGCTATGTGACGTAATATAGACGTGGAGGAATTAACATCGTCCACATAAATGTGACAGTCATGTTAACAACAATAATAACCCTGAGACGCATTGTCAAACTTAAGCATGTTTACTGGTCGGCGGGTTACTTTATTAAGCAGTTCATTACCAAAAACCTCCCCGGTTTCGTGGTTCCGAATGTATTTTTTTGCCTTTAAGGTGGTTTCGATAAATCTAAGGTGTAGACACCGTGAAATAGAATTGCCCGATTCTTGGAAACGCTTTGGGTGATCATTAGAATCGAATAATTAAAAATAAAATTCTTTTTATAGTCTAACCCTGAGGTTTTTGGTTACAGTCACCGTCTATATTTTATATTGCCATGATTTTTCCACATAAGAAAATAATTTCGATAGATTCTCCAAATACCTTCTACATTTTACATATCATGAAAGCAAAACTCGGTTTTTAAAACAACCGGTAATCTTTCCTTTGTTTAGTATTTAACTATTAATTGTCCATTTATTTTTAATAACGGGATTGTTTTATAAATGTATTATATATATATATATATATATATATATATATATATATATATATATATATATATATATATACAGTGTTCGAAGTGTTTTCGGAGCGCGAGCATTGAAGATGCCAAGTGAGATTTTGGCGAAACGTCTGCAGGATTCCAGTCGGATGCAGGATTCCAGTCGGAGTTCAACGAGCGAACGGATGATATCCCGGAGTATAGTGTCATCATATATATATATATATATATATATATATATATATATATATATATATATATATATATATATATATATATATATATATATATATATATATATATATATATATATATATATATATATATATATATATATATATATATATATATATATATATATATATATATATATTTATATATAAATATCGCCCCACTGGAAGTATAGCGACGTAACAGCAATTTGCATTATTTTATAGGAGAGGCAAAAAATGATTACGTTATTTTTTTTTCCAAGAAATTTCCACAGGCAACTTTAATACTATTTACAAAAATTTGAACTTTAACTGAAAAAAGTTTGACTCAATAACAACCGACGCAGAAGGAATCCAAAAGTTTTGTAAATAGTAAAATGGTATTAGTCAGACAGACCAAAATGGTCAATATTAGTTGTCCCTTTTTCTTTAGTGAAAACTGGATTTTGATAGAATCGTCTTTGTTTTGACGCAAATAAAGTAAAAAATTAGTAATTGTGTCATTTGATTTCGTTGTCATATTGGTATCTAGATATTTAACACTATAAACAAATGACTTTATTTTGTGAAACGTTTAGCCAAAAATATAAAAATATCTGAAACGTCAATAAACATACTAAACCTAAAGATTGACATGTAAAAGTTCTTCTTGTAGTGAAAAATACATAGCTTATTTGAATAGGACAAAAAGCATTAAAAATATCCAAACTAATCTCAAATTAATTTCTTAATATATAATTAACATGACCAACAATCGAATTGATTATTTCTTCTTCTTATGATTTTCGTTTTCTTTTTTTCTGTTCCCGACACTATTGACACAATGAATTTTCTGATTTTGTGTTTTGTGTTGTGTGTGTGTGTTAAAAAAATTTTACACAAAATAACTTTCGTTCCTCCAATGGACACTTACAAAGTAGGATAAGATTATCTTGGTTTATTAGCTGATGCATGTCTATATTTACGAGGTTAGCGCCGAAATTTCCCGGCCTGACATATATGAAGCTCCAGTATCACGATAAAACTTTGTCTTCTTTTAAATACGTATCTTAGTAGGCTGCGAAAAAAAAATTGAGGTCTTGCCTCTAATAGTTTTTTATTGACAGCATTTTAAACAAGACGTGTCCGAAAAAATGTCGCACATAACGCACATTGAATATAGAGCAGTCATACAGTTTTTGACAAAAGAAGGGTTAGCGCCTAGAATTATTAAAGAAAGGCTGGATGGTTTGTACGGCCAAAGTTATCCCTCGTATTCTGTAGTGAAAGAATGGGCAAAACGTTTTCTAATGGGGCAGGAGTCCCGTGAAGATGATTCAAAAACTGGTCGACCAGTGGAGATCATAACCGAAGATATTGTTGCGATTGTGGAAGAGGTGGTATTGAATGATCGACGTTTAAAAGTCAATTAAACCTCAGAAATTACTAAGCTTTCTGATGAGCTTCTGAATGATCATTTAGGTATTCATAAGGTTAGTGCAAGATGGGTTCCTAAAAACTTTTCGGCTATTCAAAAACAACGCCGTGTCGAGTGTGCGCGGTCTTTTTTGGAACTCTGTGGGTCGGAACCGAAGCCTGTGATAGAAACTATTGTGACGGGAGATGAAACTATGGTTCTCTATTATGACCCTCTATCGAAAAAAGAATCAATCGAATGGCGTCGTAAGGGTGAAGCACCTCCAAAAAATTCAGAGTCTGCCAGTCAACAAAAAAGGTGATGGCCGCGATCTTTTGGGACTGTGAAAGAATTCTTTTGATAGATTTTAAAGAAAGTAATACCACTGACAATGGTAAATATTACGCAACATTATTACATAAAGGGCAAGACTGCATACGTGTAAAACGTCGAGGAAAACTGAACTGTTGCTCAAGCTGCCATTTTAGAATGTGGCTTCCAACAGATAAATCATCCTCCCTATAGTGCAGGTATGGCCCCCAGCGACTATTGTTTGTTTGGATATTTCAAAAAGGACTTCGGTTTAACGACGAAGTAGAGTTAAAGGAGGCTGTTTTAGCTCATTTTGCAAACTAACCAAAAGAATATTTTTTTAAAGGGATTGAGTTGTTAATAAGGAGATGTAATAAGTGTATTGAAGTTAAGGACGATTATATTGAGAAATAATTAAAAAAAATTACTCTACTTTGTTTCTTTCATATTAAGGCCGGGAAATTTTGGCGCTGCCCTCGTAACCAACAGCTCTTCAATCCAAGATCCCAAAATATCACATTGCAAGTTACTCAAGGCTCAAAATTCCTTAAAAATTTCTTTGATTATGAGAGAATACACTTTTCAGAGGAAGATGTCTAATGTATCTGACCGGTTTAATTTTACCCTTTTTCGTAATACATTCTGTTTACAAATTTCTTCTTTTTCTTTCTATTTTTGGTATGGTCGCTCTTCCTCAGCCACGAAATTTTCACGTGGTGTCGTTCTTTGGATGCGCCCATACAATTTAATTTGTCTATCCTCTTTCATCTTTCACCATCTGGCGAATTCTACAGGTTCTGGTACATTTCTGTTGCCGTTTTATTTGTTGTTCATTTGTACATACTCTCTACGTTGGCGTTATGTATAAGAGATTTTATAAAATTTAATAATAATTAATACGGTATAATGTCGCTTTTCTGCCATCTCCCGTAAAATACCTAATTATACACCCGTCTAGCGTGCGGGAAGCATCACTTTACCACGTGAGTTTCGTTTCCTACGGATCCGGACATTTCCGGGATATTTTCGCACTGGTTTGGAAGCAATCGGGTGTTTCCGGAGATATTACACGTCTTGAATTTTGACGTTTGTCGATTCTGACAGTCATGTCTGTGAATGTATTTATGTTGGTTTGCAAAAATGTTCCCAATTCATTTGGTAAATTTTTAATGTCACTCGTTTATTAAACTTATGACTCAAATGGCATTTTCCACACTTGATGCATTCCATTCCATTCTGTTTTTGACCTTTGGTAACTAAAGAGACATCTAAGATTCGTCTTTGAATATTAGGCGGATGCGCTGGTTATTTCTAACCAAGGAGAAATGCAAAATAAGGAATTATTCTTAAAGGCAATACTATAAGATTAGGAACATAAACATAAACTGTTTAACTCTTCTTCGGATGATACAAAACAACAATATTAAATATTTAAAATAACGGGACGTAAGGTGAAATAATTATAATTTTTAACGCATATTAAGCCTTTTCAATTAAATAACATATTTTTCTCCCTGTTCTAATGAATATCATATACAGGATTGTTAATGCTTCAGGGCACGGAATATTCTGGCCAAAATACAAGAGTTAAATTAAAACGTTAAATGTACCAAAGTTTCATTTATTAAATGGAACCCTCTCTTTTTTATTCTCTCAAAATAAGAGTGTATTTCAATAAGCTTTCTTTAATTTCAAAAATACGCTATATTTAAGACCACAGCCAACTATGATTGCCGAAGTTGTATCCATTTATGAAAAAACGGAGAACGGTCAAAAAAAAAGTCTGAGTACGCCACTGTATTTGCCCTAAGAAATGCCCTAATAATGTTTTATCCGAATCCAAAATTTTCGTAAATAAAAAAGTTAGTCGATTGTGCTCTATCTAGTTCTAAAATAGTGTTTTTCTATTTAAACACTGAAATTACATTGCGTTTTGTTGTGATGCAAGCATTTACTTCACGTGAAAAAAAATCTTTCTTATTATAATTTTTAAATCAGAACTTTTCTAATGTATCAAACACGATCCTACCGAGTCATATCAAAGACAAGCGAAGGAAGTAATTACTAACTCCACACTATTTAGTGACAAAGAAAAATATTTCTTAAAAATTATGAATCCACAACCGCTGAAATTATATTTTTTAGTTAAATTACATAAACAAGATATGCCCAGTAGACCAGTTGTGTCTTATGTAACAACTGCAGCAGTTAAACTCTCAACAAAATTAGTAAATATTTTAAAGTTCTACACACATTTTAAACCAAAATTTACAATAAAAAATTCTTTTGAATTAATCAACAAAATTAAAGATATTTGGTCTTTTGATGTACAAAACTTATTTCCCAGTATTCCACCTATGGATGTGATAGATTTAGTAGAAGTCACCTTAACTCGGAAAGAGGTTAACCTATTGGTGAAATAAGATTTATTAGGTTGCTTAATAGTATCTTTAGACCAAAATTATTTTGAACTTAATGGACAGATTTACATCTCTAAGGAAGGTTTGATTATGGGAAACCCACTTAGTCCTTTGTTAGCCGAGATTTTTATGGATAATTTGGAAAATATCATACTAGAACATCCTTTAAGTAAAAGTTTTCTATGGTGTTATATGGTGGAGGAAGTCTTTGCTTGCTTCGTTGGAACGGACAAACAATTAAATTGTTTTTTAAATTACATTAATTCATTACATAATCGTATAACATTCACTATCGAGATTGAACAGGATAATTGTATTAATTTTTTAGACTTAACTATTGCGAAAACGCAAAACAAATTAGATTTTTCCATTTATCATAAACCTTCACACACGGACACGGTCATACATAACAGCTCAAATCACCCTTATACACACAAAATGGCTGCATTTTACTCTTTTATACACAGACTTGTTAATACGCCAATTTCAATAGAAAATTACAACAAAGAACTTAAACAAATTGCACTGAACAACGGCTACAATCCGTCCATTATAGATAAAATTATAAATAAAAAACAAATCCAGACAACAGTAAACTCTATTTATCCGAAATCTAATACAGAACACGAACAATTTAAAACAATTACATGCATAGGAGAACCCAGGGAAAAAGTTCCAAAACATTTGTGTGTTCAAAAATTGCTTTCAGAACCAGCAACACAATAGGAAAATTTATAAAAAACAATGAAGCGAAATGTCCAAAATCTTAAAAATCAGGTGTCTATAGGTTGAAATGCGGATCTTGTCCTAAAATTTATATTGGACAAACAGGTAAATCCTTCAAGAAACGCATTAACGAACACAAAAGAGGGTTTAAAAACAATAGTGTAGATTCTAATTATGCTACACTCTTAAACACAGTAAAACACATTTCTGACGACAATTTTGATATTTTACATACAGCCACAAAAAGTAGAAAATTAAATTTGAAATTAACAAAATGAGACATTCAAATGTATTGCTTAACGATCAATTAGATTTAAATACCTCTCCTTTATTGACCTTAAATTGTCACAACTTTAATTAAGGTTTTATTGTCATTTTTCGTTATATATATTAACAGATATTTTGTAAATATTATATTTGATAAAGACACGGTGTTGTGGAAACAATTGTCATGAAAAACTATATAAATTCGTGAAAATCTGAACTTTAAGTTTTTATTTATTTTGATAAATGGATTTTCTAGTAGAAGTTCAATTTTTGAAAAAAAAACATTCATTCCCAATTTTACTTCCAAACTGTAGAAACATCGTTTTTTCGCCTGAGGTCTTCTTCAGTTGTGAAATCGCCATTAACGTGAATAACCCGGTATTTTTCGAAAATAATTGATTAATTTTTACGTCAGGCGGAAAAAACTGGATAACATCGCAACTGCGCTATAATTCGTTTTACGGTTCCCTGCCCGCGTCAATTCGCCCCGAATTTTTTTGCCGTTTTCACGAAATTACGTCTAGCGTTCAGGATGTGTGTATTTTTTTCCATCAACGCACCACCCTTAGTTAAATGACGTAACTTATAGAATAATATAATTTCGTGCACGTGTTCGCGTCTCCCGTGCGCGAGGGGTGTTACGCACCACCGTGATATTTTGTTTAAAAAACCGGAAGTCGTATCAACCCTGGACACACTCCAATCCGAGGAATATCGGCACTTGGTCGTTTGAGCGTAACCAGACGGGATAAAATTAAAGGAAATGAGGCTGTCGTGCGCCCGGCTCGCACGCCGGTGGTTGCATAAATTTAAATAATTAAATGGAATTTTGGGGAGTTTTTAAATCCGGGGACGCCAGTGGGTTGTGAAAACTGAATATTCCGTGTGAATTGCTTATTTATTTTCATTATTATTTGCTTTGTTTTTGGTCCGAATATTATGTCAAAGTAATATACAGAGTTATTCACACTGAGTGTCCTATTATACTTACATTAAAATCTTGAAATATTGGTTAAAGTCTGTTCATAGATATAAGAAAGTGACCAATTGCTTAGAATGGGATTATCCAAGGGTGGTCATTAACATACAATGCAACAAGATTATTACCTAAAGTTTCGGAATTTAAATTCAGGTAAAATTATGATACGTAATAGAAAATAATTTTATACCTACCTGTGTTTAATATTCTTTGGTGTGCTATACTATTTAGTTTAAATTTATTAGTAATCATTCTTATTTCGTTTGTAATACAGCGTGTGTTGAATCGTGTGCGAATTATGCAAAATATGTGCGAATCTAGTGTATCTCAGGAGATGCTCCCGCCCCAATGTAGAAAACACTATTCTATTGAGACTAAGGAAGTTATAAACAATTGAACGTGGTGCCAGCAAGCAAGCATCTTTAGAAGAAACGGCATATTGACGAAAATTCCAACATCAATTGTATGGAAAATTGTGAATAATCCCATTTCAGCGAGGAAAAAAAGAAGCGATGCTGACATTTTCTCGAATGTAGATGAAAGTGATCAAGATATAATACTGCGTAAAATTTACCAGTTATACGACTAACAAAGCGTGCCTACATTAGATGTCTTAATTAGGAGGCTTGAAAAATTTGAAACCGGTGTTAAATGTGGTAGAACTACCTTATGGAAGTATATTCAACGCGTATGTTTTAGATTAAAAAAAAATGACAAAAGGCAAGTTTTAATGGAATTTTTTAAAATTCGGAAATGGCCACCGGAACGTATAGAAAAAATTAGGATATACAGAGAACAACAAAGGCCAATTATTTACTTGGATGAAACCTGGTTCGACACTTATTATATCCCGGAAAAGGGTTGGGTTGACTCAACTGATAAGTGTAAAACAAACGCGCCATCAAAAAGAGGTAAAAGAATAACTATTTTGCATGCTGGCTCTAAAGATGGTTGGATTCCCAATGGACTTTCTCTCTCTGCAAAAAATATTAAAGATTCTTCTCTGGATTACCACGAATACATCACCGCTGATTTATTTGAAGGTTGGTTTGAAAATAAACTAGTTCCAAACATTCCTCCTAATAGCGTAATTGTAGTGGACAATGCAAGTTATCACAGTAGCCAGCGACTAAAACCCCTTTCTCATGTAACACAAAAACAACAATCCAAAACTACATGTATAATAACGACATTTATTTGCACGATGATTATACCAAAAAGCAATTAATTGAGGTTCTACAAAACTTGAACCTACAAAAGGAATACGTCTGTGATAATTATGCAAAAAATTGAGGGCATACAGTTTTAAGGCTTCCACCTTACCACTGTATATTTAATCACATTGAACATAAAAATAAAAAAATGAATTGGCCATCTAAAAGTATCAAACTATGATACACATTTTTTCACTGGCTTTCGAGTTATAAAGAAAAAAACAAAATATTACAATTACAGCGAACTGAAGTTTCATCTGGGTAGCATATCTAGATGCATTCGGATTTCTCGTTTTATCGCATTTTCTTAGTTACATTTATTTGGGAAAGGAAGATGGAAATGCAGATATTTTAAATTTGTTTGGTTATTGGTTTATTGGTTATAGTTGTAAGATGGCGGTTTGTATACAGTACAAATTCAGCTTATTATATCCTAAGGTTTTAATTTACAAAATTTTTTTAAATTGATTTTTGATTTAAATGTAAACTGAAGCTCCTTCGCCTTGTTTTACCCAGAATGAATGTAAGGCAATGTAAGACATTTCAAATAGGATCAAAATGTCAACATTGCTATGATTTTCTGATGTGAAACTCCATTTAACTCTTACTAACTGCTGAAGCACTTGAACCAAGGTTCCCCCCCCCCCCCGAATCTCACCAAACAGTTATATCCTGCTAATTGTGATAAAGTCAATTGGATCGATTGTAGCCCCTACAAATTCTTGCACAGGTTTTTTGGCTGGCAACACAACAACAAACAACGAGATCAAGAACCGTTTGAGGAGCAAGACCAGACACCCAAAATGGCCAGTCACTCCGAACTACAGACAACAAGTGGCACGGTCTAAGCCGAGCCAAAACATTAAGCGTGCCATATGTTACCTAACGCAGACATGCAGAGTTTAGAATCGCACATATGGTCGATCCCGTTTAAGTCGTCTTTCGGCGGAAGTGTCTCATATTCACGATAAATTAAGGGACGCAAGTGTTATCCACCTTAAGTATTCGATTTTAAGAGATTCCGAGGGCTTTCGAGCCTATTTTTAGATGTATCTCGATGCAACACGTGGAAAGCCATTCCGGTACTTGTTGCTCGTCGAGTCTAGGGGATGACGCGTTCAGGATGGTAAACAAGCGAGATTGGGCCGCGGTTCTCAATACGAAAGATATTAAAATGAAAACAAATATAACAGTTTCCAATCCCAAAATTTCTCGTGAAAACCTGATCATCATATGACTCAATTTTGGTCAACCAATCTATTTAAACATGTTATGAAACAAATCAATAAACCGGGAATAGATCGGTAAACACCTAGCAACGATAAAATAGAAACGTAAAATGAAAAGTCTCAATAAGACGATCCAAAATTAGGTGGTTCCAGTTAGTGTTTTTATTTAACATTGAACACCAGTTTTAAAATTTTAGTAAGGAAGTTTAATATTTGCAGAATATTTCAAATAATTGAAAATGGGATTTTTTTTTTAATTTCAACCTGTATAATCAGTAAAATGCATTATAAAACGTATACTGTAAATATTAGCAGTTATTAAGAAACCAGTTTCATTTAAATTAAATATTGTATTTTCACAGCAGCCTGTCAATTTTTAATATATTTTACGTCTTGGTATGCAATTGATTAGTTCTGCAAGTGGGCAAGAGTCCAAGTGCTAATTTGTGTTTAATATTTTGCTAAAAATTGTAGAAAGCTTACTCTGATTATATTTTTATCTTTTATGCAACGCGTTTCAGCTTTTTCGTCTTCCAATTTAAGGGTTTTTACAATACGGCAAATATATTTCAAACAAACCCACTAAAGAAATCTCTTTAGCCAGGAGGCACAACTAAAACTGCTCTATCATGCACTTGTTGAAACCCATATTCGGTAGAGTACAACCGCCTGGAGACGTGCATCTCTTTATCTAATGGATCAATTACAAAAAAATTGAAAATAGATCTTAAAAGTAATTTACACGAAAAGAGTGCTCATCCCAAAGTAAGAATTATATGATTTATCAAAAGTTCTCGATGCGTGAGGCAAAAAAGATCCCTTGAAAATATCGACGATGAATACAATGCAATGAACAAACTCAACAAATATAAATTTCCAGTTCTTGAGAAGAATATAGCATCGAGATGCCATACATACCCTGCTCCAAAATTATGTAGCTACCTACCTGCAGCTATAAAAAAATAAAATCCTTTAAATTTATTTTTAAAAAATGTAACCTTTGGATAACTGAAGAACCAAGCAAACTTATGCACGATTTCATAGATTCTCGGAATATGTATGTATATAAAAAATATAAAAATAAAAATATAAAACAATATAAAAGCATATAAAAAAATTAATAAAATAATATGTATGAAACAGCAATTAATTTATTCTTTAAATATTTATAAATTATTTTAGAATTCATTTAACTTATGATTTAATCTTGTTAGCTAAATTATTATGTTGTTTAATGTACTGTAACTTAAGACAGATTTTGCTAGTTCAATAATAAATTTAATCCTATTGTTGATTGATTTTTGTGCCATAGAAATTTAATTGTGTTACAAGTTTATGAGAAATATACTATATTAATTAACGCTGTTCACTCCCAAGAGATTTCTCTTTCACAATATATGCGATCTGAACGTAACACTTTAGGGGACTATCCAGATATATATCTAGATACGTTACATGTTGTTTGGATTTTATTTGAACAATTTTGTAATTGATAGTAAATCTTAATGTACTATAAGAAGGAATGTTAGTGGCATATGATATAAAGGCTAAGAAAAATGTTTTTTCACAATTTACAGTATATCAAATGAACACGAAACAGTTTTAAAGTGCATTAAAAGGTACGATATAAATTTTGTATCACAACAATGTTTAGGAATTTTCAAGGTATAACACAATTTCAATATATGAGTAAGAGATCTGGCAGAAAAATATAAAAAGCATGACATTGAAATTTGAATTTAATAGTAAATTTACAAAACGCAATATAAGTTAACAAAAGCTTCTTAACTATATTAAAATAAACCAAAAAGCTAGAACTACAGTGATTTGCCGGGACTAATCAATAGTGGAATGAGACACAAAGATAACAAATAAATGTTGCTACCTCATTAGTATTTAAAAAGTATAACCTCAGATACATTCCCATCTCAAGATGATGGAATAAAATGGACCTTGGCTTACCTACTCATTGTATCCCAACATCTTTAACAAACTTGGTAACTAATATATTTTTTCCATTCCCTAGCACTTTATTGCTCTATACAATTAATTACTAAGTAATCTAGATAATAATAAACCAACAACTTATCTTCTCTTCTATCAAAAAAGAGCTTTTGACGTAATTAACATTGATTTGTTGCTTCTTAAGTTAAATCATTATGGTATTCGTGGCTACGCTCTAGAATGGTTAGAGAGTTTCCTAAGGGATCGTGTGCAAAAAGTTGTCTTAAAACAAAACAATAAGAAGTTTTTTTCTACTGATTGGATGACCTCCAGTGGCGTTCCGAAGGGAAGTATATTGGGGTATCTATTATTTATTATCTTTATTAATGACATAGCTTCCTGTGGATCAGATAATAATTAGCTATTGCAATTTGCTGATGATAGCGACATGGAGAATCTCTCTTAGAGCTCTAATGAGGCGGTGGCAGATATGTTTGATTATTGTAACAGAAATAGTCTTATATTAAATCGTGATAAAACTGAATTGATTCATTTCTCACTAAGAAGCATACATAAGAGCATCTTAGCTAAATGTAATAATAAAACGATCGAGGAGAGGCGGGTTGCGAAATTTCTGGTCTTTCTTGCTCTCATCAGTTTGACTAAATTCTCAAAAAATTATCTACACACTGTTTTGTCACTTGGCAACTTAGAAGAAGGGTCGATTATATTCGTATATTCACTCTTGTTTAAATTTTGCTACTACAGTTTGAGGTAATGGCCCTGATACCATGAAATATTTTTGTTCCAAAAAAGGATTATTCGTACAATGCACTTTAAACCGAAACATTATTCCTTCAGAAATATATTTATTGAAACGCAAATGTTGACCTTTCCCCGTCTATGCATACTGATTTCGGTAACGATGGTTAAATCTAATTATAATGTACGCGTGCAGACAGAATTATAACCTACATATTCCAAAACATAAATTAAGTTCGGTAGCAAATAGCACAATCGTCCTTCCTATAAAACTTTTTAATAAATTACCACCTGCGATGAGACGGATTTCGGGCTGCGGTCAGTTGAAGGCTGAGGTGAAACGATTGCTTATCCAAAAGGCATTTTACTATGTACAAGAGTACGGTCTGTTCATAGATATAAGAAAGTGACCAATTGCTTTTAAATGGGATTATCCAAGGGTGGTCTTTAACATACAATGCATCAAGATTATTTACCTAAAGTTTCGGAATTTAAATTCAGGTAAAATTGTGGTCCGTAATAGCAAATAATTTTATACCTACCTGTGTTTAATATTCTTTGGTTTGGTATAGTACTTAGTTTAAGTTTATTAGAAATTATTCTTATTTCGTGTGTAATACAGCGTGTGTTGAATCGTGTGCGAATTATGCAAAATATGTGAGAATCTAGTGTATCTCAGGAGATGCTCCCGCCCAAATGTAGAAAGCACTATTCTATTGAGACTAAGGAAGTTATAAACAATGTTTATTTGACTCTCATTGAACGTGGTGCCAGCAAGTAAGCATCTTGAGAAGAAACGGTCACATTGACGAAAATTCCATTATCAACTGTATGGAAAATTGTGAATAATCCCATTTCGGCGAGGAAAAATAAAAGCGATGCTGACATGTCCTCGAGTGTAGATGAAAGTGAACAAGATAAAATACGGAGTAAAATTTACCAGTTATACGAGGAAAGCGTGCCTACATTAGATATCTTAATTAGGAGGCTTGAAAAAGATGAAACCGGTGTTAAATGTGGTAGAACTAAGTAATGAAAGTGTATTCAACACATGGGTTTTAGATTTAAAAAAATTGACAAAAGGCAAGTTTTAATGGAATCTTTTAGAAATGGCGACGGGAATATCTAGAAAAAATTAGGATTTACAGAGAACAAAGGCCAATTATTTACTTGGATGAAACCTGTTCGACAGTTATGATACCCCGGAAAAGGGTTGGGTTGACTCAACTGATAAGTGTAAAACAAACGCGCCATCAAAAACGCTATCAAAAAGAGGTAAAAGAAAAACTATTTTGCATGCTGGCTCTAAAGATGGTTGGATTCCAAATGGACTCTCTCTGTCTGCGAAAAAATATATTCTCTGGATTACCATGAAGACACCACCACTGATTTATTTGAAAGTTGGTTTAAAAAAAAACTAGTTCCGAACATTCCTCCTAATAGCGTCATTGCAATGGACTATGAAAATTAGCACAGTAGACAGTTGACTAAAACCCCTTCCTCGTTTGACACAGCAACAATTCAGAACTACACGTACAATAACGACATTTATTTTCACGAAGATTATACCAAGAAGCAATTACTTGAGGTTCTACAAAGCTTGAATCTACAAAAGGAATTTGTCTGTGATAATTATGCAAAAAATGTAAAGCATACAGTTTTAATACATCCACCTGACCACTGTATATTTGATCCCATTGAACATGTTTGGCACCAACTGATATCTGCCATTCGCCGTAACAGTGTTTTTCACCGTGTTAACTCCAATGTCCTCAAACTTATAGAAACCGAAGTTTTTAACATCAAAATATATAGAAAAAGCAGAACAATCGTATATGCATATTGCAAATAATATAGAACAAATAATAATTAGAACAGGGATGATAGCGATAGTGATACTGATTGATACATTATGTGAATAATTTTAAGTAATTTAAGTAGGTAATAAAAATAATTTCTAATTTTATTTTAGATTTAAACATAAATACATACATAAATAAATAAATATTGTTTAGTATCTTTCCTAACAAAATCCCAAATAATTAAATTCTAAGCAAAGTACGGACCTGTTCGGCCATATTTCATTCTTACAGCTTGCCCGGGTCTTTCCTTAATTCGTATCAGTTAGTCACTTTCTCATATTTATGAACATACTTAACCTGCAATGTACTTTTTAATTCGTGTTTTAACCAACGTTTGTCCATTTCAACTTGTGTTTTTTTTTATAACCCTATGTGTTATTTTGAAAATGCTGTGTATCTTTATTGGTTGTGTATTTTGACATTATCCTAACTTACGGTGTAAGTCGTATGGAAATAAAGTATATTATTATTATTATTATTAAAATTAATTTACTTAATTGATTAATAATTAATATTAATATTAATGAATATGCCACTGAACATCTGATTTTTTCGGCAACCCTGTTTAGGATCTATTAGGGGCTGGTTCTCTTTGTGGGAAGCAAGCTTTTTTTTAAAGAGATTTCGGTCGATTCCTCACAGGGCTCTTAAAAAATTATCAAATTGTACCTAACCGCTTCCTACTGTGTTATTATGAAATTCTTTAATTACTGCGACCCATGCAGTGAATGTGGCGGCGTTGCCAGTGGTCCCACTCCCTTCTATAGTCAATGGTTTCGTTTCGGTAAATAAAGTCTGATTATAGATATAAGAAAGTGACTAACTTATACGAATTAAGGAAAGACCCGAGCAAGTTGTAAGAATGAAATATGGACGAACAAGTCCGTACTTTACTTAGAATTTAATTATTTGGGGCTTTGTTAGGAAAGATACTAAACAATATGTATTTATTTATGTATATATTTATGTTTAAATCTAAAATAAAATTACAAATTATTTTTATTAACTACTTAAATTACTTAAAATTATTCACATAATATATCAGTATCACTATCGCTGTCATCGCCAGTTCTAATTATTATTTGTTCTATATTATTTGCAATATGGATATACGGATGTTCTAAATAAATAGGAACTAAAAGTTCAGATTTTCACGAAATTATATATTATGACATGACAATTGTTTCGACAACACCGTGTCTTTATCAAATGTTGATTGATTGATTGATAAAGACACGGTGTTGTCGAAACAATTGTCATGTCATAATATATAATTTCGTGAAAATCTGAACTTTTAGTTCTTATTTATTTTGATAAATGGATTTTCATCAAGTAAAAGCCACCTCAGTTCAATTTACGAATGTTCTGCTTTTTCTGTATGTTTAACAGAATCTGACCAACTTTGTGGAGCGATGTTAAAAACTTCGAATTCTATAAGTTTGAGGTTATTGTAGTTAACACGGGGAAAACATTGTTACGACGAATGATAGATTTCAGTTGGTGCCAAACATGTTCAATGGGATTAAATATACAGTGGTAAGGTAAGGTAAGGCCTTAAAACTGTATGCCCTAGATTTTTTGCATAATTATCACAGACGAATTTCTTTTGTAGGTTCAAGCTTTGTAGAAATTCAATTAATTACTTTTTGATATAATCCTCGTGAAAATAAATGTCGTTATTATACATATAGTTTTAGATTGTTGCTTTTATGTCACATGAGGAAGGGGTTTTAATCAACTGCCTACTGTGATAACTTGCATTGTCCATTACAATGACGCTATTAGGAGGAATGTTTGGAATTAGTTTATTTTTAAACCAACTTTCAAATAAATCAGCGGTGGTGTCTTCATGGTAATCCAGAGAAGAATCTTTAATATTTTTCGCAGACAGAGAAAGTTCATTTGGAATCCAACCATCTTTAGAGCCAGCATGCCAAATAGTTATTCTTTTACCTCTTTTTGATGGCGCGTTTGTTTTACACTTATCAGTTGAGTCAACCCAACGCTTTTCCGGGGTATCATAAGTGTCGAACCAGGTTTCAACCAAGTAAATAATTTTCTAGATATTCCAGTCGTCATTTCCGAATTCTAAAAAGTTCCATTAAAACTTACTTTTTGTGCCAATTTTTTAAAATGTAAAACCCATGTGTTGACTACACTTCCATAAGGTAGTTTTGCCACATTTAACACCGGTTTCATCTTTTTCAAGCCTCCTAATTAAGATATATAATATAGGCACGCACGCGTATAACTGGTAAATTTTTCACTTCATCTACACTCGAGAAAATGTCAGCATCGCTTCTTTTTTTCCTAGCTGAAATGGAATTATTCACAACTTCCCTATACATGTGATTTTGGAATTTTCGTCAATGTGGCCGTTTCTTCTAAAGATGTTTGCTTGCTCACGTTCAATGAGAGTCAAATAAACATTGTTTATAACTTCCTTAGTCTCAATAGAATAGTGTTTTCTACATTTACTCGCACATATTACTGTATTACACACGAAATAAGAATCATTACTTATAAACTTAAACTAAGTAGTATACCAAACCAAAGAATATTAAACACAGGTAGGTATAAAATTATTTTCTATTACGGACCACAATTTTACCTGAATTAAAATTCCGAAACTTTAGGTAATAATCTTGTTGCATTGTATGTTGATGACCACCCTTGGATAATCCCATTCCAAAGCAAATGGTCACTTTCTTATATCTATGAACAGACTTTACACTGATGTAATTGTGCGGGGGTTCGATTTGGCAACGCAAAGCTCAATCGATGGTGGTTCGAGGGTGCAAGCTACATGAGGTTAATGAAAACTACGATATTGTTTTAACCAACAATTTTGGGACAATCGGGGAGTCCTATTGAATATGTCAGAGCCAATTAGATCTTTTATTAGCAGTATTTATACCAGTCATTTATATAGTCTACTAATGGCAGTTATGATAGATTGGACGTTGAAACTCATATTTCTATGAGAACTCTCGTAAGGGTGAAACTTAGCCTATACTGCGATCTTATTTACGTCCCGCGGAGTAAAATTAAATTCTTAACTTGGGGGGGGCGATTAATAATCTAGAATTGCAAATGAAAGTAATAAAAATACTCGCTCCACAGTTTTTTATGTAAAGCGGGACGAGCATTTTGATTAGATACCTTGTTGAAGTGAACAATTTTTTGTGTAAATATTTTTTATCTCCTTACTCAAAAATACTAAACATAATTATGCACTCACCACGCCGTTGGCTCTATTAGGCAAAAACATATCAAACATCTCATAGGGAAATTATAATATGCTACACAACTGCTATTGTAGTTGCATAATAGGCTGTGATGATTAAATATTGTTCCTCCATTATCTCCCCTCCTAGTACACATTACCTCAATAGTAGTTATTTTGCGTTTACACGCAAACTTTCATTAATTAAACTCCTCTTAAAAGTAAGGGATCTACATAGATCCAAGATTTATAACAATTCTAATATTGTCTCCCATTTGGAGTCGGGATTTCAAAATGGGTCAACAACCTCTACCCTCCTCAATAAACAAAAAAAATTGTGTCTTTCGATAAACCATTTTTGCTTTGTGTAAAACTCACCTTTTATGGGTTTGTTGCACGTGCAGTTACTTTTCCAAGAGTTCGAATACTTCTGGTATCTCGCTCGGGGTACCACAAGGTTCGGTCCTTGGGCCTTACTATTCTTAGTTTATACAGCCGATATGTTCCAATTGATGTGCCACTGGAAGTTGCAGGATAACACTCTGCTCATCGAGTCGTTTAATACAACCGAGCTAAATTTTCCGTGCATAAATAGCGATCTGATTAAAATATCAAAATATGCCACTAACAATGGTCTTAAGCTCAACCGTGCAGTGTTGTTATCCACTCAGAAAAACAAAAATCAATTTTTCACTTCAAAAGTGTTATAAATAATTGACAGAGTTGTAAACAAGATAAAAAATTTAGGAACAATATTTGAAGATAATTTTCGCATGTCTCTTCCTTATTAAAGAGGTCATATTTAGCTCTTACTGCTCCGTTATTAACTGTTGCGACATTGTTTACTTTCCATGCCTTAATAAATTCATATGGAATAATCTTCCAAAACTCCAACATTCATGTTGTAGATATATCTACGACCCCAGTAAATATTCTAGAGTATCAGCGAAAATAATTGAATTAAACAGGTTGAGGATTAATAGTGTTTATAAACATCATTTGCTAATTTTTGCACACAAGTTGTTATCTACGAATATAATGACGAAAATAAAATTCCCTATTGACAACTTTCGGGATAAAACTAAAGCCGTTTTACTCTACTCTGAAATAAAAAAAATGGAATTTTCTCTTTGCTATACCTGTCTGGTAAATAAAAATATTTTAATATATTTGTTTTGGTTTGTAAAAATTATTGATTATAATAATGCTGCAAGTACCTCATAGGTTATTATCGTTATTATTACTATATTGCAGGTTTTAATTGCATTCATGATATTTCTACGTCTGCAAAAGTATATTAAGCAATCCCGTTTGATAAACTTCATTTTAATCACGAGTGGCTGAATAAGTTTATCGGCGTGTTGCATATTATACCTCCTTTTTCTAGTTTTTAGTTTCCCGTTTCTATTTTGTAAGTTGTGGGTATATTTTTGCACAACAATACAATACAACTGCTAAGTGAAGTGTGACGTGTGCGCTAGAGTTCATAAACGTCAAAATCGCTAAAAACGGAGCCAACTCATTTTCGTTTTTTAATAAACTCTTTTCCCAACATTTTTGAACCTTGAATATTTCCAATTTCGTGGATATATCCAGAAACAATTTTCTCATCAAATACCACTCATATCAAAAAATGTATATTTTAACACAAAATTTTAAACTTAAAAATTAAAAAAAATTAACTTGTCGAGTCGAAAAACCTTCTGATAAAAAAATGATCCACATTATCCACTTACTTTCTAGTATCCCACAAAAATATTAAACATTGTTTAAATATGAGAATTTCCAGTAAATATTAAAATTTCCCTATTGTTTTAATTGGATTCTGAAATATCGCCTTCTTGAAAGAAGAGTGGCATAATTAATTACAATTAATTGTAATTCCCATTGCTTAGTTTTAATATTTAATTTGATTAGCAAAATAAGTGGAATTATTGATATAAATAAGTCTACTAAAATGTATTTTGTTAATAAAAACACTTGCAGAAGTCACAATAAAGCAAAAAAAATTTTTACAATTTTCTGTTTAAATGTGACGTTTTTCTCTAAAAAGCAGACTTCGAAAACAGGCATCAAAAGAAGACACAAAGATTATTCGAAAATGTTTATTTACATTTTTGCTCTTGAAACAGACGTTCATATGAACAACTAAATATAATAATAGTTTACTTAATTATCTAAACATAAATAGCTATACATAAATTTAAAATCTTAAACCGTAATAAACATAAACTAAATTTAGTAGGCATTTGTTAAAGACAATTCTTGTAAACAACTATAAAAATATTTCAAAAACAGACAAATTTTGGTTTTATAAATTTTCATAAAAGCTATAATAAAATATAATAATAATAAGCTATAATATAATAAAGCTATAGTTTAATAAAAATATAATAATAATATAATATAATACTAAGGAAACACTTTTCACTTGAAAAGATCAAGGAGGCTTTTTTTTCTTCTTATGAGTAATACCTGGCTTTTTCTTGCAAGCACTTTTGATTGCCAACTTTGCCTTTATTCCTATTATGTTTTACATCAATCTCGGAAAAGTTTCCATATCTGAATATATAAAAGATGCTTAGCTCATGTTCTTCTTCGACTTTAAAAGCTCTTACTTCTGTAACCGGAACTCTCCAACACCGGCATTCCAAGATTTAAATTCATAAAATCCTGACGATTCATTTCTACAACCAATTGAGTAAGTTTAAAATACTGATCTGGTGTGTAAATTGTACCTATTCTTAGTGAATATTTGTTATGCCCTTCGATGACAGAGTAGATATTATCACCTTTATTTTGTCCTTTCACTATAAATTTGTGTGTGCTATGAAGCGGTATTTATTGGCTGCATACTTGACGCTTGCCGCTACTTCTGGTGGACAAGTTAGTACAAATTGTATGTCTTAAGCAATAACTTCAGCATCGTCTTTCAAATTATATTTGTCCTTCACTTTTTCCAGTCTCGACAAGATACTTTAAGAATCAATGAGACACTAAATTTATGATTTATTTTTAAAAGTGCTACAGTCTGACTTTAAAAAAACTTTTATCGATAAGACAGTCACTTGATATTGACGTATCTTTATGAACTAAACAGTCAAAACACAAAATACGCCACTATCGAACCAAAAATTTATGCCATCTCCTGTACAATCGATTCCTAAGTCAAAATGAAACGTTCTTCTACCAAACAGTGAGGACACTTCAACATAATTTATAAATTAAATTGTGTCGTTTGTTTCCAGAAAACTACTATGGGTTTGGAACAGTTTCCACGAAGCCTCTGTGAGCCTCGTACCTTTTTGACAATTCTCTGAAACATTTAAAATTATTTCCTTTTGTTCTCGTTTGTCGAGTTAAACATATTTTATGCTTGGCTAGGACGTAGGTCGGCTAAATTCACGAAATCGATGGTCGCATCTTGAATCCTACTTCTAAATACCTGCAGCGTTTTCGAGTGCCAGATGGAATATGGGTGAGAAAATCAAGCTTTAATTATATACGATCACCGCACGGAGCAGACTGTTCGTCTCGACGCGAAGGAAACAACAAATGGTCTCCCTTTAAGGTTACTTAAAGGTTTTCCTTTAAATCTGAATAAGATTAAGAACTAAACATCAATGAAAAGGCAATAAATAACGCGATTAAACTTGGACACAATCGCGACATCGGAACGCTTAGTGGCAAAGTCGTACGTGTCAAAACATTGTGACTAATAATTTAGAATTAAACACAAGTGAACTGACTAGACGTCTTCTTTATCCGACTTCTACTCGATTTTTTCTCACTTTGGCGGTTTCTTTTGGACCGCTTTCAAACGGATCCTTTTTAACATAACTGCGCGGACTGTTGCCTTTGAAGCTGGATTTTTTAAACGACCCATGTCTTTATTATGTAGAATTATTGTTAATGAAGGTTTAGATGACGGTTGCGTCTTTTTCTCGCGTTAAGATTTATAAGTATTGGCCGGGCAGAGATACGATAGATTAAGTCTTTTAACGAAATGGATTTGGAATTTTTCAGAATGCCACCTTTATACGTAGACATGTATATTTTTTATTATGCGGAATTTAAAATACGGACACTGGGACACCCTTTCGACAACAAGTAAAAGTTATCGTGGTCTGTGAAATATGTGAAGTTTGTTATTAACGAAGTTGGTAATTACATGTTACTTTCTTTTAGAAGTTCAATTCTGAAGCCAAGGTGCATTATTGAAATGGATGCTTGGTATAATTTATTTCCAATATTTATTATTTTCCAAAAACTTCTAAATTACATTACATATCTAGCGTGCCCAAGAATATTTGTATGTTGGACATACAGGATGGCTTCAAAAAGCACCGAATCCGGAAAAAAGTCTCCCATGATCGCAACTCAATATTTAAAGGCCTGTATTATCCATGGTCAATATTTGAAGAACTCAGTATATGAACAGTTACTTGACCTAGTTTAAGACAACCAATGTTAACGAAATTTTAAGCCAAAAATATATCAAAACTGCAGTTCCATATCTTTGTTAGTTTCAGAAATATTGGGAAAATAATACTATAATAATAAACTGATAAACCATAGATAAAGAAACGGCTAAATCAAATTTTGGTCAGGGCATCTTTTGAGAGGCGGATTGAGTTTGAGACTTTTTTCTAATAAAATTGGAAAAGGTATGGTCTGTTACGATAAGAAGGCACGGCCTGAATATGAAAGAAACAAAGTGGAGTAACAATTTTTTATTATTTTTCAATAAAATCCAAGACAATGCCTTTAAAAATATATTCTTTTGGTTTGTCTGCAAAATGAACTAAAACAGCCTCTTTTATCTCAACTTCGTCGTTAAACCGCCGTCCACGTATAATAGTCGCTGAGGGCCATTATCTGGACTATTGGGAGGATGATCTATCTGTTGGAACGCACACTCTAAAATGGCAGCTTGTGCAACACCAGCAGCATGGACAGGTGCATTATCGTGCAAAAAACGCACACCTCTGGTCAGTTTTCCTCGACGTTTTACACGTATGCAGTCTCGCAATTTATGTAATAATGTTGCCTAATATTTACCATTGGCAGTGGTATTAGTTTCTTTAAAATCTATCAAAAGAATTCCTTCACAATCCCAAAAGATCGCGGTCATCACCTTTTTTGTTGACTGGC
The DNA here is from genome assembly GCF_029955315.1 of Cylas formicarius. NCBI lineage: Eukaryota > Metazoa > Arthropoda > Insecta > Coleoptera > Brentidae > Cylas > Cylas formicarius. The sequence goes on from NW_026844352.1 coordinate 3,122,291, forward strand.
AGACTCTGAATTTTCTTGGAGGTGCTTCACCCTTACGAAGCTACTCCATTGATTCTTTTTTTGATAGAGGGTCATAATAGAGAACCATAGTTTTATCTCCCGTCACAATAGTTTTTATCACAGGCTTCGGTTCCGAGCCAGAGTCCCAAAAAAGACCGCGCACACTCGACACGGCGTTGTTTTTGAATAGCCGAAAGGTTTTTAGGAACCCATCTTGCACTAACCTTATGCATACCTAAATGGTCATGCAGGATTCGACGAACACTTGTATCAGAAAGCATAGTAATTCCTAACGTCGATCACTCAATACCACCTCTTCCACTGGTCGACCAGTTCTTGAATCATCTTCAAGAGACTCCTGCCTCATTCGAAAACGTTTTGCCGCTTCTTTCAATACAGAATACGTAGGAGAACTTTGGCCGTACACACCATCCAGCCTTTCTTTAATAATTTTAGGTGTTAACCTTTCTTTTGTCAAAAACTTTATGACTGCTCTATACTCAATGTGCGTTATTTGCGACATTTTTTAGATATGTATTTAAAAGAAGACAAAGTTTTATCGTGAGACTGGAGTGCGTCTATGTCAGGTCGGAAAATTTTGGCGCTAACTTCGTATTTATTCATCAAAAATTGAGAAGCAGGCCTTGACACAGAATTGATAATACAGTTATTTTGTTGATAGTTTGACATTTATGGTGTTTCATTTGTTTACATTGTATCTAAAGTTTTTTTTTTTAATTTGGTTACTATAAGGGAGCGCAAAGCAGAATTGATGAAAATCCTCAAATTGCATTAAGACCAACAATATTCCCAAAATTTACTAATATCACGTTTTAATGTCTTGACATTTTTCTATAAACTATTACTAAAAGGCAAAGTTTCGACTTAATTTTTCAGTTTTTTGAAGTTGTTAAAAGAATTTTTCGCTTCGTAGACTAAAAAAAATCCAAGGGCCACATATTTAGCATTGTCTAAAATTTGAGACCCAGACACTTTTCGATTCGTAGAGAATTGCGTCAGTAAATTCTCAACAATCAAGGTACTTGGGATACTTATGGTCTCATGAGTCAAACTGTCAAGAGACATAGCTTCTGAAACTCACAAAGCGAATTTCTGGAGTATAATGAGAACCTTACAACATAGATTTTCTATCAATATCTCGCATTAGTAATACGCAAATGGATTAATTACAAATAATATCGCCGAATTGTTAGAGGACATTCCTACACGTTCTAAATTGGAAATATTCCTTCATGATAAAATACAAGCTCACTTTGTCCAGGGTATAAGAAATTGGTGAGATGAAAGTTTTGCAACCCAAATTTTTGTTGCTGAAAATCAAATCAGATTATTCATGAATCTCAAAATATTAACAACGAGTTTGGGAACTTCATGTAAATTAGTTTGTTTTCAATTCATTACCAATTCGGAATTGTGAATTAAACCAAATGGTTAATTGTATTTTATTTTTTATGAAAATCAGCCATCAAATGAAAAGGACTACTATACTTAACAGTGTAAAAAGGTCTTAAAGTCAACCCACAGAAAAGATATTGCATTTTTTGTTAACTCCAGCACTTGGTCCACAAATTTCTGGACACCCTTTATAATTTAATATAAGAAGTAATTCCAATATGAGGACTATCAAGGCACAGACATTGTTTCTTGTTACTTGTAAAAAAAAATTATATCTCGGTAACGGTAAGTCCTACGGGATCGTCGAAAAAAAAATTTTTTTTGTCTGTCCGTTCTCCGTTCTCGTCTTTTGGTTTTTCCTGAATAACTTTCGAACCGTTGGAGCTACAAAACTGAAATTTGCCTCCTTTTTAACCCTCTACGAGGCACATAAGCTTTTAGGAAATGGGCGACGCCGGTATCCATCTTTTTTTCGCGATTTTCGACTGCTTTTTGGACCTTGTTATGAAACACGATAAGTGTTCGAAATTTGAAGCAATCGACTTCATATCCAGCACATATATGCAGTTTTGCCCAATGACGGAACCTATTGAAAATGGGGGAGCTGGGTGGTCGGGAAGTATTTAAAAAAAAAATTAAAATCGCGTGTGCATAGGTCTACAAAAATGTCCATTTTTCAAAAACCGTTTACAAGACCGGAAAAATTCATGCACCAGAAGACGCAGAGCAAACGACTTCATACACTTTTATTCTTGACAATTTTTCAAAAATATACAGGGTGAGCCGCAAATTCAAAAAATCTGAAAAATGTGTCCTCCTATTATTGAAAATTGGCAATAATTTGAAATCTATGTTTTAGATGTCAGTTTCTCTTACATGACGATATAGCCCATATAGACAGCTTAAACTTTTGCATTTACGGTTTTAAGCATTGTACAGGGTGTTCGCGATATTTCGTGCAATATTAAAAAACATAATAAGTACTCCAAATTTGCAGATACCGATTTCAGACTTGGGAAAGAAGTTGAAGTCTGGACCCGCATTTAAATTCTTTAAATTGGGACAATGAAATAACGCAAAGTATTTTTTTAAATTTTTGATTTTTTTTGTGGTTATTTTGGCATCCATAAAAACAGCTTTTCTTCCAAAGCCATTCATCCGATCGGAAAAATTTTACATCCGTAATACGTGGAAAACCCGGCGCTATGACTTTTGTTTCACGAGTTTTTTTCCGATTATATAGAAGGTGTTTTAGTTATAGACAAAAATCTAAAAGACCCTGAAAATGGTTCTTTTAGAGAGTAAATTATTAACCGTAAATCAAAATTTGTACAAACAATAGCTAATCCGTTGAAACAGTGTTATAGGCCGTATCAAGGGCTACGATTTTTGTATTTACGATTTTCGTCTGTCACGTACGCTACTCAAGATATTTGAAAAAATCCATTTTAAAATCGCAATATCTCGCATCACATCTAGATGCGAAGACGTCATTCACTTTTACGGTGTACCGCATGGTTTCAGAAAAAAGCTAGTTTCACGAAAACTATTTATCCTGTTGAAAAAATTCATATACCGGGAAACGTGGGAGCTCTAGGGCTATAGCTTTTACTTGCGGCATTTTTTGGCTTATGTAGAGCGTTTGTCGATTATTTGTAGAAAAAAAAACAAAGAGAACCTGGAAATTGCCGTTTTCGTGGGTAACCGTAAATGAAAAACTATAAAACATGGGACACGTTTCATCTACCATAGAAGGTGCGCCAGATGTTTTAAAAAATATAATTGGCAATCGTTATTATTTGTGAGTTTTTTTTAATTTACCGCAGGAGCACGATAGAAAAACAATGCGCCCCTCTAGCACAAGAAACCGCGAATTGCCTTCTTTTTAAAATAAAAAGCTGATTCGCGCTTCATGCTACGAAGCTGCCCCGTCCAGCGACGATTTTTCGAAAGCAATCTTGTTTTTAATTTCTCTGCTGTTTGCGTTAGGTGTTCTTTGAATAAGAGAGATTCACCGAAACAGTACTTTTACACTACGACGCTGGTTGACGAAAATTCCTCTTGTCCAATATTTTTGGTCGTTTTCCAAATATTGGTAACCATTTTTGCTAGAAGGCGCACCTTTCACATATCCCGATAAGTAGGCACCTGCTAAGTACCCGCGTCTCATGAATATTGACGAAGAAAGTGCATTTGACCAAATAAATATCCACCTTGTAAAATGGCAACCGAACGCCGCGGCAGGTGATATACGCTTGTAGCCATCATTTAGTCGTTACACCAATTATATATTAAATTGTACAACTTGCGGCCACACTACTGGAAGTAAACACATCTCGAAACCAGATACGATTAACATTAAAACATTTTTTAATTAATGTAGATATTGTTAACGATCGCGGTGAGAGTTGTAATACGTGCGCAAATTAATATTTTTTAATAAAACTTTCGTGGCTTTTTTTATATCGACTCGTGACACTAATTGAGCGATAACGATTTTCCGTTGCTTTATTTATGGCGGAAGAAATGCTCAACGCCATCGCGGGTTGCATAAAGATTTAGGCAATTAAAAAATATCCATCACTACCAAAGCCTTGTATAAAAATGTTTCAGGCCTAAGAACTCATTAATTATTATGCGGCAAGTTCGAGAAAGTACACTTTCGTCATGGGTTCGTTTTGGCATGAACCGAGCGAGTGCTTCTGAAGAAGTTGCGTACTTCTTTGGTAAACAGCTCGAGCACATTCACTGAATGAAGTTTGATGTGCCTAAAATATACAAAAACCGAAGTTTTAAAATGACACTTTGCCAGAGACACCCTACCAGACGAGCAAGTAAACGCATACAGGGTTTGTCTTAGGAACCGTTCGTTAGAAGTTTCTGTGGTTAGGAAAGACAAAAGTCCAAAAATGAAATAATATACAACTATTTTGTTTTTAGAAATAGGACAGTGGTAATATTCTATCAACATAGTGCTCTCACATTCGATTAATGCATAATATAATAAATATATTAATTAAAGTCTGTTCATAGATATAAGAAAGTGACCAACTGATACGAAATATGGCTGAACATTTCCGTACTTTGCTTAGAATTTAATTATTTGGGGTTTTGTTAGGAAAGATACTAAACAATATTTACTTATTAATGTATGTATTTATGTTTAAATCTAAAACAAAATTAAAAATTATTTTTATTACCTACTTAAATTACTTAAAATTATTCACATAATGTATCAGCATCACTACCGCTATCATCGCCTGTTCTAATTATTATTTGTTCTATATTATTTGTAATATGGATATACGATTGTTCTGCTTTTTTTATATGTTTAACAGAATTTGCCCAACTTTGTGGAGGGATGTTAAAAACTTCGGTTTCTATAAGTTTTGGAGTTAACACGGAGAAAACATTGTTACGACGAATGGCAGATTTCAGTTGGTGCCAAACATGTTCAATGTGATTAAATATACAGTGGTAAGGTGGAAGCCTTAAAACTGTATGCCCTAGTTTTTTTGCATAATTATCACAGACGTATTGCTTTTGTAGGTTCAACCTTTGTAGAACCTCAATTAATTGCATTTTGGTATAATCTTCGTGAAAATAAATGTCATTATTGTACATGTAGTTTTGGATTGTTGCTTTTCTGTCACATGAGGAAGGGGTTTTAGTCAACCGTCTACTGTGTCCATTACAATGACGCTATATATATATATATATATATATATATATATATATATATATATATATATATATATATATATATATATATTCTCACGTATTGATTCACGGATGGAAAAATGTGATGACACTATATTCCGGGATATCATCCGTTCGCTCGTTGAACTCCGACTGGAATCCTGCATCCGACTGGAATCCTGCAAATCTTGCATCCGACTGGAATCCTGCAGACGTTTCGCCAAAATCTCACTTGGCATCTTCAATGCTCGCGTTCCGCACGCTGATAACCTCCCAGTGTTCGAAGTGTTTTCGGAACGCGAGCATTGAAGATGCCAAGTGAGATTTTGGCGAAACGTCTGCAGGATTCCAGTCGGATGCAAGATTTGCAGGATTCCAGTCGGATGCAGGATTCCAGTCGGAGTTCAACGAGCGAACGGATGATATCCCGGAATATAGTGTCATCATATATATATATATATATATATATATATTGGCATCTTCAATGCTGGCGCTCCGAAAACACTTCGAACACTGGGAGGTTATCAGCGGTGCGTGCGGTATTTATACCCTGCGCCGGAGATGGTATATATATATATATATATATATATATATATATATATATATATATATATATATATATATATATATATATATATATATATATATATATATATATGATGACACTATATTCCGGGATATCATCCGTTCGCTCGTTGAACTCCAACAGGAATCCTGCATCCGACTGGAATCCTGCAGACGTTTCGCCAAAATCTCACTTGTCATCTTCAATGCTCGCGCTCCGAAAACACTTCGAACACTCGGAGCGCGAGCATTGAAGATACCAAGTGAGATTTTGGCTAAACGTCTGCAGGATTCCAGTCGGATGCAAGATTCTAGTCGGAGTTCAACGAGCGAACGGATGATATCCCGGAATATAGTGTCATCACATTTTCCATCCGTGAATCAATACGTGAGAATATATATATATATATATATATATATATATATATATATATATATATATATATATATATATATATATATATATATATATATATATATATATATATATATATATATATATATATATATATATATATATATATATATATATATATATATATATATATATATAATAAGCGAAGCAGTGGAAATGGAGAGACGAAGACGAGGAAGACGACAACAAGGGTGTGAGAAAAACACTTAGTTTAAGGCACGGTAATGAGAAAGAGGCTAAAGACCAAAGAAGATGACCTTGAGAATTGGAAAACGTCTATCCAACCTGTTTATATCTTCGTTTCTCCAGTGCACCGTTTATGCATTAAAATGCACACCACCGTTTAAAAAAAAAAACAAAAAATACAAATATTTTGTCTCAGTGTGCCATAGAAACCTGCATTTGACAAGTTGTTTTTATGGGTGTGCCCATGTGCCTAAGAGGAGTGCTCACTAAAACCTTCCAAACAAACTGTTTTCTTTTTTAAAGGAGTCCTTGATTTCTGTAATAATTTATCAGGCTACAACTAAGTCGTTCATCTCGTCCTGTAGAGCGAAAGCAGTTTTGCGCGTCTTGTTCACAGCTTCTCACGCCGAACCCAAACTGCAGCGATTATCATTTTCGTAGTCGGTTTCCGACCCAGAATCAGGATCGTTTATGTATCGCCTACTTTCTTGTCGATTTTTTCTAACGGATACCTCGACAAATAGCCCATTAATCAGCGGCACGTAATTGTTTTTTGGCAGCCGAGCTTGTACCGTCACTTGGCACGGATGATTTAACACCCAGTCGTTCACTTACCTTCCTATGTTCGGAAGAAAATAATAATAAGGGTCCGATGCTGACAACACGTTGCGTAATGTGGAAATTATGGTAATTTCTTCGGGAAGTCACGCTGAGAAGAGAAAATAGTCGCTCACCATCCGTGTCATTGCTGGGGATCCGTATCGGTTCACGGCTGCGCGAGAGACTTCGCCACGAAATATTTAGCTGCATTATTAGTGTCAGTAGCAGTAAGAGAAAAAGTATAAATAATAAATAAATCTAACGTCTTATTAGTCACACAAACTAATGAAACTTAAAGATGGATTCATAGCGTTATTGAAATCTCAGTATTTACTCACCAATACTTTAGTATTTAGCGATTCGATTTTCTGACCAAAAATAACCAAAAGTCTGTATGTCAATAACGTTGCTTTTCTCATTCGTTTGTTTTAAGTGTCCTTATAGGTTATTGTCAGATTCTCAAGTTGGAAGATGTCAACAACTAGTTTCGTGTATCAAATCCAGCTTTCGCGCCTTTGTTCATCTGATGGGTATATATTTTACTCACTTCAAAATAAACTCAAAATAAGCTCAAAATTAACCTCATTTTGACGTTGGTCTTGGCGGTGACGTTGTCATGAGTCTACTTTCTGTTGTAGATAAGCCAGTAAATCATCAATTTTTTTTTTCATCACTCAAACTATTTGTAAGACCGCAGATCCTATCTTTCAGACAGTTGGCACGACAATTCAGTTGTAATTGTGGTAAGTAATGTTTCTAGTGTAGATCCTGTCCAAAATGTAACACGCTATAATAGAAAAGAACGAAAAGATGTAAATATACCCCAACCATATGTAATTGCGCAATAGAATAGATATATGGGTGGGGTAGACTTACATGACAACGGAATTGCTAATTACTGGTGCCAGGTATTTGGAAAAAAATGGTGGTGGCATTTATTTTGTAACTCACTGGATAGTTTAGTAGTGAATGCATGGTAATTGTATAATATTGTCAACGAACAAAAGATTTCCCAGGTAGATTTTAAATCTTACATTGCATTGCGACTTTTAAAAACTGATAAAACAATTACTCAAAGAAACCTTGCACCTGCCAGAGATGAAGTGCGTTATGATAATCAAGGTCACTTCATGATTGTTCATGCTAATAAAGACCGAAGATCTGCCACAGCCACACAATTTACGTTTGTAATAAGTGTAATGTCATGTAATAAAAATGAAACCCGGTGTTACCAGTTTTTTTGTATCAAATCAGGTTCTGTTTGGAAAACAATCTACTTTTAGTTGTTTTCTGTCGAATTTGAACTTTCTTTTGTATATTTATGTATAAATTATGTGTTACATCGTATGTACCCCAAAACATTATTTAATATTTTTTCCAAGTGGTTCGTTTACGCACCAGTATTTTTTGTATGCTTCGAGTTTTTATTTTTTTTTGACACATGTAATGTATTCTTAAGTGCAACAGAATAAATAATTTCAGAGAAAAAAAGTATTTTTTTATTTTTTTTTTATGCTTGGGACAATATCGGTTAAGCTTATTAAAATGCGTAGAGAATATAAATAATTCGCGAAAATTAAAAAGAAATCTAAATATGAGATGAGTCGTTCAAAAAATGTGGACCGGACCAGTGTCCTATACTACCAACACTAGCTGATGCTAGAGCAGTGTTTGAGCGAAGTTACATGGGGAGAAATAGAAGCGAAGTAAAATTAGGCCCGGAAGCTTCTTAAAACACTCGACCATCTGTTCAAAATTGCTTGTTTCCTTTAAAAAAACACCATTTTCGTTTCCCCCGTAGAATCGGCAAAAACTCGAAAGGCAACGAACCGAGATTAATGTTCATATACATTTTAACGGTATTCCGGGGCTATTTACGGCTGAAAAAAATTTAACAGATTTCGTGTCATAAGCCGTTGAGGGTAGCGAGAAGTTTTGAGAACCTGTATTACAATGGGCCACCTTATTTATTCTCCAAACGGTCAGAACGATAGAAAGGTCCCATACGGGAATCCCGATTCCCATGCACGTCAAACTTGTTTTTCGATTTACAGGTAAAATTGGACGTTACAATGCCGGGGAATGAACCTTACTTTCGTCTATGCTCTATTTTCCTTTTATGAATATGAATGGATGTCATCGTTTATCTGAGACCCTGAGACGATGCGACGGTTAAATTCGGCATAGATTCACTTTTTGATTGATGAGCGGTCAATACCCAGTGTCGAAATAGAATTTCGACTTTTAATTTTATTTAGTCCTCTATAATAATTGAGATGCCTGTACTTCAAGTACGACAGTCGATTTTGTGCTTTTCACCCAAATTTGGATCCGAGTGAGTTAGTTAGAAACTAACCCTGTAAAGTACAAAACTAGTAAATACTCCAAAATGCCAGTAGATATACCAAAAAAGACATACAGGACGATGAAGGAACAAAATGAAAGTGTGGGATTGGAGCAACAAAAGATACTGCAAAAAAAATAAAATTTTACAAACAATTTATTAAATATGTAAAAAGATATTTAACAATACAATATAGGTAAGAAAATTACATATAATTATGCCAGATATTAAAATAAGAGACAAAAACGTGTTTCCTATTTGAAAGTTATTAATGAGGAGCTTGGAGGAGAATTCTGTTGTAAGCTTTGATGGTGTTCAGCCTTAATTAAAATATAAAGATAGCTTCATTTCCATAAGACTTGAGTTACAAGTTGGATGTTGTCAGTGTAATACAAATATAAATAAACTAACTAATTATTTAATAATAATAATTAACGATGTTAGATAAATAACAAATATATAGAAAATAACAAACAATGAATACGTATTAGAAGGTATCACAAGAAAGAAAATCATGGATATTTTAATAGGCGAAGCGTAGCAATTTGTCTTTAAGAGTGCATTTGAATTTTGTTTGACTAGCTATCTCTTTCAGTTCGATAAGTAATTTATTATAAATTTTTACATTCAAAACAAAAGGACTATTTGGTGTAAGAGTCTTAAATTGTGCTGAATATCTGGCACAATTTAATACGTACATACTAGGAAGTGTCAAAATGCGTTTCTGCATTCTAAAGGCTTGCTGCGTATGTGGGGAACCTTCCCAACAAATTAAGGCGTAGTTCAGACAGGAATGGACATAGGAAAAATAGTATATTTTTAACAAGACCAAGAAACCTGATGGCGGAGCCTCCATATAACAAAGCAATAAACAGAAAGTTTTTGAGAATGTTATCCTCCTGTTGGAGCCAGGAGAGTCTCGAATCTAAATAAACTCCCAGAAATTTTACAATACTTTTCTATTGGATGGTACTTTCATTGAAGCGTACTAATAAATCCCATGCGGAAAAGGCGATCATCTTAGTTATCATTTAGTATCGTTTAGTAACGTTCCATTTGCTCAACAGTTGTCTTGGTTGCAATGCTAAGTTGCTCAGACGATGCTGCAGGAAGGGTAGAAACTGCATCGTCCGCAAAAAAGGAAAAGTATGGGGGAAACGTGAAAACGCATCATTTACAAACAATATGAACAATAAAGGACCAAGTAAACTTCCCTGAGGTACACCGCAATTCACTGACCTGCAGTTAGATACGTATTCCTAAGCTATCTCGCAATTGGACCAACTGCGTACGACCTCCCGGAAAGGACCTTAATCAATTTAATCTCTAATACCTTATGAACAAAGCGTTTCCAATAAAATATCAACATCGACCAAGTACAATACTTTTTGTAGATCATACAACACACTTGCTCTTTACCGTCTTTCTTTCTTTTAACTTGCCAAGAATATGCCTATATAAAAAGAGAATGGCATCCTGCGATGATGGCTTTTTGAATAAAGGTCTCGGCTTTCCAAAAAATTGGAAGATTTTTGAAAAAGTAGATAGGAGTGCTATAGCTGTACAATTTGAAATAATTGTGGCACGGTATTTTATAGAGTGATGTGATTCTCGCATTTTTTAGAAAGGATCCATGCAAATGGGAATAATCAATGAGATATGTCATCGCTACTGCAATTGTGTCTACCACATGCCTTAAAACCGCGCGGGTGATGCCGTCCGAACCAGCTGAAAATTTCTTAGTGACTGACAACCTTATATTACTTCTGAGCAAAAATATGGACTCTCTACAAGAACCACATTAGACGAGATCGTATTTTTATGAGGCGAAAACATATTTTTCAAACTATTACCTGAATTGACGAAAAAAATATTAAGACAATTTGCAGCCGAAGTCATATTAGTAACCTTTTTCCCGTCTCTATCAGTAAAAAAATCCGGGGAAGAATTTATATGTCTCTCATTCTCACACCCTGTTGAATAATATCCCTCGCCAGCTATGGCTCTTCTTTAAAGATTTCACTAAAGGAAATGAACAATTAAATGGTCTTAGAGAGAGGTCATGATGAATTGTATTTAAAAAGATTCAATGTTACTTTTTTCCTAAATATTCGTCCATATGTTTTCTCCACTCAATTAATATTAACTTGTAGGTGGGAGACTAGTTGCATAAGAGGCTCTGAAATATCAGTATAAACTACCTTTGCATTATGCTTCAGAGGTACAAACAGCTTCTAGAGGCGAGTCCTAACCGAATAATTATGAGCTACCAGTAAATTTGTCAAAAAACTATGTAGTCGATTGTTTTCTTAGCAAAAATCAAGATATCCCACTTAACTTAACTTCTTAGACTTAGATATTCTGAAGATGTTGAAGATTATCTTTGCGTTTTTAAATTGAAGGAGACGGGTAAGCAACGTGAGATGTTGTTAACACCCCGTGTGGTGATATATTTTGACTTTAAGTTTTATTTAGTTTTCCATGCTAATTGAGTAACGTGTAGTTCAAGTAAATCGGTAGATGTGCTTTTCATTCAAAGTTGAAAGAGATTCGAATTAGTCAAAAACAAACGTTGGTCTTATCCTGCCACCTAAAACACAAAACTAGATGTAAATATACTTAAAATTCCAAATTACAAGTAAATATGCGAAATATTAATACAATGCGAAGAAAGAATAAAGGAAAGAGAGGCCACTGGAGCAACAAAAAGTTACTGTCAAAAACGACTTCAGTGGATACTAAGCTTTTGAGTAATGAGTAAGTTGGAAAGTCATTTTATTGAAAGCTTTGATAGCGTTCAACTTAATTATACTTGAGATGAACGAACAGCTCCTACAGGCCTCCTAATGAACTGCATTGTTATCTGAGCTACCAGTAAGTTTGTCAAATAATTACATTGTTCATTGGTGAGTGGTTATTTTTATAAACTAATGCAAGCCATCTCGAGATGCCGAGGATGGTCAGTAGATTATATTACGACATGAGATGTTGCTAGTTCCCAGCGTCGAAATAAATTTTTGAATTTAAGTTTAATTAAGTTGTCTATAGTAGTTAAAGTACGTGTAATTAAATAGTTCGATTTTATACTTTTCAGTCAAATTTGCGAATTTTCGAACGAATAGCTACTTAAGGTACTACCAGTAAATATGTTAAATAAATATATATTGGGCTTTAGTAAGTAACCATTCTTTTATCTAATATAAGATATTCGATTTAACTTTATATAGACTCCAAGACAAGCATTCTCAAGATGCTGAAGGCGGTCAGTAGTTTGTATTACAATATAAGATGTTGTGAGTACCAAGTGTCGAAATAAATTTTTGACTTATTTTAATTTAGTTCTCTATAGTAATTGCAGCTGAATGATTATTTGAGCTGCCAGTAAGGTTGTCAAATAAATATATTTGATTTTGGGTAGTGATATTTTTTTTTAGCTAGAACTACGAAATCCTATTTAACTTTATGATAGAATCTAAGAAAAGAATTCTCAAGATGCTGAGGACGATCAGTAGATTGTATTACAATTTAAGATGTAGATGAAATAATTTTTCGACTGTTAGTTTATTTTAGTTCTCTATAGTAATTGAAAATGTATACTTCATATAAATTGGTCAATTATAAAAAAAGCATTTTCCAATTTCGATTTCAAAAAAGCCTGCCTATTAGGGAACTACAAGACATCCACATGATTCAGTTAATATTTATTAGTTCCAAAGTTTTGCTCTTTTCCTACTCTGCTTCGAAATTACCTATTTATTTATTTACATCCTCAGTTCGACTTAACATACAACGAACACTGAATACAAATAGCTCCTACTCATGACATTTATATTTTCTAATATACTTTCTGACGTCAGTTTAACTCAGATATTCAGATAACAAAAAAATAACTTGTATTTTATAGATAAAAATAAAACATGAGATCAAAGGGTTTCAAAATATGGACCCTCTTTCTTTGTATGTTAATAAAAAAAATGTTCAAAGCAAAAGTTTTTATTTTAAAACTCATGTCACTTCAGTGTGTGACGTAACGTTGCCTAGTGATTTGAATTCTGCAGATTCCAATATCTCGATGAGCTGATTACAAATGATGTAAATTAACTTCAACAATGCCACGTCTGCTGTTAGCTGTTACTTGCCGACATAGACACGATATTTACAATACGTATCTCACTCGCTGATGTTTTTCAATTGTGTACCGCTCCACATAGAAATGACTGCTGGTTGAAAATCCCTTTGCGTTTTGGTTAGTTTTGGTTAGTTGATATGATATTTTTTAAATAAACCATGATGCTAAGTATTGTTTGTGATTAGCACCATTTTTTTTTAAACTCCAGTCAATTTGCCAAGTTAATCAGCCAAAAACTACAACCTGCAGCTCAGCGTTATACGTGTGAAAGTGGTGGTTTTTTTAATTAGCAAAAAACGTCCTAACGATCGACATGTGTTACTATAACGCTCGATATAAAGTTCGTTCGGGGGTGGAACTTGGGCGTTCCTTCATCACGTTGGTGGCAAATTTAATGGTCGAATCAGAGTCATGTGTTCGATAGGAGCAACCGCGTTTCAAATTTATCTTAAAGTAAATGAAAAATGATCAGTCACCAAAATGATCGTTTGGTCGGCCTAGAAGGAAAAGCCACAAAGATTTTGCAAAAAAGCGATTTTACATAAATATAATTTAGTGTAATAGTGGTCTACTCTCACACATTCTATCCCTTGAAATTTGCGCAGTTTTGCAATGCAATAGGATTGTTACCTAAAGTTTCGGAATTTAAATTCAGATAAAATTGTGGTGTGGTTTGGTATACTAGTTAGTTTAAGTTTATTAGTAATCATTCTTATTTCGTGTGTAATACAGCGTGTGTTGAATCGTGTGCAAAATATGTGCGAGTCTAGTGTATCTCAGGAGATGCTCCCGCCCCAATGTAGAAAACACTATTCTATTGAGACTAAGGAAGTTATAAACAATTGAACGTGGTGCCAGCAAGCAAGCATCTTTAGAAGAAACGGCATATTGACGAAAATTCCAAGATCAATTGTATGGAAAATTGTGAATAATCCCATTTCAGCGAGGAAAAAAAGAAGCGATGCTGACATTTTATCGAGTGTAGATGAAAGTGATCAAGATATAATACGGCGTAAAACTTACCAGTTATACGAGGAACAAAGCTTGCTTACATTAGATACCTTAATTAGGAGGCTTGAAAAAGATGAAACGGGTGTTAAATGTGACAGAACTACCTTATGGAAGTGGTTGGAACGCGCCATCAAAAAGAGGTAAAAGAATAACTATTTTACATGCTGCCTCTAAAGATGGTTGGATTCCAAATGGATTTTCTCTGTCTGCGAAAAATGTTAAAGATTCTTCTCTGGATTACCATGGAGACACCACCGCTTATTTATTTGAAAGTTGGTTTAAAAACAAACTAGTTCCAAACGTTCCTCCTAATAGCGCAATTGTAATGGACAATGCAAGTTATTACAGTAGACAGTTGACTAAAACCTCTTCCTCATGTGACACAAAATCAACAATCCAGAACTACATGTATAATATCGACATTTATTTTCACGAAGATTATACCAAAAAGCAATTAATTGAGGTTCTACAAAGCTTGAACCTACAAAAGGAATACGTCTATGATAATTATGCAAAAAATCTAGGGCATTCAGTTTTAAGGCTTCCACCTTACCGCTGTATATTTAATCCCATTGAATATGTTTGGCACCAACTGAAATCTTCCATTCGTCGTAACAATGTTTTCCCCGTGTTAACTCCAATGTCATCAACTTTTACCATCAGAATTTCTGAATTTAGCGCAATAAATATTAAATTATGCCCACTTTCATTCTAAATTGTGGTAACCACAATTGAACATTAAATGAAACTAGAACTTCCTTAGGGATATGGTCATATTTTGTATTTGATAAAGGCACGGTGTTGCCGAAACAGCTGCCATAAAGCATTAAAAACTGAAAATCTGAACATTTGTTGTTCTAATTTAATTTGTGATAGTTTTATAGAATAGAAAGCACTCTTTTTAAAATTCTGCTATGGAAGATTTGCCAGAGACTTACTGTAGGCGAATTATTATATTCTAAGATATATTCTTTAAAATCACATTTATAATCACAACTCTTCCTTAAACTCTGCTTATCTATACTTACTGCTTCCTCTGTCATGGCATTGCTTTGGTAATACTGAGGAGAACAAACTGTAATAGCGCTTTGCTTTGGTAATATTTTCCACAAACTATCTCTAGGCAATGTGAAAAATTATCAATAAGGACTAAAAGAATATTCCCTGTTTGGCCAATAAAATAGAGTTGTAGCTTTATTGACTGCTTTGCTAATGCTAGTATGGATCTCATGTAGAATTGTAATTAAATTGTCTTGTGAGACTATAACTTTATCATCAACAAAAATAATTTATGCTTTAATCAAATCCTTAAAGGCATAAAAGGATTTGCTGTTTGGGGATTGGAGATCAAAGTCTGGTGGTAACTTGACTGGGCCGCTTCCTAGTCTCAACATTATGTTCACAATGGATCACTAAAGTTTGCTATATTAACAATCTCCTTTTATGTTTGGATGAAATGTGCAGTGTTTATAATTGCTTCTGTGCACAATTTCGACACTCACACTTAAAATACACGTCTATATACTGAGGCTGGAATTTAATTTTATTTCTTCAACATATTTTACTGTGTTTTTTAGATTAAAATACAGCGGATAATAAGAATTACTTTTTATTTAGGAGCACAACTTCGTCAATGGCTGCAACTGATATTTAAATACTTAGGCTAACTCCATAGTATCGGCACGGTTTTACTTACGGTTATTTACCGCTAACGTTAGCCTCACACTACACTCAAAAGTACAATTACTTAAGCGTATTTCGAGAGGTACATAAAATCAGTTGAGTTTATACTATTTTTTATCCAGAACATGAAATTTATTTTATATTTCTGCCATCGTCTTATGTCCAGAGGTCATTCTGGCTGGACGATAAAGTGGGCTATACTCAAATTCCATCCTACATAACTTATAATGAGTGAGGCAAAATGGATATGTGACTTAACATTTCTTATCGAATTTACAGGCAATTTGATTTATCTTAAGTTGAAACTTCATAAACAAGGACAGTCAGTAAAAGATTCTGTAACAGTTACACTTTCACCACGCTCTCTGCGTATGAAAATATTTCTTGTAATAGACAAAATGCTGCAATAGATTTGAAGACACCTAAAAAATCTAAATTTTAAGATCATTTTCAGTAGCTAGTCACAAGAAGGATTGATTGATTTTTGCGTTTGGCAGTACTTATATGGGCAAACAGTCCTTTTCAGTGATGAAGGTTTAACCCTCTCCTAGAGTATACCTTACTTCGTTAACAGTAATGGTAACTCTTTTAATGAACGTTCTAGTTCAGACAACATTGTACCCATCTAATAATAATAATAATAAAAGGGCCTTTATTCGGTTTCGACGGAGATATCTTACAAAAATATGTAACTGTGGGGCGGTATCAAACATAGTTGCTCTCTTGCAACCCCCTAAAACGAGCATATGACACTATTTATAAAATAAAATATAGCATATAAATTACATAGACATTCATTCAAAATGGTAGACACTGCTAGAGTGAATTTAAAAAAGAAATACATATATACAATTTGACAGTTACTAGTTTTATGGTCGGTCTCTATTATGATAAATGTATTGTTTAAGTTTTTGTTTGAATGAAGTTAGTGAGATGATTGATCTCAGTTGGAGAGGGAGTTTGTTGTAAGCTTTGATAGCATTGTACGTGAAACCGCGCTGAAACTGTGCTGAAGTATGTTTGGGAACGGTAAACAGCCCCCTATGGCGAGTATTAACCGAATGAATATCTGATCCACGAGTAAGTTTATCAAAAAGATACGTCGAACGTTGGAGAGATATTACTTTTTTAATTAAAACCAAAAGCTGCGATTTAGAACGTTCGTCTAATGTTAGCTAGCGAGAATACTCTAGGCTAGTAGATATATGATCAAATTTACGAATGTTGTATGAGATTCTGAGATAGGCATTCTGAAGACGCTGAATACTAACCTTGTTTGAAGTAGGACAGGCCAGTAAACTACCATGGAGTATGAAATTGAGGAGAGAATTAAGGAATCGGTAAGTTTTAACTTAATTGCTGTGTCCAGAATATTTTTATTACAGTAAAGAATCCGAAGCTTGTAAAACGATTTCTAGATCAATGAAGCTACGTGACCTTCAAAACGCAGATTATTATCTAAATGCACACCCAGATTTTTGCATTTGGCAACGGGCCCTAAGAGAAGGTCATTTAAGTAAATTTTGGCAGCGTCTAGACTATTTATTCTTCCCTTATCTTTACCACAACGTTATGAGTTGCGTCTTATTTTCGTTAAGTAAGAGACCACGCTTAATAGAAATATCACAGAGAGCACGTTTATATTGTTAACGGTGGTATTAATTTTAGAGTAATTAAAAGAGAGATATACTTGAGTGTCGTCTGCGTACTGATGGGAGGAACAATGCTAAATAAATTTACAGTCGGAGGTATAAACGGAAAACAGCATCGGATCTAAAATACTTCCCTGTGCTACACCTTTGCGAATATTTACATAATTGGAATAGCTGTTATTGAAGAATACTCTTTGACACCGATCAGAAAAGTAGCTTTTGAAAAACTGCAACACACCAGCCTCTGCATCAAAGTATTTCAGTATAGCAAAGAGCAGGCGGTGGTCCAAGGTGTCAATTGCCTTGCTATAATCAAGCAATATTAAGCAGGTATTCAAGCCTACATCACTTGCCCGAAATATATCGTCACAAACTTTTATATAATTGTTGTAGACACACTTATTTGAATCTAAATTTGCAATTAAATAGCTTGCCACACCCCCTACGTATACTTTTTAAATTCATAACTTTCTTCAGAAAGGTGTGCAAAATTTCAAATCTTTCTACTTTCACATCAATAAATTTGACGTATTTTTGGATTTAGTGGAAAACTCTTTTAAAAGCTCACCACCACTGTAAATCAGAAGAAAAAGATAGACGTCACTTGGAAAACCTATCAATAACAGCAAAATATAGCTAATATTCATCTGCGTATGAATGGTTAAAAGTAATGGAATTTTATGTATTTTAACAATTGATTTCTTGTTGCACCAAAAGATAATTCAACTGGAGAGAGACTTCCATAGTTTCGTTTTTATCCGCTCGGAACTAAATTGCAACAATTTTCTTAGTTTTCCAACTGAGCGAACTGGAAATAATTTCCAATTTGCTCCGTGGTATCGGGACGATTCAGATCCTCTACAGGTCTGAGAAGCACATTAATACGATTTAAGGAAAACACGCCATTGTTACCGAGTTCGAACACGTGCATATATTTCGCCAAAAAAAAAAGATTATAGTCCGAACGTACCTAGCGGTATTATTTTTTATTCAGTTTCGGAGCGCGGCTTAAGATTTTAGAGTAAAATACCCGGTCGCAAATCAAACACGGTTGACACATTAAGGGGGTTGTCACAGGCGAGCCTAATCAAACAGAGGCCTAAAAACGGACAGGGAGAAATAAAGGAATAGTTTGTCAACAAAGGCAAAATGTTTATGCTTTAAAGTTTTCAAATATTTGTTTCCTGTGTGGAACTACTAAAGGTACTACCGTAGGTCCCCGCGTCAGTAAATATGATTTTCTCATGTAGTGTTGCTGATAAATTGTAGTAATTATAAATGTGCACAAATAAAGCGAACTTATACGAAGAAAAAACGTCAAGACACCTTTAAATTTACCGAATATTTTTCATTAGAACTTCAAGACAACTGCAAGATTACAAGTTCTATTAATAGTCCTTCATGTTTTTCTACCAGTCTTCGCTGTTGGTTGTAGTTTAAAAGTTGTTTTTCTTAAGCTTCTTTTAGTTTTTGTGAGCCTGCCAGGGTAGAAATGATAATCCCCCTACCGGACTCCCAGATTAAAGTTCTACAACTTCTAAACAATTGTATGTATTACTTCCTCTTTATAGAGTGATTTGGATCACTGATAAACAACAAAGCAGTTTCAAAGAAAATAATTAGCTTCTAAATGGGTAATACTAGATATATAATCAACAAGAGCTGTCGTTAAGAACAAAGGAACGATTCTTTCATAATACATTTTAGATAGCTATACCTACCGGCTTTATTTATTAATTTACAAGGGCAGCGCCAAAATTTCCCTACCTGAATATGAAAGAAACAAAGTAGGGTAACAAGTTTTTATTATTTTTCAATATAATCCCTCTTAACTTCAATACATTTATTACATCTCTTTATTAACAACTCAACTCCTTGATTATTTTTACGATAGAGGGTCATCATAAAGAACCATAGTTTCTTCTCCCGTTACAATGATTTCTATCACAGGCTTCGGTTCCGACCCAGAGAGTTCCAAAAAGATCGCGCACACTCGACACGGCGTTGTTTTTGTATAGCTGAAAGGTTTTTAGGAACCCATCTTGCACTAACCTTATGCATATCTAAATGATCATTCAAGATTCGATGAACACTTGTATCAGAAAGCTTAGTAATTTCTGAGGTTTCCTTGACCTTTAAACGTTGATCACTCAATTCCACCTCTTCCACAATCGCAACATTATCTTTATTTATTATGACCTCCATTGGTCGACCAATTCTTGAATCATCTTCAAAGGACTTCTGCTCCATTCTAAAACTTTTTGCTCATTCTTTCACTACAGAATACGAAGGAGAACTTTGGCAGTACACACCATCCAGCCTTTCTTTAATAATTTTAGGTGTTAACCCTTCTTTTGTCAACAAATTTATGGCTGCTCTATACTCAATTTGCATTATTTGCGACATTTTTTCGGACACGCCTTGTTTAAAATGCTGTCAATAAAGAACTATTTGACGCAAGACTTTCAATTTTTGTTTCGCAGTCTACTAAGATATATATTTAAAACAAGACAAAGTTTTATCGTGATACTCGAGCTGCATCAGACCGGGAAATTTTGACGCTAACCTCGTAGATTATTTCAATTTATTTTAGTGTTTTACTGGTTTTAATGAGAAAATTGTAGAATTTGCTAATGAGTTAAAAAACATTAATAAGATTGCCTTTAGAAAAATTTGCAGCAATTAATTTGAACTTAGCATTATTTTCGGTATTTGTATCAGAATTGGCAAGGCGATTGGCTTTTTGGCAAGGAAATATGGCAAAAAATATATGTTTCAGATTTTGTAAGGATCAGCAACCGTTGTGAGCTCACTGGTCATAGGGTTCTGTACGATCAAGCCGTGGTGTTAGACACTGAACAGAACCTCTTCAAACGAGAGTTCTTGAAGATGTGTTTCATAAATATTTGCGGGAATAGTCTCAACCGCAGTAAAGATATTGAGGATCTTAGCAGTATACATATTTATCTCCTCCATCAAAACCATACAAAAAAAATAAAACTGCCCGATTTCTTTAACGTTAATAGTCTGTAGTGGGTGCCAAATAATTAATCGTATTATAAATATTTATATGTATATATTTTTCTCTTTTCTCTCCTGAGTGTCATAGCTGCTGTAGATTTAGATTGTTCATAAATCCCAAGTCCAAAAAAGTAAACGGTTGTTTTCTCACTGTATAATTGCTTATCTACTCAGAATAGAATATCTTAATTGTTAACATTTCCACGTCTGACAGTTCACTGTCACTTCAAACCCAAGAGTCCACCCTTGTTATCTATGGTTCAGTCATTAGAATGGCCGCCTTTTTAGCGATTTGTGTGAGTCCTGCTGGCTTTCGAATATTTTATCAATCATGACATATCAGTAATTTTTAACGTCTTGTGTTGGCCTTGTCCATGTTAGTGTTGTGATTGGTGTAATTATTTTTGATACAGTAATAAATTGAAAGTTTTATGATTGGATTGTTACGTTGGAGGTGCCGGCCGTACGTTTATTAATGATTTAATTTCAACTTTACGGTCATCCCTCGATTGTAGAGGTGGAAAGAGGCACGTTGTGTAAGTTTTATCACATTTCTCTTCTCACTGTTTAACTCTGATGGAATGTTTTTCTCCATATTGTATAGGATCCTGATGAGGCCTGTATCCATGGGCGAAAGCTAGATTGAATAATAAATTGCCACTTACTACGAGCTTTAACATCTTTTATTGCTCCATTTACTGCGTTCATCAAATTGGGGAGATCCCGAAGTGAAATATTGCGTAGTTTCGTTACCAGTAGCCCTTTTATTGTCCTTACTTTAAAATATGTATATATAGAATATAAAAAAAACGTTTTTGATGATTATTTGTGACCACGCTGCATAATATATTTTTGTTATAGATAGGTATATTTAAATGTCATTTTTCTCAAAAACTATTCGAAATTTCGTATGTTATGTAATGACAAAAAATAATCCAAATTCAGCGAACAATTAGCTTTGTTAAAAAACTTCATAATATCACATTTAAAAAAAATATCTTGGCACAACGAAACACTTTGTATACATAAAAATACTATAAATAAAATAGATGCTTCATGTCAAACACTTTTTGCATTTAACTTCTTTTGATCGGAATCGTACTTATTGAGATAAGGTATAGGAGCATCCTAAATCCTGTACCTACACGACGCGACTGTGGCCATAGTCATAAACTAGAGGTTTCTTCTTTCCGACCATTCCCTCTTGTTGCACGACATATTCTTTGGAGTGATCGAAAACTCACATCGTTTTTACTACACAAGTGTTAACAACATTCAACCCAATCAACAAATTCCATATTTTAATCTCAAGCCATCTCGAAATTCAGCACAGCATGGACAATAGTTTCCTTGTCACCCGGTATGTCTATAATCTAACATTTAATTAAACGTATACTGAGTGACACAAGAAAGTGGGAACACTATAAATTTTAAACGGCTTGAGATAGCGATTTGAAATTTGGAAGGGTTAATATGGGATGAATGTCCAATATATAGTGAATGCACTTCCGGTTTGAGCGAAGACGACAGTAACATTCGAATTTTAAATGCCGCAACCTATACTTTTTGCATTTTTGGATTCAGGAGATTATTCTAGGTAGGATAGGATGGTTTTTCTCTTTTTTTATTTTTTATTTAAATTTTGGAAATTGTGTCTAGATCCATTATAAATACCATTTACTTGTCTAAAGGCAAATAGCATTTAATGTAGTGAACTATTATTTTTTTAGGACAAAATAAAACTAAAACGTTTTAAATTTTCAAGTTCGTAAGATTAAAAATGCAGACAAAACTCTCGAGAAGCTCATGCAAAGGAAAAAAACAGACTAGTATTTAAAAAAAAATCAAAATATACGAACTGTCACAATTTTCAATAATGGTGTTTTCCTTCCTGTGAGCTTATTTTTTAAAGGATTTTAAAAAATTTTGATTCAAAATGTTGCAAAAAAAGAACCAGTTTTAAAAGGTTCTTGTTCCAACTATAGTGCTATTTGAAAAAACTAGGTTATCGTACAAAATTATTAGTGCATTATGTTAAATGCTATTTGCCATTAGACAAGTAAAGATGAGTTTCATTTACACTTTTCTCCATGATCACAGCCTCCTAGACACAATTTTCAAAAATTAAATAAAAATAAAAAAAGAGAAAAACCGTCCTATCCAAAAATGCAAAAAAATATAGGTCATAGGCCATTTAAAATTCGAGAGTTACTGTCGTTTCTGCTCAAACCGGAAGTGCAATGCATTGACTATATATTGTTAAAAAATTTCAGTTTAATTGTAAAAAAATTGCTATATTGTTATAAATAAATAAAAAAAAAATATTATAAATTGTTCCCTCTTTCTTGTGTCACCCGGTATAGCAATGACATAGAGAGATACTTTTCTTCAATAAGTTCACTAAGAGTAAATCATTTGGTCCAGCTAGAATTACAGCATCCTTTGCACTTTTTTTGTGATCAGATTAGAAATTATTTTTCAAGGTTGAACTTGTTGGACGCACAATGAACGCATTGTACTTTACTCATATACGGGAACAATCGGAAACGGGTTCGTTTTGTGTAACATTTTTAAGTCGCATAGGTAACCAGAGTATTTCCGTGTAACTTTTTTCGCGTCTTGTAGATCCGGCCGACCTTCGCTGACATTGAACTTGGAAGTCCGCGACAAGCGAGACGTCGGAATAATGCTTATTCAGGTCGTTCAGGTTCCCGCGGACAGCCGCCATTCATGCTTCCCAGACGGAGTCGATTTCTGGCGAGCGAGTGTATTATTTTCGAACGGGAGCGAAATGCGTCCGGAAAAAAGAACTTGTTTTTCGATTTGGCTCGCATTCAGATCCCGGGCTCTTTAACTTGAATTGACCGGCTGAGTGCCCAGTAGCGGGGACAAAAAAATTGTAATTCAGAATACAAACAATCAATACAATTATTTTTATCATTGAAGAATACGAAATCCTCTGGCGTTGACATAATTTGACTGACTAGTGTAGTGTAGTGTTAGTGTAGCCATTTATTCACCAACACCAAAAATGCAGGGGAAAGTTTCTATGCATAAATATTGTTAAAGATTATACGTACATACCATTTTCTAAAATCAGTTTTTATAACAATAATAATAATAAGTAATACGCTTACATCTACTACGAAGATAAGGAGGAAGAGGGTTGGTTAATATTTACAACATATGTTCTTTGCAAGAACAGAATATGAAACTACACCAAAAACATCCATCTCAGAGACGCATCCCCTTCTCTGAGATGACTTACATCTGGTCAACTCTATCCTGAGATCGACTGAACCAGAAACTATGAAAAGTATTATCTGGGGCTTACTGTCGAGGACAGATGTAGCAAATGTGGTGAGGGTGAAGAGTCCATCGAACATATCATTGCAGGCTGTCATATCTAAGTATGCATAATCAACGTGCCATCACCAACTGGCTCTTAAAAATGGACTGCTGCAGACATGTCCCCTTATTATAAATACCAACCTTCCCCAGTGTTCGACAACAAACCAGACTGTCGACTGCATATAGTGCTCATTGACGAACGAAGAAAGATTGGAAGTATAATAGATATTTCTATATCTCTTAACCATAACATCGCGAAAGTGGAACCAGAAAAGACTAGAAAATATGATGACTATTGAAATCAAACACGTAATTTTTCCACACCATTTGGGATTTTTATCAGAAACTTGGACAAGCACAAAAAACAGTCTTACCGCAGACCTGCCACTGAAAATTTCTCCAGCTGACTAGAACCTGACACGTCCGAATATCAGAGCAAAAAATAAATAATAACAATAGATGCTTTACTTACCTGTAAGCCAAGTCAGACCTGACTCCTCTCTTCACGACTAATGGCATTATTTACCTTATACCGAAGATCTCAGGGATTCTTAATGAGCCGAAACGTACAAGAGGATCTCTGCGCTCCGCCTATATAGACTATCAGAACGCATTTGATAGCATACCGCACTCCTGGCTCTCGCAAGTGCTCCAGATTGCTGCTATGAGCACATTGCAGGTTTTCTTAGGTTTTCAATGTTTCACTGGAAAACCCAACTAACACTTAGTACGCCCAGTAGTTCTCGGAGAGTGGGGGAGATTTTAATTAGGAGGGGTATATTCCAAGTGGACCCTCTGAGTCCCTTATGGTTTTGGTTAGCGCTGCCTCCTCTGACGTCTTTGATAAATAGACGAGCAGCATTGTGTATTTGACACGAGCGGAGCGGGTGTTTAATAAACGAGTGATTTAAAAAGTATACCGAACTTGTTGCATGCTATACTTTTTCTACGACCGTTAGTTTTTGGGTACATTTTCGCCAAACAACACGAATACATTGACTGATATGACCGTCAGAATTGACAAACGTCAAATTCAAGGCGTGGGAAATATCTCCGAAATCATTCGATTGCTCCCAAACCTGTGCAGTAAAATGCCGGAAATGTCCGAAGTGGTTTGGATCCGTGGGAAATAAAAGTGACGGTTCCTGCACGCTAGATCGGTAGGTAATAAGGCATTTGACAGACGGGAGCAGAAAACCATTAGTATTGAATATTAATATTAAACGTAGAACTGTTAGCATTATTTGTTTGAGAGCAAGGTATTCAAAAATTACACAGTCTACAGTGATTTTGATATTTGAAAGCTGTTTGCTTGTTTGTATATTATATAACGTCATATTTCTGGCCGTTCATGTTTCTGATTCAAATAAATGTGGAGATGAAACACGTACAATTGTTATTTGCTATGGCACTGCATACCATAAGGCTCTCGTAAACTCGATCTTACGATCGATGCACGTCTTGGGAGTCTCTTCTACTACCTTCGCGAGCAAAGAAATAAAAATGTACCTCGTCACTC
Organism: Cylas formicarius; assembly: GCF_029955315.1. Lineage (NCBI taxonomy): Eukaryota > Metazoa > Arthropoda > Insecta > Coleoptera > Brentidae > Cylas > Cylas formicarius. Next base: position 3,147,881 of record NW_026844352.1, read on the forward strand.
AAACATTCCACTCCTTATACAATGAGAGGGTTCATGACAATATGTTATAAGTAGCCTGTCTATTGGTTAATGGCAAGACCAAAAGAGGACTTCAATAAATGGATCTCATGAGTATCCGTCTCTATATCTACCGACAAGTCTACTATCTTCCTCTTTTTAAATGTACTTTATTGGCGATACAATACAGCAATAAAACTAAAAACTTTACGAAAATTTAGAAAAAAATCAAACCAGTTTGTCTATATGTAATTTTAAACCTTATCGTTTACCTGAGTAGAGAATTACATCGACGATTTATTAGATGCAAATGTCATTAACGATATATTGATTTTGCTTAACTGCGGTCCCTGCCTTTTTCGTAAAAGTTGCGTGTGCAAAATGTTTTAAGAGCATTAAAAATATAAGCAGTTAGATGGGAATTCATTATTTACGTGTGATAACATGAAGAATTCACACTATCTGCCAAATGTTTATCAACTCTATTCCCCCATGGTTGAGTTAACAAATAAAAAAATTTTTTGTTTAAACTAACGTTAAAGAGTTGCAGTTAAGAAGAAGAAGAATTATGGTTGTCTATTGAAAAAACTCTCTAAGCATTAAATTTAAATAACTAAAGTGCGCCACTGGCGATGTATTTGTTCCCTCGCATGCGGACGTAACCTATCCTAAGACGTATTCCTTAGCCACACGCGTGTGCATTGCGGCCGTTGGACAATTTACGACGCGATCTTTTTAAGCAAATAGAAAAGAAATGTACCGCTGCACAACCCAATGAACTTATATCGGTGTATGACTTGCGGGTCCATGTTTTTTATGCTAGCCTTACTGATCTATAACGAGTAAATGGTCTCACACTAAACACGATTTTTGGTATGCATGATTAAAAAAAAATAGCTACTTGGACTTCGAACCACCTTATGCATATACAGTAAACGTCTAAAATATGGAAAAAATCATTTTTGTTCATCTTTGAATTTTGAGAAATTTTGTAAAATGAAAATATACAAGTAGATGAAGATACGAACTTCCTTTTCTTAAATGGAACACCATTTTATTAAATCCGTTTTCGATTCAATTTCACGCGTAATTCATGTAGAATACCCCATAATCATCTCTTACCTATAAAAGAGTAAAAAATATATCGAATATCCAATTACTTGCTTGACAACGAAACATTTTATAGCGAGGTTGTAATATAACTTTCTTGATTAACTCATCTGCCGAGTTTGAATAAATTTTAATAATCCAATCTTCAGTTATTGAATTAAATATGATGCCAACGCTAGAAAAATGTTATAGTTTAGGTAATAAATCAAACACCAGTAGAACAGATTTTGACAATGACAACACAAAAATTCGTGACAGTAACGATATTTTTATATGTGATTGTTATACGTTATTAAATTCGCTTTTATTATAGCTAAATATGCGATACCCAATTGAAGAAAAAGTAACCATAATTAAGCGGTATTATGCAGGAAAGTGTTAGAGCAGTGTCTGAAATGTTTTCAGTTTGTTTTCCTGCTAAAACTATACCTTCGATTTCCATATTTAAACGTATTATTATCCAACTCAATCCAATCCTAAGACACCGTAATAAATAACTGCAAAGGTCCAGGTGAAAATGTCGGTAATAGAGTAGATGAAAGGGATGATAGAGATTTGAACCTTTTACTGCATGTGGATTAAGACAAGATTCTCAGTAGGATAATTCTTGGACAATCTGGAAATAAACATCAAACTAGTGTTACGTATATAAAAAAAACAAATATTTTTCTGATAAATACGAAAAGCTCGGGGAAGGCGGTGATTGAAGAAGAGTAGCATTTTGTTTTGCAATGATGGAGAAAGCAAATAATGATAGGGATTTACCAAAAAATATTTTTTTCACTGATGAATGTACAAAAACGAACCAAATGTTCAAAACTGACCGTATTGGAGCCAAGATAACGAATATCGTTTTGTTTATACTCGAAGTCAATATCCTCAAAAAATAAATGTTATGGTGGGAATTTGCGGACATCATATTACTGGGAAATTTTTATGGACTATAATCTCACGGCAGAAACCTATTTGGACTTATTACATCAAATAGAACACGCACTAGAAGAAGTTGTTTCCGAAGAGCAGGAAATCTAGTACCAAATGGATGGTTGTCACGCCCATAGTTCCCGTATGGTTACCAGGTACCTAGGTCATCTGACCTCTCGCCGAACGACTTCTTTCTGTGAGGTTACTTGAAATGTGTTATCTATAAAAATGATAAATTTGAAAATCTTAACCAGTTACAAAACATATATAAACAATATCAACTAAGCAACGTTAGAAGTGAATTTTATGATCGCTTAGCATATAACATTTAGTTTTGTGGCCGTATTTTTTAATAATTATTAATTATTTTTAATAAAAGACTTGAGGGTCAACTTTATAGTCGTTTCTTGAAGCCTCCTTCTTTAAGGGCTGTAAGGGACAACGAGGTCTTAAGAACCGATCCGAACCGGGATCCTAAGAAAAACGTAATGATGTACTTACATACTTAGTTTGTTTTGAATCTGTGAAACTAACTGTGTATGTCTTTACTGTAAACCAACGTTTATTTGATATGACATTGTCCATTTGACGTGGTCAAGTTCGCTGTTGTTTGTTTTATTGACCTTTTGCAATTTTGTCATCATATTTAATTCAATAACTGAATATTGCCTTACTAAAATTTATTCAAACTCAATTCAAACCTTGTATATATTATAGTTAAATTTGGAAATCCTGCAGGCCATTCCATCGATCCCCTTCTACCAATTCATAGTCCGGGAAATACCGTACTTAAATATTTTGATATAAAAAAAATTGTAAATACTGGACTTATATTTACATTTATGATTTTTTTCTCATCCTGCAGGGACTATTTTATGAAAAAAATTATTTAGACTACACATTTCCATCATAGTTTCTCAAAACTGTAGTCTGCGGTTGGGTTCGTCTTCGCTTAGCTCCTGTGCTACCGAAAATTCTTTTAAAACAAGCAAAGAGCTTGGTTTACTAATATCATTATTTGAAGCCCCTTTAGTAGAGGGGATTATCCTAAACCTTGAGTAAAATGTTTAATCTTGTGTTCTCGTTACTCTCAATTTTACTTGTAATGGATCCGTCTGGATATTTGCACATAAAAATTTCCAAACTTCTTCTTGAGTTCTCGTTTTGTATCCATATACGGTAAAAATTAAAATATATATGAGTTTCATTGAGTTGCCATATTCACACTGTTTACCCTAGAAGTATATAGCTAGAGGTATCCTGTATGAATTTTGCATTAAATTTGACGGAGGATAACAACTAATCTTTGAGCCACCATGTAGATTTTCTGTTCACTGGAAAAATGCTCAAGGAAGGATTATTAAATGAATTTGTTCCATATTTTAACCGTTAACCGTTTAATTGAGGAAAAACTTGTCAGAAAGAAAAAGTGAGTGAAATTAGTCAGGTGCAACATAACCGCTAAACTGGTGTTTTGCCTAAAACATCGAGCATAATCAACGCGCCTCGTCTGATAATAAAACCAAAAGGAGGTGAAATCGTATATTACAGATAAAATTAAACCAGCAGATATAAGCATCGGTGTCAATCAAATTCGAACAACTGCATCTGGAAAAGTATCAATAAGATGTAGATCAAAGGAAGACATGGAAAAGCTGACGAAAAGTGCTACGAAGTAGAAGAAGTTAAGCTAAGCCCCCGAAAATATTAAATTACACTGGAAATCTAAATGCTGATCAGATTGAACATTCTATTAGAAAACCGATTAAGTTTATAGATAAAGAAGATAAGCTGGAAGTGAACTATATAAAAAGGACAGAAAACAGAGTGTCAATAATTTTTGTGGAGTGTTCTCCGAATTTGTATAGCAAGCTAATACGTAATAGAAAAATATACAATGGCTGGGAGCGATACATTGCCACATAGGATTTGTCTGTTATAAGATGTTTCAAGCAAGAATGTTCTCCACAGATTAAGAAGTGAGTCAATTGTGTTGAAGCAAATGGAACATATAAATACATATAACATATAAAATACGAAATAAAACACTCTGCTGATGATCTACAGTGTCCAACCTACCAGTATTACCAGTCATGCGAAGCAAGATTGACCACGGTTGTAACAATGGCTAGTGTAAAAGAAGCAGAGTTGTTGGACATCATAAATGAAAACATACATAGTGAGGTGATTGGTGCAACTGATATTTCAGAAGCAGTAGGTGCAATAAAAGGAACAAAGTTTAAGATCAGGCATATTAACATAAGAAGTGTTAAAAAAATGTCGAGCAGTCACTCACATTTTTAGAGACATTTGATATACATTTTTGCGATGTCATAGTCTTAGTCAGAATAATATAAATGATGGAATGCTTATGTTTATAAAGTCATAGTTGAATCCATGCTTAACAACACGCAAGCTAGAAACATCCAACATTGTAGTAAGTAGAATAAGCTTAGAAATTAATAAAACAAAATATGGAGTTAATGCTTTGTACAGATCGCCACAGAGTTCTATTTACCTGTTTGTGGAAGATTTGGAAAATTACATCATAAGTAGGCTGGATGGGGATGTCGAGATTCTTGTGGGTTACACTAACATTGATTTGCTGAATACGGATGATCACAATGTCAATGAATATCGTACCGTACTGTCTGGTTCCGGATTCGAGTCTTATATAAAATCATGTTACTCGACCAGCTAGTGGGACATGTCTGGATCATATCTTTCTTAAAAATAGGTTAAACATATCATGTTAAACATATCAAATCCAGAGAAACAAAATAGCAAACCCAATGTGAGAGTAAAGACTATATATAGAACAAATTATAACGCACTGAGACGCAAATTAGAATGTGAAAACTGGAGGAGGGGAATCCGCAGATTGCGACAGGCTGCAAGAGGCACTGTGTTGAGGGTTTTTAAAAGCTACTTGGCAAGTAGGGTGCAAAACACAAGAATTAGAGATGCAATAAGCGAACCTGAAATTATACATACAGGCATACCGCAGGGCACAGTACTGGGGCCGACACTCTTCAATCTGTATATTAAGGGACTAACATTGTTTAAATATAAAGGGAAGAGTTGTTTCATACGCCCATGATACTGTCTTTTTCTTCAGCAGTGAAGGCTGTAATGGGGCGAGAGCCCAGGCAACCGGCGAACTTAAAAGAATGGTTAGACTGCAACAGACTCTCGCTGAATGTAGATAAAACTAACTATAGGGCTTTTTCAAAAACTATTGTTGATCGTCCTACTTTGAAAATTTAAATGAACAAATTTTGGAAGCAAAAACGGTAAAATACTTGGGTATTTATATTGATACAAATTTGAAGTGGGAGAGTAACTTCTTAACAAAAAAGCTAAGGTATTTAATATTCAAATTTTATTCACTAAGGCAATGTCTAACTGAGCAACTTCTGTTGAAACTATACTATAGTCTCGTAGAGTCCATTTTGCGTAATGGGATAATGGTTGTTGGGTTGGGAGGGGGAGGGGGGGGGTTAGTACAGTACTGTGTTAAGACCATTGAATGTGGTTCGGAATACAATCCTTAAAGTGATTTACAAAAAACATCACTTATATCCAACAAATATTCTCTATAGGGAAAAGGTTTGTGATGTTCCATCGTTATACATTTTTAAACTTTAAACCCAATCAATCATTTGTATACCACTAGAACAATAATGAATAGACAAGTACAGGTACCGATGCCTAAAAATAAAATAGGTAGATTTAAGAATTAAACTCGTAAATTTATATTTGAAAATAGGGAACTTTATTGTGCGTTGTTTTTAACTGTGGTTTATATTGTTTTTATTATTTTGTTGGATTAGTTGGGCGGGGACTGAACTGCATTACGTTATGTTAGTTTATATAATAGGGTAAGAATGTAGTATAGAGTGTTAACATAATTATTATCTTATTTTTAAGTATTTAAAAGTATGTAAAACTCCTTTCACTTGGAATCTATTTGTACTTGTTAACCCAGCATGTTAAATTAAATTAAAGCAATTATTAATAGAATTCAATAAATCTTTACCATCGACGAGGCATATGTGATCCTTTTTTTAACTGTTTTTAAACCCAAGAATAGTTCGCCACGGAATCTATATGTCATTTTATTTACTGAAAAAACATGAAATTTTGGTCTCAGTTCGTTGAAAATGTTCATTAATTTCTTAATTAATTTCTTCTGCACTCTCAGCGACGTAACTTAATGTTTAACGAACGCGATTTCGAAGTAAAAGAAGTCTTGCAATAGGTCATCCTATCGTCACATAAACAACTAAGTGAAGACGTGCTCGTTTTTAAAGAAGAGTCGACCGAAAAAAATGCCATTGCCCGTTATTTATGTGACCAATCCAATAATAAGCAAAATACTGAGTTACGATATTCTAAATTGAGTATCTCAAATAAATTTTCATTATTTGAGATTTATTACAATGCTTCGCACGGTTGTATCAATTCTTCCAGCTTGTTTCTTGTTACGCGATCGGAGCCAAGGCAGAGGAATATATCATTTCGGGTTTTACGAGTGCCTACGAGGAACTATCGAGTTAAAAATGCTTTATTACTCGGAACGTTCGGAAATTCGGTTTTTTACGATAGCGGGGTTCGCTTTTGACGTTTCAGGGTCTCCTTCCTCCTGGGCATCAACTAAATGAAAACGTCTTGCAAAGCAGGCCAAATTAAAATATTTCTACGTCCATATCATAATACGAATCCCAGCTGCGTTGGACCACAATCGGAACTCATCTTTGAGACATAATTCAAATCATCCAATATTTCTTGCGTGGCCCTTAAACGCAAAATGATTAAATCTTCAGCAGTCCAGAAAATATTTTGAAAGAGTTCTATATAGTTTTAGAGGGCAAAACGTACTCATCTTTGGGACATAATTCAAATCATCCAATATTTCTTGCGTGTCCCTTAAATGCAAATTATTAAATCTTCAGCATTCCAGACAATATTTGAAAGAGTTTTATATAATTTTAGAGGGTAAATCGTACATTTTTTTAAACTTATATAAGCAATTTTCAGTTTGTTATTTATATGTTATCGGAAAGCAAGAGATTTGTCAAATATTGCTCCCAAATCCTTAGGCTCGGTAACGCTCGGTAAATATTCATTATTTATTGAAGCCTCAAAACTCCCCGTTATTTGGTTTCAATGTTTTTATTATTAAATAGAAGAATGCAAGACTTGGAGGCACTGAGTTTCAGGTTATGGTCCATAGAATAGACGGATACACTATTTAAGTTAAGATTGAAAAAAAAGTGGAAATTTGGGAATCATCCTCATGTCGTCGCATCACTGAATATTTGATGCACTTATTTATATTTGCTACGTAACGGTCCCAAAATCGATCCTTGAGGCAGTCCAGTAGCATTTGGGGTATAATTAGATTTTTATAGGTTTATAGGTTTATAGGTAGATTTTTATAGGTTAACGTCAATACAAGTTTTGCCAACAACATATCTTGTCGAAAGCTTTGCTAAAATACAAAAGCTAGCTTCCTTCCTATCTTCATGTGGCTAATTTCATTCAGTAACTTTACTAGACTAGTAGTTGCACCAAAATGTGACTAAGCCCTGATTGACCGTCCTGAATATGACTAATCGACTAATTGTTTATTTATAAAAAGACAAATTAAAGGAAAACTGAAAACGAATACTAATGTAAAGTGTTGTGGCTGATAAAACAAAACTGACTACAAAAATCGTAGTATAAAAGAAAAAAATAAACGGAGTTAGTGCTTGTTTTCAGATATTTTGTTTTCTGATGCATAGTTTTACCCTCCTCTAGAACATTGGTTTCAGTCCATTTTTGCGATTCAGAAAATAGAGTTTCGCCTTCATATTTGTGGGATTATCTGTGTTGCTTTGCTTTGCTGATTTGAAGTTTTGAAGCGTTTGAAACTTTTACAACTTTGCAACTTTCTGATTCAATGATGTTGACCAAATCGTCTGGTATTAAGGATTTCATGACTCTCTTGCGTTCAACGCATAAAGCTATGTCCGGTAATGAGAAATTATATCGTAAAGACCTTAAGCTACTAAGAATATCAGAACAAACAAAACATATATTTATTTTGACCTCCGCAATTGTCACATCAGAGGGCTGTAGATCTTTTGTTTCTATATCCCCTAATTAAAAGGCGAACACTTTGATGCAATATAAACTTATAAGAATTGTTCGTGTAAACTACAAGGATTTCCAAATTATTGTAGTAAAGTTGTGCTAATTAAAACCGATGCAGAATGCACCGATATGGAACAAGCATTACCATGGATAAGCAACATAGCTTACTTCCTGGAAAGTTTTGAAAAGCCTATAATAGTAACAGATCCACAGAACTTAACATTTAAATGTGAGCTTAGATGTTGTTTATCCGATTTTGTGTAAAGCCGGATTGTTATATTAAAACTAACTCAATTTTCCTTAACAAAGGATTGGTGCCTTTTATTGCAGTCTTACTTAACAAATAGCATGCACTATTGCAGTGAAAATAATAATTCCAATTCATTTCTTCATTCAAATGTTTTGCTCTATGGGTATGACATGAAAATATACCCAAAAATGGATGCCGAAAATGATTGTAGAATATGGCAACAGGATTTTACTAACTTAGTAAATTGTTAAAATTTAGTTTCAAACAGTGTAAACCTATGTCATTTAGATATGTGACAAATTGAATTAAGTTACTATAAAATCAGTTACTACAAGACATTAACTTGTCGTTATATTGGATGGGAAACTAACGTTGAATGAACAAATTTAATAAAAATAATTGCAGAAGCATATAGAAATTTTGCATTCTTGATTAGAAAATTCTTTATTATGTTCTAGTGTAGTCGAAGCTTGATTATGGCATACATACTATATACAGATGATTAATGAATTTCAATAAAGTCCTTCAACTTGCCATGCCAATAACATAGTAGGTTATTAGATATTTAGACTGCACAACAGAAGAGTTATGACGGACTAACTGTATTTTTTTAAAATCATTGGAAATCTAGGCTTTGACAATTCAACATTGAGATCGCTCTACTTAAGTGTCCAAATAAATCGCATTTAAAAATGGCTACAGGACCTTTATAGCCAAAGCACAGCTAGACCCTCAATCCCCATCCTTGACATCAGTCCCAACGTATAACATTTTGTATTAATTAAAATAATAATTAAAATAATTGTAATTGTAATGATACATTTACATGTAATATTTGGCTAGTCGGATTCGTTTTGGTTAGTTATTCATGAATATATTGACACAATAGTCCTATAAATTAAATTTCTTCTTAGTTTGATGTTTATATTTGAATTAGAGACGTAGAGGTTTTTTTTTAACGGATGCTGTAATATTTCAATAATAGTAGTAATTGCATTTGCTAATGCATCTAGGGAGTATATTACTGGATTTTTTTATGGCTTTACTACAAAATAATTTTCTTTTCCCTTCTGTAAAATAGCTAGTTATACATTTTAGTAACATAATTTTGAGACATCAGTTTCGTTTCCCACGGATACGAGCCTGTTTAGTTAAGTTTATTTATATATTTATTAAAATGGCAGCCCGACTTAAAATTTTTGCTATTTTTACGTCAAAAAAACCGGCAATTTCAAAACATTCGACATTAATGACATTAGTTTTTTTTGAGGATCGAATTTATGACAACCGGTACATAATTATATTCTTCTAAAGTGGTTTTGGAGGATTGCAGGCCATCTACGAACACGCCCATGTGTAGTAATTATTAGAGATATGGCCTCTACAAATCACTATATCCCTTCGTCGTAGAGGCTGTACCTGAGGGCAAACTGGTAAAAATCAAACCGCGGACTATATTTAAATTTCATGCTATATATTTTCCTATTAGAATTTATTTGGGGGTAGGGTTTTATTGATAAGGATTATATTTTGCTCCGGTGCGTTTTTACATCCGAGATGACTACCTGGGACGTCAAGGGAGAGAACTGAACCCGAAATTTAATACCTGAGGTCAAAGAAGCATTTCACGGGCGCTTTTATTTCCTTAAATGTCGTTGCAAACTATATTTCAGACAGTGAAACGGATCGCGTTACATCTGATAAGGAGGGATCTTATAGGAAGGTTAATGAAAAGGTAGTAAGTTATGGAACTTGGTCTAAATGACATACTACCAGAATCCACAGTTACAGAAAATTCCAAAATTGTTTTGGGTTCCGTTTCTAGAAGTGCGTTTACATTTAAAATAATTTTGGCTATTTTAATGTCCGTATAAGAACAAATATCAATTTAGATTTAAATTTTGTTATTTCCAATATATATACCGGGTGACACATAACTTTTAAACGGCTTGAGATAGTGATTTAAAATTTGGATCGCTAAGCTGCGATCCGCTCGTTTCAAATATACTCGTGACTCAAATGCCGCTGCTTTATCACGTCAGTTTTATTTCCCACGGATCCTACCCAGTTCGGACATTTCCGGGATTTCACCGCACGGGTATTTCCATTTCCCACGCTTTGAATTTTGACGTTTGTCAATTCTGACGGTCATGTCAGTGAGTGTATTGGTGTTGTTTTGCAAAAATGTACCCAATAACTAACGGTCGTAGAAAAAGCATAGTATGAAACAAATTCGGTAAACTTCTTAAATCACTCATTTATTAAACACTCGCTCCGCTCGTGTCAAATAAACTCCTGGGTCAAATTGCCGTCTACTTGTAAATTGTAAATAAAACTAAAGGAAACTGTTATAAATGCAAAAAAATTTTTTTCTTATCCCATAAATATGAGTTGCAATAAGACTTTACGCTGCGAAAAATGTTAGTCGATTTGTTTCCATCTTTTACAAGGATGCGTATTGCTGCTAAATTACCTTTATTAATTTAAATCCCGAAAAAAACATTCTTTCATGCAATTTTTCGTGAAATACAAATGAAATCAATTAGTTACATTATTTTTGCTAATTCTTTGACATATTCGTGTTAGTTAAGAATATAGGGATCTCGGTAACTATAGCAGTTTTGTGGGCTCTACTCAAAGCCATTATTATGTTTTTAATATTCAACAATAAATATTTAACAAAAAAAGAACTAATTTTCGGAGAACATAAAGATTTTAGGTAATTTTGTTCTTAACATAACAAGAAAAACTTATTAAATTTTATCAAGTGCGGTAAACAGCATTTGACCCCCGAGTTAGTTGACACGAGCGGAGCGAGTGTTTAATAAACGAGTGACTTAAAAAATTTACCGAACGTGTTGCATACTATACTTTTTCTACGACCGTTAGTTTTTGGGTACATTAGTTACACAGTCAGAGCGTTTTAACTTCAAAAAAAGCTCTTTGAATTCTTCTTGGTGTGGACTATAGAAAGTCCCATTTTCCCAGTATTCATGTTATAAATTTACCATCTACTTTCATATACAATAGCTTAATCGAATTTCACTTTAATGAATCAAGTTTTTCTTTTATTTCTGACTCTCATTCCTCCGCAACGCTTAATGCACACCAGTTAATGATTCCCCGATACCGTCTTAATAAATCAATTATAAATTAAACTTGAACTTTTACAATAAATTACCTTGTAATATAAAGCGCGTTGGTAATGACAATAAAATGGTTTTTCAGAACCGATTAATACCTAAACTTCAAATTTTAAACCTGTGTAACCTGTCATCTAATTATATACAATTTTATTTCGCAATTTTGTCTTATACTTTTATTCATGCATTGTTTTTTTTTGTTACATTGTTTTGCTACAAATATAATTTTTAAAATGTGAGTAAATAAATAAACCTAAACCTACTATTTCAAGGACACCTTCTAGAGAGATGTTGCTTTGCTTTAAAAAATCATTGTTGTCAAATATGCTGGTAGTTTCAAGCTGTAATTCTTACCCCGCACTAGTGTCCCAATAACTTACTGTTTCAAAATGACATGTTTGGAACATATTGGTTGGTGACTAAATTCAACAAGAAGAAGTAGCGTGTATTTAATTACCTGGATCTTGTTCCGGAATAGCAGCGTTTTTTATTTTATTTTCGGCTGCCTTATCAAGGACAATAACGACATCCAACCCCATTCAGGATTAAACTCCCATCCCGTGAGTCCATTAACATAATTTTCTCGCCATTATCTTAAGGCAGATGGCATGCGGACCCCTCTTCCCAAACAGCAAAAAAAGGACAATACAAACTACGGCGTAGAAATGGTAGGAAAATATTTTATTAATTTTTATAATCATATAAAAACTTAACAATATATTACATACGGTTTGTTTTTCACTAGCCTATTCACTTAAAATGTAAGGATATACTATTAACAGTTTTTTAAACAATACAATTGGATTTTTAAATACGATCGATCATCATTAAATAGGAGAAAACGGAAAATTTTCAGTCCACCACTTCTTACACCGTAACTGAGATCATAATTTGGAGCTGCAATGTAATATCAAATGGTTCTTAGAAACTAGATAATGATATAGTAACATATAATATTTGACTTTGATGATATTACGTAAGTGCCATCTATCATACTCTTGAGAAACTAAAAGAAAGTAACCGTTCACAGTAAACATGATCGATGGCATATGGTTCGTAGAGATTGTGGCAAATGCAATTAAATTTGTTAAGTCGTTTAAGGTGCCCATCAGGGAAAAAATTTCGTTTAGCCAAATTCAGTTAAATACAAAATGATATTTTTGCCATTTGGAAGCCTTTTCGAACGCATAAAAATAGAAAATTTCCTGCTTAAATGCCTCATTAAAAGTGACGGAAATACACTATTTAATTTAATATTTCATTTTATTCATTTTACTAGGAAATTTAAACCAACCAAAATTAATATGGTGAATTCAGAAGAAAAATGTAATTACTATAAGGGTTCGCTAAAGTTTGACGCATATTTTGTGCCGTTTGTTTAATTAAAGAAAGAAAAATGTTTTATCCAAATTTCTTGCAGCAAAATTATGATTTGCAGATTATCATGGTGATTGTTATTATGATTTTATGTTGACAGAATTAGTTTTAATATATAACCGATTTGGACTATTCCAAAGACCGAAAAATTTTCCGCAAGAAATTTTTGTATTTTGACGCCAAAAATGCTTCAAAGAGACAAAAGTACAATCCTTATTTATGCAAATGATTTCGGATAAACGAAAAGTGAGCCCAATATCATAGTAATGGAGGTCACAATTATTGGGGAGCTACAAATATTTAGAAATAAATCAGAAATAATTGAATTCCAACAGTAAAGAACAAAATAAGAGTTTTAAAATGCCACAATTAACACCCTTTTAATTTCACTTTACTCATATGCGTAATATTATAATATGTTCATAAACTTATTAAATATTATCAACTTTTTATAATATTTTAAATTGTAGCTAGATAATTTAAATTTGAAAATTTATTAAATTCGTAGTTTCATGTGCACGATTTTAATTTTCGGTGTAAGAAAATAAAAACCCTTGGGCACTACCGTGTCTCTTGGTGCACAAATCTGAGCCTTTTCATCCGATTTAGAAAAAAAAGAGCAGAAACCAATAACTCCCAATTCAAAAAGTACTCGGAATCAAAATGTTGCCTACTGTTCTACCTAAAAAAAACAGAATACATAATTATTATTGCCGTTATTCTACATGGGGCATACATAATTTCGATCTGATTTGTGGCGCGCAATATAATTAATACAGTCACATATTTAAATGAATCGTAAATTAAGCTATCATGGGGCTTTACTGCGTGTAGAATATGTTCCATCGTACGATGTTAGATAGCAAAATGCGAAATTCATTAGTCACGCAAGACATGTTCGAAATTTTATGCATATAGAAGCAACAAAAATGGGCCGTGGAAATTTTCGACCAATCCAACAACGATTTTAAGTTAAGCTGTTAAGCTGTTTCTCTTGGCACGTATCGCTTGGAATATACTTTACACGAGCCGCTTCTTTCATTAATATTATTGCTTTATTGCCTAGTAGTAAGAATTTGAACGACATTGATTGATGTTGCAAAAAGCAACACCGAAAAAAATCGCAATTCATTATATTACCCCAGATAAAAATGCATCTCATTTCATTGACCGCTTCTGCAAAATGCCTGTACGATATCCGTAAGACCTATAGTATACGCCGCTTAGAATAAATAGGAATAAATAATGAAATAAACGCACTATAGTATGAAAATAAATAAAAAAAATCATTATATTGAATGCTAGCTCTGAGCGGTCTGATCTTGCTGCACGTCCCACCAGTTCATAACGTCTACCAGCTGCTTTTGAGAATCGGACAAATCACCTTCTGTTTTTAGCGAGATAACCGGCAGCTCTTTCACTTCGGTTTTAATTTGCACATTGAAGTTCCCACTTAGTTTGGCAGCGTCGAACACTGGTATAAAACAGTTTTGGGCGTCCAACATTTTGGACTCGGCGGGACTGAGCGAGTTGTCACTATACATACCTGGACTGAGCGATCCGGTCGTTTGCATACTATTCAAGTGGAGATACGATAGGTCCTGAGTATCAACACCGAACTCCAGATCCTGGTCGATTAGACTTGGATCCGCCAGCATGGTGCCTTGGATCGTCATCGGGTCCATATTTTCCGAATTTTCCAGTAAATTATTGGGTATTATTTCGTAAGTGTTGTTGGAGGTATTGATTCTGATGTACTGCTGCTGCGGCGGAGGAGTCGCGACCGAAGACAACTCGTCGTCATCCTCTGACGGAGACATGGCGAAGGAATACATACTACTGTTGGTTGAGTCGTTGTAATTAGCTGGCGCTGGTGACACATTGTTTCTGCCTGGATCTTGCATGTTCTGATGACCATTACCATCCATAGCCAGGATATCTTCTAGGCTCCTAATGTATTCCACAGCCATTCTAAGCGTTTCCACTTTGCTTAGCTTTTTGTTGCCACCACGGCCCGTATTGCTCTCGAAAGCTTGAGCAATGAAGTTCGGAATGTGTTGTCTCAAGTTGGCGAAGCCGTTGTTCACTTGTTTCACCCTGTTCCGTTCCCTGGCATTTCGCCTGGCCACAGCCACCGGCTGAGGATTCGTCCTGATCTCCTTTCCGGTCTTTTTCGTTCCCTTCTTCCCAGGATTTGTAATGAGGATTTCGTCTTTCGATACGTCCTTGGTTTGCGGAAGTATCGGTTGCGGTTTTCGTAGCACAATTATCTGTCTCTCGTTCGTTTTCGAGTGGTTCAAGTTCGTGTTTTGCAAAATGTTCAACTTTTGCTGCGAAGTCGGACTGTAATGCACCACGCTGACCTGCGACATCGCTCCGTATGCAGTTTAATCCATCGTGTTAATCATCACTAATATAAAAAAAGTTCACGGTGGTCACCAACGGCGTTAACCTCCTTAAGCCGGATGTTTTCGATTCGTTTGCCGCGCGAAATGACTACAATACAACGCGTGCTTCTCAAAATCGAGGTATAAAATGGACTGAAAATTCGATCTAATTTTAACATTTGGCATGTGGCACGAGCGAGCGGGACAAAACTCCACCCATTTTTACTTCTAAGGGGTGTTTCGGAATCAACAGCTGTTATTTCACGTTAAAAGCTGGCACACATGAGGGACCCACGTATAAATTCACAGGTACGGACTCAGCACCCTTAACGTCTGCTTGAGTTATAACGACGTTTACCGCGATTTATTCAATATACTAATAACAATAAAATCGAAAAACGAAGAAGCCGAAAATATAGAAACACAAACAAAACAGCAAATACAAACTGGGCGACGCATTATATATTACTTATATAATTTCTTGAAATATGCTTTCATTGTAATCTGTTTTTTACGACGTAATTTAATTTAATTAATGTAGTAAGGTTTATTTTCTGACATATAATTTTAAACAGAATGTTCTTTCGATATTCTAGATCTAATTGAAATTCTTGTAGAAATGATGATATGTTACTATCTCTCCTCAAATGACAGTTTTTTGCCAAAACTGAAGCTGACCATGAATTTATATTGGCTAGACGAGGGTATAAAAAGTTGTAACTTATGTTCCTTTATACCTCTTTAGTTTATATTTAATAATTGACATGAGTAATTTTCAAAAGTAAATTAAGTCTTTCTGATGTTCTCTGAAGGGTAACCCGTGCTTTTACTTACGTAACCATAACGTATTTGACAACTACCCAGATAAATGTTAATATATCGTCATTTTGGCTAGATGTTTTAAGCCGATTATAAATGTCGAAACAAAATTGGTGGTTTCTGTTTAAAATTATTGCCAAATCGGAATTCATAAAATGTAAATCTGGATTTATACACTCTTCACTTCGTAACAAAATAAATCCAGAATTTTTAAAGTTATAGAAAAAAATAGGGAAGAAATTGCTTCTATTCCACATACTCGAGTTTTGGCAAATTTATCATTTAGTCTCTAGCGGGACTAGCGAAAATCGCATTGCAACTCGACATTGACAATTTGAAGTCAATTGCGTTGAATAAGTTAATAGTTTAAATTGATGAATATGGCAACATTTATTTATTTTTTCTCTAAGCTAAGAAAACTTTGTTATTATAAATAGGAAATTTTATTTCTGGGTTGCTCTTAAATTTATAAGCATTTTCCATAGGCATATTAAACGGTTTTTGTAGAAAGGACAAAATGCGAAAATTATTCAATCAACAAACTAGAATTTAATGTATAAACATGATTATTGATTTTAATGAGTTTTTTTTAATCGAAGAAAAAAGGTACTGATTTTAATCAATCAGATGGGACACGAGTGACCGCCTTGTTCAACAGATTTAAATCGTATAGATTTTTTTTGGATAAAAGAGCAAATGATAGCCTGGACGGAGAGCGCTTTGTACATTGTCAAGCAGCAGAAGGGCGTCAGCATGACAATAAGTACTTTTTTTTTAAATTTTTATTGGTATTTAAATTTACCAATTCTTTAACATCCTTAATTATGTCATTAATATTTTTTTCTACTTCTTTCTCTAAAATACACTTTACTTTACACTTTACTTTACTTTATTTACCTTTCCCACGGGTCCAAGCTACTTCGGACAATTCCGGGATTTTACCCCACTGTTTGAATTTTGACGTGTATCAATGCTGATGTGCATGTCTGTGAATGTTTTCGTATTGTTTTGCAAAAATGTAAAGAAAAACTAATACACAGAAATATATTATGCACCATATCAGAAAGTTTATATACTACATGCTATAAGCTAAAATTAAAATCTAGTGGACTAGTCGGTAGTGACATTTATATTTTAATAATAATATAATTAATAATAAATTTGATAATTTGATAATTATATCTTGCCAAGACCAATTGTTCCATTTTCAAATATCCATGTCTTATCAGTACAAACCAAATAAAATTGATGGTTAGAGCCTGTTTTTCTTGCTTATTTAATTTATATATATATTATAAATTTAATCCTCTTACAAGCTCTATGCTTGGATTATTTTTCTTCCAATGACAGTCTTTGTCTTTAAATAAACTACTTAATGATCAATTGTAAAAGTTAAATAAACAACACGACGTTTTAAAAATGTGTTAATTCCGTTGTTTTTATGACATATCCAATAACACATCTCTTTTTGTTTTGAATGGTAAGAAATTTGGTATTCCGACAATATGTTATTATTTTTAATTTGTTAAATTGTAATTTTTTCATGACGGTCGTATGCTGCGCTCCGCTTGTGCAATATAAAGTTGAGCCAAATGCTATTTTCCGCACTTGTTGCATAATACACTATAAATTCTAGTTTTTTTGATAAAATCATTAATTTTTTTCTTTTTTTTTGTGATTCCTGCAAAAAAATGTTACATGAAAAGTACTTAGAAGTTTAAGAGCATTCCTAAAGTTGAAAAAAAACATGTTCCGTCTACTTATAACAAGAAAGTATGGAAATTTAGGGAAAAACGATGAATGTGGTCGGGTTGCCTATACCACCATTAGAATGAGCCTTATTAGAAACCCCCGTATATAAAAATTTCATAACCTTAAGTCTAATAATTTTTCTTAATTAATCACGAATTTTTTGCAACTATCATTAACATATATTACGATATTTATTTCTATCAATAATTTAAAATGATCTCGATCAAATTAGTGCGCTGACTCCGGACCTGCGCTATATACGGTAAACACAAACGGTTTGTGTATACAGGTAACTACGGGCCTTGGCGGGGGTTAAAGTGTAACGAGGGGCTGCTATAAAGTAAGATAAAAGGAGTTCCGCAATTTGTGGTAAGATATTATTGCTATAGTAAAGGGTCCTCGGTTTAATTAAAACGGTACCGAATTTTTCAGAATACTAACACGCGTGTTGTAAAAACATGTGGTAGACTTGTTAATGACGCTGAACATATTTATTAAATTAAATGAAAGTAGATAAAATAATTTTACTATTCCCTGGAAATCATGTAGCCACTATCCACTGTCACAAGAATTTTTCAAAAAAATATCGCGGGACTATAGTTATTTAAAAAAAAGTCACACATAAAAATTTATCGAAGGGTAAGCAATAAAATTGTTATTTTTAAACCTTACGGGTTTGAATAGTAAATAATACAAAGTAAATCGGAATCGTAAAGATTGCTTTTCAATGATTCGTTTTGCCTACACGTTGAAGAAAGTTAGACACATTGTAAAACAATGTATTACCAAACACATTGAACTATTGCTTACCATTCAATCCTTATTTGATCAAAGACTGCTAAACGGAAATGGCTGTTACTGAAGGTCGTTCGTAGGCAACAGTTTAAACCATCGGTCATAAATTATTTATGAACATAATTCGAGGATAATGAAAAAGAGATTTGCAATAAAACCATTACAAGTCAAATTAACGTGTCAAGACGCATTTTAAAATATAGTAATATTCTGAGAGATGTCCGCGGAAAAAACGAATTAACATAAATTTTTGGCAAATTGAATCGCAGGGCGGAACGAAAATTACAAGGTGAAATAAATAATTATTGGATAACATTGGCATATTAAATTTGCATTTGGGGGAACTACAATACTACTCTTTCAAGAGAATCTGTATAGGAGAAAAAGAAAATTACATGTACTCGTAAAACAAAAACAACATATTTATGGACATTGCCATTGCACACTAAGCAAGTAACTCTTATATCCCTTTCTAAAGATTTTTCCTTCAAGGGAAGTGAATTCGTTTGGCAAAGAGATATAAAATTTAATAAGTAAACGATCTCTGGAAGATGACGTGGCACAGTGATTTTATTAATAAATCTGACATTCCATGCGTGTACCGTATCCCGAAAAACAAACCTATTTATCGCAAAATTACCCAAAGGAAGTGCTCTGCGATTCTGCATTTTCAACCAATTAAACTCTTTAAATGTGTGCGAGATATGGTCATATTTTCTTAGTCTTAAAATAAGCCGTGAACATGTATTTTGCACTTTTTGAATTCTATTTTTGTCTGCTACATTAAGACCAGGGCCATAAATAAAATCACAGTAGTTGAAACTACAAAGCACAAGAGCTTTACATAGTAAAGGAGAACTAAGCATATCATTTTTAATGAAATATATTATTTTTGAATTAGGATTTTAATATATTCCCTAAAGCGCAACTCCGTATCCAATATAATGCCCAAATTTTTCGCAGAGCTGATACCATCAAGGCGAATATCCACATTATCATTTAAAAACTGATTGTTAATTTTTGGACCGAAAAGCATTAAATTAGATTTAAGAGGATTAAGTTTAAGGTTATGTTCTGAGGAAATTTGTTTTAATATATTCAGGTCCTCGTTTATTAACCTGGATGCATTTTCGTAATCAGAGTGAATAAAGTGGAAATAAATATGCGCATCATCGGCATAGGCCTGGACTTTACAGCGCCACAAGGCCCTGAAAATATCAGCCGTGCAAATAATAAAAAACAGAGGCCCGAGGATAGAGCCCTGCGGAACACCTGACAAAATCTGAAACCGCGCCGCTACACACAAATTTTTAAAATCTGTTAGAAAAGGAGGATGTTACCAGATGAATCGACTGTTGTGAAAGTCCATAATATTCAAGTTTTGCTAATAGAAGTGCGTGATTAACGGTATCAAAAGCCTTTGAAAAATCCAATAAGGCAGTATGCATTCTTTTATCAATAGCGGAAATTATATCGTCTGTTAAACCAACCAAAGCAACCGAAGTACTGAAATCTTGCCTAAACCCACATTGACACTCGCGTATGACATTAACAATGCAATAGTTAAATGGTTGTTTGTATAAAACTTTTTCAAAAATTTTGGAGAGAACCGGAAAAATGCTGATAAGATCATTAAAATTTGTTGGATTTTTTATCTTAGGTAAGGGCTTTCCAATGGAAGTTTTCCATTTATCTGGAAAATGATTTAGTTAGAGACACTTTGTAGAATTTTGCCGAAATATGCACTAATTTGATTTGGATTTGCCAAGTTAATTGGAATATCACACATTTCTTACTAGAACACGTATTGAGTTATGTTAAAGATTTCCAAATCTTTTTTGGATTTTTTTCTCTACAAATAGTATTTAAATAATCCCGCTTCTCCCTTGGTACCACAGACACAGTGAAATTTCTTAAACCTTTATAGTTCTCTTTATAGCAGAAACTTGTCTTAGGTATGTCATATATTTAAGTCAACATTGCCTTTCGTTTTATATTTAGAGGAAACTATAAAAATGTCCAATTGCCTAATGAGGCACCTTTTCCCAATTATCTTAATCCACATTTACCAATTTGGAGACCAAACCAAAAATTAAAAAAAAAACAAATTAAAAACAATTTTATTTTAAATAAGAATTTCTGGTTGGTTAGAATTTTGAAACGCAAAACAGAAACATTTTCAGCCGTTTTTAGAGCAAGAACTTTTCGAAATCAGTGGGACGGCAATAAAAATTAGTTTCATCCAAGTTAAAAATCCTGCACAGGTTTAGTAACTCAATTCCTTTTCCTGAAAATAAATGTTATTGTCGTTAAACCAGTTCCTTTTTTAGTCTGTGTCAGAAAGGAGCGTAGGCTTGCTGGAGATGACATCTTATAATGGCACTTGGGTATTTTAGAATGGAGACTAGAAAATATATTTCAAAGGTGAACTTAACGGCTACTTAGAAATTTTTCGCTCCTAGATACCAAAAACAATCGCTTCCACTCTCAAACATGGGAATCTCAGATTGGGTTGAATTAGGAAAAAGTTATATTCTTTGAAGCTTATGTACATACCGTTTACAAACTTGGAAAATTTTCTTGGCCTGCTGAGATATTTGAGAAAAACGGGAATTTGACAATATCTATAATTTTTTTTTTGATTTTATGTGAAAAGATATCAAAACCTAATAACAGTTTCTCGTGGGTGATTTTAAGGTACTACATTATAATATTTCTAGATTTTATAGCCGACATTTAGCTTCCAAGAAACCACAATTATCTTTATTTTTTATATATCGTACACGCTATATCTGATGCCATTACACCAAATACTATATTTTGTCAGATGATAGTAATTGATTTAATAGTAATTGTCGTTGTGGTTACCCGTTGGCCAAGTTTTGGTTTTAGGAAATTTTCCAAGCGCCATGTAAATAATCTACGAAAGGCACAACTTTTTCCTCATTTACCGTAAACTGTATCTGTAACAGGTACTGAGATTCCATTGCTTAGTATTCTTATCTTGGACACAATGTGCATTTTCTTTAGCTTACTTGCAGTAAAACCAAGTTGTCTAAGCTTTTATTATACTTCAAAATTGAGGATATTACTAATTACTTATCTGAAAGACTCTATAGAAGAACTTTGTCTTCCAATTTCTATTTTGTGCTTTTTGGGATATTGAAAACTACCTCGCTTCACGAACTGCAATAGCAACACTTAAGAAGAACAACACTTGGAAGAAGAAGGCCTGAAAATCACTTTTGTTGGCAACAGTTATTATTGAAAGTTTCTCCATATTTTTAATTTGTGGTAGTGGTTATGGTGTTAAAAGTAACTAGCCCTACATTATATTGCAAAATTATGTTATATATATTATATACAAAGCTTCGTTGACTTTAGAAGCTTATTTGGTAGGATTCGGACAGTACAGCACTCTGTGTAACTGTATATGATTTCCGATTTTGTGATAAAAAGTAGTAAGAAATATTATTTTAAATAAATCGCTTTGTATAAACTGTGTCTACTGTATCAATATTTCTTGATACACTTGCATTTTTATGTTTATTAATTACTCCGACATTTGTATATTAGACATTGATATATTATTCACTATAAAATGCTTACAGCAATGTTGTCATATTTGGCGATGATTTTTCTCATATACGCTTTTAAAATTTGCTATGTTTAAAAACCTCCAAAATTCTGATATATTAAGAATGTTTTTATTAACAATAGTAAACATAACAACACTGCTATGGGCAAAAAATTACAAAATTATGACGTATGACTTATTAGTAGTAAACCTGACAACATTACTGTTAGTATATTTGTTTCTGTTTATTACTTTGAATTGATAACATAAACATAGTCATTTTCCCTAAAATCCAGTAAAATTATCAGAATTTCATATCAAAATTTGCTTCTCACACAAGGACAATGGTATGGTATAAAAACAAGATACCTGGAAAACGTAAAAGTTGGTATTTAAAAGAATTTTCCCACAGGGAATTTTGAAGCAAAATGATACTGCCCAAAACGAAGAAAACAAGTTACTAAAAGTAAATGCATTTACTAAATGCTAAAAAATCATGAAAATCTACTATAAAACTTATCTAAAATTTAACGGTGTCTAAATTTTTATTCTATTGTTTTTTTTTCCATTTATTTCATTTTTCATTTATTGGCAAGTCTAATATCACCTCGGTTGTATTAGGGTATAATGGAAAAACCCAAAATAATAAGCCACGAAAATTAACAGAGATGATGCATTCAGATGAGACGAAATAAAGCTGAACCTTTCAGCGCCAAAATTCCCACAGCCTACTCGAAATGTGATCCGTTTTACGGTATCTCGTAAAATTTACCTGGAGAAAAGAGGATTATTTTAAAAAAAAATCCCTTTTTATCTGTGGGAATAAATTTAGGGAAACCCTAAAAGAGCCGTTATTCTTTTATAACGGACTCCAAAAAATAACAGAAACGCGAAAAAACGGCTTTGATGGTGGATGAAAGGGGATCCGGATTTCGCTCGCAACAATGTCTACAATAAATAATGTATTTCATTTAATTCATTAATATTTATTTAATTCTTAAAGTATTCGTTTGGTGTTTATTCCAAACTGGATGGCCGAGAGAGAACAGAGGATACATTTTTAAAATATTCGCGCTTTCGCAATGTTGCCGCGTCGACCTGAACGTCACAACAGCTTCTGAATTTTAAATGGATTAAAATATATTGTATCAGGTGTTCTGGATTTAGATAGATTTACAACTACCTAGCTGATTATTTGGCTAATTGACTAATTGATGTACACTAGAACGCGTTTGGGGCATTTTGCATTTACCAAAACATATTCTAACTCTCTCAGGTCAGCCTGGAAGCATTCTGGCATGCATCATTCCAAATGTCAATAACAAAATATCTTAAAAACGAATTCTATCTTATTTATATAAATAGCATACATACATTTCATAGCAACTCATTGATACATGTTATTGTAACTTCTTCTTTCGATTCTGTGTATATTGGGTGGTATACGGGATGACTGCTTAGTAAAACGTGATTAAAATGTCGCGAAGCCACCTGCCCCTACAAAATTCAGATCTGATGTTGATTACTCAAATTTTGAGCACAAGCATTTTTTTAATGACCTAAATTAATCAATTTTTTACAAATTGAGTGAATTTTTGTTTGATAAAGACGCGCCATACAAGACCTTTCGTATACCGAAACAACCTTCACCATGGAGAACTTCTAATATTAAATACATGATGCGACATTTAAAATAAACAAAATTGAAAACTTTTGCTGCAAGGGAAGAATATAACGTCCTTCGAAATATTGTCACAACAACCATTCGAAACGAAAAAAGGAAGAAAATTTTGTGTTAACCTTAAGGAATTTTGGCGTATATTGATTTGGATTAATATTCAGTCGTCAGACTGCTTCTACTGTCAAATGAAAGAAAGGTCAGATTTAGTACACTCGCAATACCTATATCCGATAATATTAGATCATGTGAGGAACTAAAAAATAGGCTTTCTGGAAAAACTGCGCTTGAAATATTTTTTATGTTTTTTGATGAGGAAGTGATTGATTTCATTTTAAATCTCACATTGCTTTGCGGCTTTTAAAAACTGATAAAACAATTACTCAAAGAAATCTTGCATCTGCCATAGATGAAGTACGTTATGATAATCATGATTGTCCATGCTAATATAGCCATACAATTTACGATTGTAATAAGTGTAATGTGCATAGTTCATGCTTTGCAAAATATCACCAAAAACGAAATCGGGTGTTACCAGTGGTGCGCTCACGCAATCACCAAATCAGGTTCTATTTGGAAAACAATCTACTTTTAGTTGTTTTTGAATTTGAACTTTCTTTTGTATATTTATGTATAAATTATTTGTTCCTTCTTATGTGCCCCAAACATTATTCAATGTTTTTTTCCCAGTGGTTCGTTTACGCACCAGTATTTTTTTGTATGTTTCCAGCTTTTATTTTTTTTGATGCATGTAATGTATTCATAAGTGCAACAACAAATAATTTTTTTAATTTTTTTTATGCTTGGCATAATATAGGTTAAGAACAAAAAATTTTGTTTTTGAAAGAAACTTCCTCAGGCTTCTGTAACACTTTTTAGAAAACTTCCTGCGTCGGTTTTGCTGAGTCGAACATGCTGACGTTTCGCCAATCATCCTGTTGGCTTCTTCAGAGCAGTTTCAGTTAAGTTCTGAAGAAGCCAACAGCAAAAACCGATGCAGGAGGAATCCAGAAGTTTTGTTAAACGTAAAAAATTATGTATTAGTACGCCATATTTATCGACAATCGGATTAATTTACTTCGAAATGTTATGTATCGTAGATGCAATACATTTAGAATTTGGAGCCGAATACTTGACTTGAATATTGAACTATAGCGCTATTGCATTTTTTTTAATAATAAATATTTCGAGTTATATTTCATTAAAAAGATAATTTATTTTTGGCAGAATAAGATTTCAAAAATAAGTATATTTTTTTAAAACACCGAATTAACTGTTTTCTTTTTATCGTTAACGAAATCTAAGATGAGCGGACATTTAAATCGAATTCAAACTTGTTGAAAGAAAAATAAAGTAGAAACTATGCGACAGAGAAATCGACAACCAAAACCCTGCAATTATGGGGGCGATATCCTCCGAATGTGACGCGCCGTGGACCATATGGATCCATTCGGTGGTTTCGCTGAGGAAATGCACTTCTCGTTGATCGAATACCGTCGTGGATGCCAAATGTCGGGTAAAGGAACGCCACGAACTCCACGTCGGCCTTATAACGTCGCCTTATACGCATGTTTATAAAAATAGATATTTGTAAGTGCCACATGTGCGCCTAATTACGTGTTTTCATTCCGCAACATGTGGTATACCCTTATGTCTATACCATTCCGATGGTTATCTAGTCCCCCCCTTACCTTGAAAATGTATTTATGTCCTTCTTCAGTTTGCGTATACGTAAATGGTCAGAAGGATATGACACTAAAGTTTGAGTTACGCATAAAGGCGTCAGTTTCTTGAATCATAGTTCCTGTAGACGTCATCATCTATTGTTTATGAGAGACAGGTTTTTTTATGTTGAAAATTGGGATGGCACCCACGACACCTCCTTCACGGAGAAGTTGTAGAAAGTAAACATTTATTGGTCCCCCTAAAGGACAACATATACAAAATAGACAATAAAAATAAATAAGAACTAAAAGTCCAGATTTTCACGAAATTACATATTTTGACATGACAATTGTTTCGACAACACCGTGTCTTTAGCAAATGTAATATTTACAAAGTACCTGCTACTATATATAACGAAAAATGACCATAAAACCATAATTAATGTTGTGTGAGAATTTTAAGTTCAATAAAGGAGAGGTATTTAAATGTAATTGATCGTTAAGCAATACATTTGGATGTCTCATTTTGTTAACCTCCATGGCTTCCAATAAATTTAATTTTCTACTTTTTATGGCTGTATGTAAAATATCAAAATTGTCGTCAAAAATGTGTTTTTCTGTGTTTAAGTGTGTAGCATAATTAGAATCTAGACTATTGTTTTTAAACGGTCTTTTATGTTCGTTAATGCGTTTCTTCTTTCTTCTTTTTATCCAATATATGTATAAAAGATGATGAACAAAACTTATTTCCCAGTATTCCACCTATGGATGTGATAGATTTAGTAGATTTGATTATGATTATGGGAAACCCACTTAGTCCTTTGTTAGTCGAGATTTTTATGGGTAATTTGGAAAATATCATACTAGAACATCCTTTAAGTAAAAGTTTTCTATGTTGGTATAGATACGTAGATGATGTCTTTGATTGTTTTGTTGGAGCGGACAGACAATTGAATTCTTTTTTAAATTAAATTAATCCATTACATATTCGTATAAAATTCACTATCGACATTGAAAAGGATAACTTTATTAATTTTTTAGACTTAACTATTAATAAAACGCAAAACAAATTAGATTGTTCCATTTATCATAAACCTTCACACACGGACAGTCATACATAAGAGCTCAAATCACACTTATGCACACAAAATGCACAGGTTGAAATGCGGATCTTATCCTAAAATTTATATTGGACAAACAGGTAGATCCTTCAAGAAACGCATTAACACAAATAAAAGAGCGTTTAAAAATAACAGTCTAGATTCTAATTATGCTACACATTTAAACAGAGAAAAACACATTTTTGGCGACAATTTTGATATTTTACATACAGCCACAACAAGTAGAAAATTAAATTTATTGGAAGCCATGGAGATTAACAAAATTAGATTTAAATTCAACTCCTTTATTGAACTTATATTCTCACAGGTTAATTTTTCAAAGAAACTTTCTCATACTATTTACAAATCTTCTGGATTAATCAGAGTTTCATTTAAGCTCTGAAGATGCCAACAGGACGATTAGCGAAACGTCAGCAAGTTTATATATAGTTTTAGATATGTAATCCTGATCAAATAATTATTTGTATTAGAATAATCAAAAAAATAATGAATTTTTGTTGTTTTGCGTTTGCTGTTTACGGTTAAACTTTTGACAGATGTTTTTATGTTAAAAAATGATTTTATATAATTTTGGTTGGCTGATTTCAAAAATTGTGTGCATTTATTTGTCTCATGTAAAGTTTTTTGCAAATATTAAAGGAAGAAAAAACGATATTTCGATAAGTTATATTTTTATTCAGTGATAAAGTGGTATCCCACTTAGGACCCTAGTCCGCAATGTTGTTGCAATACACTAGTGGTCTTTCATGAGCAAAATATTGACATAACTCTTTTTCACAATCCCGGTAAAAGCTTGATGTGACGCCAGGTCTTGCTTGTCACGAAGTCTAGACGCTAACAATTCGGATGCATCCTTTGGAAGGTGCAAATCTATAATTAAATCATTTAATTCACTGTGGTTAAATACTTCGGGTTCTTTGAAATCTGGCGTGATATCTGGGTCGGAATTAGATTCCTCTGATTCTAACGATATGACGTTTTCTAGTTCTCTTGGGGCGGTAGTTATCGGTATATCTGGTTCATGAGGGACTGGTCGAATAACAGAGTCAAGATTGGGCTATACAATTTGTTTCTTATCTTATCACACCAACAAAAATCTCCCCATACTATAGGAACACTAAAGCTTAAACATTAACCTTTTTGCCAATTTCTTAATGCTTCGACGCAAACGGAACAAACAGTACGAGGAGCTCAAGACTTGTCTTGGTCGCCAATTATTACACCAAAATAAGCGTGGCATACATTTTTCACAAAATAGACTGCCTTTGCGTACGCCTTTGTGTACGACATAACTACAACAGATATAACAAAAGTTATTCGGATTTTTCAGACAATGTATTCTCTCCACATTAATACGTTCTAGAGCATTATATTTTTACAACGTTCTATTGACGCTTCTGCGCCAACTATGTTGCTTTGGAGATAAATCTGATATTATCCAATGTAAAAATACATATATTTTTTTAGTTAACAGTTATTGGGTACATAAATATTAAAAATATAAATAATAAAAAATAAATTTATAAAAATATAATGTCCGTATATTTCAAACGAATTTCACATTATCAGAAATAGTTCAACTTGCAAACATATCTAGTCTTGGCCTCTCGGTAATGGCCTCTGACTAGAAATCAGATTCTCAATCGCAAGGTGGGTTCGAAACCTTACCTACCTACCTACTGCAAACGACCATTGTTTTTTTTGCTTAAATACATATTTTTTTTTTAATTAACAGCTCAGCTCAGAAAATTTTATGAAATATGGGAGCTGAATGCATAAATTTATAAAAATGTAATGCTCTTATATTTGAAACGCATAGCACATCATCAGCAATAGTTCGAATTTCAAACAGATTCAGTCTTGGCCTGTCGTTAAGTCGTCTGATTAGAAATCAGAATGTTAATCGCAGCGTGGAATCGAAACCTACCTATTGCAAACTACCGTTGTTTTGCTTAAATACATAAAAAAAATTATTTAACACCTAACCCAATATTAGAAATTTTTTTCCAAATTGTCGAATTGAATTGAATACATTTATTTAATTTCATAAAAATCAATTCATTCAAAAATAATGCCAAACATGGAACAAATATATTCATGTCATGGGTATGTACACGTATGTATTAGTACAATAACATTTTTAAGATATAGAGTGCTATAAAAAAATTACGTGATGCATTTTTTGGAAAAAGGACCTACAAAAATATGAAAATATGCAAATACCTATGTAATCTATAACGGAAAATCATTGTGTCAATCACCGGATCATAATATCATAATGTTAAAAAGATTTTTAACAAAATTTCTTTCTGTGCAACGTGTCCAGAAATAATGTCACCTTCGCATAAATGGTAATAAAAAATACGAGGCTATGTGCCCTAAACCAACTAAATATACGCTTAAATCCATACCATGAATCTGAGTTATAGGGGTCCTTTATATCCTTCGCTTTAATTTGCAGACTATTTTCATATAATGTTTCCTCAACCTATGATATTCTACCACTTTTTGAAACACCAGCCAGTAATTCTGGAGACGATGATGTATCCTTAATGCTGTTTTCCCCTATTTTCTTAAGTTTCAGTTAATTACCTCTTTTTTTTTCTCTAGTCGTCTTAGAAAATATATTTTATATTATATGTATGGTTGTTAATGGTTGATTGATTTAAGCCAATTTATTGTTATTATTTTTTATTGAGCTTTAAGGTCTCAAGTTTTTTTGACAGAGTTGCATTATTTTTATTCGAGAACTAGGGAAGCGTGGAGCAAGGAAGCCCTCCTCAAAAATTAAGTCATGTGAACTTAGTATTTCTTCTTAACGATTGCAGCGCCACTCAATCATTTGGCGACAATGTCAAATTGAAATTTATTTCTACTCTATTTAGTAATATATTTGTAAAAAGATCATATCGCTCATTTTTTTTTATATCATCGGAAAAACGACTCGCGTTATGTTAATTTTTTTTTGAGCAATATAACAACAAATAGTCGTCAAAGAGGAAAATATGAATATTTAAAACGCTGAAAACTTTTTTACAATGAAAAAAAAATATTTTCCTCATTTTTCGAAGAGGGCCCAAAAAAAATTTTTTTAGAAGCTTCGCCAAAAAAAATAAAATAAAAAGGTTAAGTGCCCCCTTGCCCCACCCTTCCCTACTTATCGGACTTTATTATCCAAAAATTGTTGTGGTCTCCTTTTTTTTAATCGTCTATCCCACCGGTCTTTTTGATTTTGCCAGATAACACAATAAAAATCCTTCCTTTGGGGAACTACCAAAACCGTAAACGTTTAATGAACATCGCCGACGGCCTAAGTGAAATTTAAGGATTTCAAATCGTTTAAAGCGCCATCAAAGTAGTAACGAGAGAAAACCTCATTTTCGACTCAATTGATTTTTAACGGCACCTTGTTAATTGATTTAAACGAACAAAAAAATTCATGCCTCTTTCAATTAGGCTGAAACTTCTACCGGTCAACTTTTACACTTCTGCGCGAGCCGCATCGTAAAATGAGCGCGAACAGAAAGCAATTTCGTTTCTATCTAAGATTGTGTAAAAGTAGTCGTTACTGAATGCTCGAGAAACTTTTTACTTCGGTGGAGAAATGGGATGTTTAATCGTTTAAAAATATGCCGTGTAGTTTACAGTGAACATTTTTTTGCCAGCTCGTTTTTTCAGTAAGATGACGTGTCGATTACGCTTAAAGTTGAGAATCTCTTGATGTGCTTTGGATCAAATAAAACCATTTTTGATTCGACAACGATGCAAAATAAAAGTAAAAAAAAATCGACAATATTTTTCACGAATTTTGACTTATCCTTGTTAGATGCAAGAGTCGTTTATACTGACATTTCTGAACATCTAACTAGTCTCTTTCCGACAAGTTATTATTGATATATGTACGACTATTTAGGAAAAAAACGAACATTGGATATTTAAAATATCCACAATAGATTGATCGACTGTTTCTAATCAAGGGAAAACCTTGACAATAAATTTAATGATAATTTCATGAAGTCTTTCTAAGGGCATTTAATTGTTCATTTCCGTCATTGAAATCTAGAGTGAATAGCTTTCAGGAAAAGCCGGACTAGCAAGGGATTTTATTCGACAGGGTGTGAGACTGAGAGACATAAATTCGCCACCTTGAATCCGCATATGGAAGACCTCATGTTGCATTATAAACAATTAAAAAATGTTGACAAAAAGCACAGTCCAAACTCTACATAGCGAAATTGAAGGGACTGCTTTTTTTTCGTTATAAAGAGCTGTATGCACTTGAAAAATAACAATACGCATATGTGTTCTGTAATATTTAATTATTTTGTATACATATTTTAACATCTACTTAGGAACATTTTACTTTTAATGTTTCAAATAATCGGTCATTTTCTTTTGATTTTTTTTAGTATGCCAATACGCATCTCTTACTTTGTTTTGTATTTTCACCATTTCTTCGAGAGGGGTATCTTCCTTATGATACACAAAAATATTCTCTAGCAGCTTAACTGAATCTAGGACTTGTTGAATGGTTGGTGGTAGTCTCAGATCAACTTCTACTTTCTCTTGGTGCTCTTCCTCTCCCTTTCTTGTTTGTTGTAATATGGCTTCCTCTGTCAAGTGTGCTGTTGTAGGCAAATCCTGATGTGTCACCATAAAATCTTGCAACTCCTCACTTGTATAGGTAATTGTTGTTTGAAACCGCTTTATCCACTCGCTTTACTAATACCACTAGTTTTGGCCACGTGTTCTCCAACCAATCGTTAGGGACGTTTCTGTAGACATCACGGGCTTCGCCGCTTATCTGCCTTGAAATCGATATTGCCAGGCTGTTTAGCAAACTTTTCTGCTTTTACGATAGATCCTGAGAGTGGTACATTTTTAAGAGGTTGCTGTTGGAACCGCTGCAACATTGCCCGATCCAAATCCTGAAATTTTGGCTTTAGCTTCAATTATTTTTTCTTTACACTTCCAAATCGTGGATACAGTCGGCGGTGTAAGTCCGCATCACTTTTCTTTTCTCCCCGTTCTATCTACAGAATTAAAGTAACTTTATCATCTAGGGATGAAATTTTTCGCTTACTCACCATGTTCGCCCTATTCACTAGGTCAAATTAGAACTGATTGAAACAATGGTGTGCTTTTATACATACCGATAAAGGCATTAACATAATCGCTTATTACGAGAAAAACACTTGGGACGACCAGGTTCTCGGTAAATAGATTATTAGGGCAAGGAATCTTGAGAAGGTAAGAGACTCTATTAATTACAAGTCAACTTACATTCTTTAATTTGTTACTTTGTTTGTTTTCTTTTGGTATACAGAGTGAGAAATTGTTATACAGAGTGGATTAATACATAGCTTTATATGGAGACCTAATAATACAACAAATTTTCTCCGTAATACAGAATTTTACGTTATTCAGGATATGCAGCAAAAAATTTTCTAATTATCAATATTTTTTGAATTCCGAAAACAAATCGCGTCCCGCATGACATATAATAAACAATGAAGTAAAAGGTGTCACAAAAACATCAGATTTTTTTAATTGTTTTAACAATTTTTTTCGTCGTTTCAGCTAATAGTTTGAAAAATTTAGTCTTAGCGATCGCTAAGAGACACATAATACAAATTTATTTAATTTAATTAATTTTATGAGAGAAGCCTTGTTTGGGGTATTTGTCTAACTTATACCATAAATACTTGAAGAACTGGTTTTTTTCCAGGTTATTAATATAACAGTTAAAGGATACCAAACTACTGATGCATATTCCAACTTGAACCTGACGTATGAGTTATACAATATTTTTATCTGCTGTATTTTGAAGACCTCTAGTGCAATGTACGCGGCGCTGGCCAGTACCTTATTAGCATGAGGAACAAAGGATAAGTTCAAGTCGAATATTACTCCCAAGTCACCGTTAGAGGGTGAGAGTTTTATAAAAAAAAATTATATATTTCCCAGCTACACACCTGACTGTGTTAAGTTATAAGTTATTATTTAGTTATTAATTATTATTATTATGTATATGCTGACGGTTTAAAAATCTATCGATTAATTTTAACGAAGATTACTTGTTGCTTCAGGATAACATTAATGTCATATCAGAATGGTCTCTGGTTAATGGATTAGGTTTAAATGTTTCTAAGTGTAACGTGCTTATTTGCTCTAGAAAGCTGGTCAAAAATTTACATGATTACTTAATAAATAGAACTGTATTGAATCGATTAAGTGAAGTCAAAGATTTGGGAATTGTCTTCGATTCCAGACATATTTTTATACTTCATATTGACCAAGTAGTATTATCGGCTTTAAGAATATAGAATTTTGCAATAAGAAGTTGCCGACAACAATACCTTAACTATTAGAACTCTCTACTATTCTTACGTGAGATCTAAATTAGAATGTGGGTCATTGGTGTGGCGTCCAATATATCAATGGCATATCGATAGCTTGGAGGTCATCTAGATACGGTTCCTTAAATATTCCGTTTTCAAGGACGATAATATATATCATCATAGAGGATTTGACCATCAGGTTCTATTAGGCAAGTTAGGGGAATCATCTCTGAAGGTTAGGGAGGGACATTGATTCTTTTACATTTCTCTTATAAGCTGTTGCATGGTACGGTGAACTCTGAGTGAAGTGTGGTAACTTCAATATTCTTTCAGACATACATGATATTAATGCGGATACACTTCGTGACTGCTTTTTGGTTCATGTGAGGAGCTCATAACTGCTTAGAGTATGTGTGTGAGTAATTAGCCTCCTTAGAGTACGTGGGCTCATAATTAGCTTATTTTTTTCTCTTATTTTTCTCTTATTTTTGAAATAAAATTGATTATTTTTTTAATATTATTATTATTATTATTATTATTATTATTATTATTATTATTATTGTTTTCCCATAATCTCAAATTACTCCGATCAATATGTTCAACATTGGTCCTTAGACAAGATGGTTGAACTTGGGCAACCACTTTCGGTTTCAGATTTCTCCAAGAACCCTGCGCACTATTCTACATTTGCCAAGAATCACTGCCTTTTGCGTAGGGATAAAAAGTCTTTAGTTTCCAAAACTCAGAGTTTGAAGTCCTTCGTGTAAGCTTTTTGGATCTCGCCAGTCACCCCCACAACAATGGGTACTATTCGCACCGACCGTAGCCTCCACATTTTTTTTATTTCATCCGCTAGTGGCAAGTATTTATTGACTTTCTCAGTATACTTCCTCGATATGTTGCTAGGCAATCGTAGAGTCACATCTATGATGAAAGCTTTTTTTTATCTTTTAATTCCAAGATTATATCCGGGATGTTGTTTGGTATATGGCGATCCGTGGGAATGGATTTATTCCGATATACTATTACGCAATCGTTTTCGCAAAGGGTTGGTGGCTCATACAGGTAGTGCGGTATCGTATCTTTTAGTCCCATGTACTGCACTCTGATCTCTTGGTGCTTGCCATTAGATGACCCAAACTTTCCTCTACCTTTCTGCAAATACGGCACACCACACTCTCCACATTTTGTTTAAGTATTCGGCTTCTGGATGATCTTGTAACTATGAACTGATCCTCGATAGCCAAGATAAATCCCTCAGTCTCGAGGAACAAACCGCCTGAAAGCAGAAAAGCCGTAGAGGCGACGGTATCCATCCGGTCACCCCCAATCGTCGCTAGGTACCGACCGTGTAGCGCTTTTCCTCTCCAGTTTGCCGTAGACTGGGCTAGCGTTGTCATTGTCGAGGACGGGTCGAATACACTATCCCCTAAATTAAGCGGGGTTAAACGTCGATCAGCACGAACAATCCCACGGTGAATCATGCTGCTACCAGCCCTCCCGGTAAAATATTTTCTGAGACTATCAACTTGCCTACAGTGCGAAGTATGGGCGCTTATTATACACCTTCCTCCCTGCGACCGAGGTAGGTGAAATCTCTCCAAACTGGATCTTGGATGGTGTACGCGGTTCTTACAATACATGTAAGTAAACTTTCTAGATGTTTCTTGGAATCGGCGAAGAGCTTGAGGTCGTCCATATACCAAAGATGTGATTCCTTGGTTGTTAAGCATCCCAGTCAAGGGGCGAAGAGCCAGGCAGAACCACAGGGGGTTGAGAGAATCTCCCTGGAAGATACCCCGACTGATGTTTATTTCTCCAGCGTTGATGGATTTATCGCCCGCATTAACCGTAAGCATGGTCCTCCACCTCGTCATTGACCAAGCAAGGCATTATTATTATTATTATATACCAAAAAACTAAAATCAATGTCTTTAATGAGCATTGAGGAACGCCTGAGGGAACAATGTATTAATCGAAACTGTGATCATATGAAGCAAAAAAATTAACAAGCGATTCGGAAAATTGAAAAGCACGAAGCTTCTGGATTAGAATTTTGTGATCTAGGCGAACAAACGCTTTTGGAAAATCAAGATATGACGTCCATTTGAGGACCTTAATCAGTAGCCTCAGAAATATACTGAGATATAGTCGTAAAATTGTCGTTTAAAAAAATCCATCTTGTTGAAGGACTATTTGGTTCCTAACAACATGAAGTAACAGCAATTTCAGATAAGGTAAATAGAACTATGGTTTGTGATTTATGATCAATAGTCTCTTTTGTGAACGGAAGGAAGTTATTTTAGACATTTTACGTATACCAGGAGCGGCTCGATTTCTCTGACTGAGATTAAAAAGTATTACAACCGAGACTCACCGTACATTATAGATATTTATCAAAATTTGTCCCTCGCAGTTACGGATCTGTATCCGACTCCCTCCTTCGTGGCAGTTATAGGGGATAAAAGAAAAATCCCGGCGGTATTGTTGTGCAAATGTCGGATCTCTGCATAGTCGCGTGGCACGGAACGTGGCGGCTAGACGTTCTAACCCAGGTAAAATACTCCGTCCTCGTCCCTCTTAAAATAAACCGGGAAGTAGATGGAAGCGAGACGGAACAACCAGGTTGTGTGTGAACCTCGTTGCATCTGGGAACATCTGGCTGCATCGCCCCACGTAGAGTAGTTCCGACGCGATTGGCGAGGAATGTTTTTTTTTCTATTTGGTCTTCTTGGTCCGCGCGAATTGAATTCCCTTTTTTCGGGTTATTTTTGGAGAATATCCAAAATATTTCATATTTGGCGACATATGTAGGGACCTTGTTATAATAATAATATCTTTATTATCCCACATATGTAGAAAACAATCAGTGTATTATGAGTTTCGTGAAGTAGGTCAATATAGATCATGCAAATGCGAAAAAACTTTACTTTGGATTTAAAAATGTTTACGTTACTAGTCCTCTTTAGCTCTGTCAGTCCATTGTAGACTCTAATACCGGTGTTCGCAAAAGATATTTTTTTAAATTCTAGTCCATTTTTTTTATGGAGAAACAATCTTTGTTACGTGTATTATAGTCGTGGAAATCTCCTTTTTTTTTGTAAGGTATTTTTATTTTTATGTATCCATCAACAAACTTCTTATATGTATATACACGCTAAAGACAGTATTTTGAACTCCCGGAAGAGGGGCATGCACTATCCGGCGACACTCCAGCAAAACACCTTTAGACTTTTTTTTGGGATTTGAAAATAGATGTCTGCATGACTTGAATTTATGATGCACTCTCCAGTCAAAACAATTTTATGATGCACTCTCCAGTCAAAACAGTTTTTTAATTTTTTATTAGGATACAATAACTATGCAGCTTTGAAGAAAGTAATTGGCATTGAATTTCCCAAGATAGGGTTTCGTCGAGCTTTAGTCCTAAAAATTTTGTGTGCTTTTTTATTTCAACGGCCTCCCCGCCCGACCAGACATTCACAGAAAGATCTTTTTTGTTTTGCGGGCATTTGAATATCAGTACGCTTGTTTTTTGGACATTCAAAACGAGTTCGTTGGTGTTAAACCAACTATTTAGCAGTACAAGTGTTGAATTGATTCAGTCTTGAAGAGTTTGATAACAGTATGAGGAGACTAAAGTTAAACAGTCGTCAGCGAACTCTTATAGACCCAAACTAGATAGGTGAGGAGAAAGTTCATTGATAAAAGGAATAAATAAAACAGGACCAAGCACTGTACCTTGCGGTACGCCTCTGTCTACAGATTGGACTTGAGATTTTTTAATTTGACACAAGTTGCTCCTCTCCTGCCTTATTTCAACATACTGCCTACGATTTGTTAAGAACGATCTTAACCAGGTTAGAGCTATTCCACGAATTCCGTATTGTTCCATTATATTCAAAAGAATTTCGTGGTTCATACAGTCAGTGTTGTTGTAGGATGAAATAAATTTCAATCAAAACAAATAAAGTTCTTTTTTGTTTGACAAAACGAAAATTTGCTAGTTTGAATTCTTCTGATGGACGCCGATTCACATGTGAGGCAGGATATATTAAGGAATGCCCATTTTTATGTTAAAAAAAATAGATCGGTGTGGGTATAAAAAGCTGTAGATTATATTTGCAACGCAAATAAAAAAATTCGAAATAAACTTGCGTACATAGAAATCGGCCACTGTTAATTTTTGACTTTAGTATATATTTTTTTTAGAAACTATTCACCTGACAAAAAATATAAACATTCTATTTGGAAGACAATTTAATAAGCATTAGTGTGAGTTTACATTTTGTCAAGAGTGCTTTCTTTTATATGCATAGCTACGGTTAAAGAAATGTGCATGCAGTAGTTATAGCGATAGTAACAAAATTGTTACGGATTTAAAGTAATTGCCTTTGCAACTGGAATATTCACATTATTCGTCATATTATTCGTTTTTAACCATTTGGACAGCGTTTAATTGTGTTGCATAATACACCGCAAAAAGCCGCTTAAGTTATCAACAACAACTGGATATGACACGCGCAACTGTTCGAAGAGTATGCCAACGGTATGAGGAGACTGGATCCTTTGCTAGGCGTCCTGGAACAGGGAAAAGGTGAATTACAACGGCTGGTGATGACCGCCACATTGTGACAATAATAATAGGAAATCGTCACCTTAATGCGGTTCAAGTGCAACAACAGCTCCATGAAGTTCGAAGAGTGGCTATTAGACAGTAGACAGTGAGAAAACACTGAAGGAAAACAACTGCAATTGGTCCAAAACTTACTCCAGCTTACTCAAATTTGAATTGGATATTGCACCAAGGGGGTTTGTTCTGTTGTCAGATAAAACCAGAATATGCCGTTTTGGGTAGTGATCGACGAAGACCAGGAGGCAGATTTGCAGAATGCTGAAATGAAGAGCGGAGCCCTTATAGAGGTGGTTCCTACAGGATATGGGGTGCAATTTTTATAGACGCACGAACCGATCCTGTTTTCATCCGCAGGGACGGCGGTGGTCAAGGGGCAGGAGGTTCAACAGGTACATCGAGGATATTTTATCACATCACGTGGTACCAAATGTGGTGCAAGATTACATTACAGAAATCGGTTTTCGAGTTATGGAGTGGCCAGCACGCAGTCCCGAAATCAATCCGATCTAACATTTATGGAATTAGTTAAAACGGATAATTTGAGCTAGACTTCGTATCCCAACCTCGAACCTACAGCTTATTTTTGCAGTAGAGGAGAGGCTTAACATTTCACAAGAAACAATAGCGAACTTTCCCTAATCAAGTGAGATATGTTATTAACCCATTTTGTCTCAGTGCTGCGTTAATGCACTTGGATTTTTTTTATTATATCCAGGAAATATTTTTGCACATCCATTTAGAAATTTTATTATTATCACTATTAAAGGACATTAAACCGTAAAAATCAATAATTTATGTGTAGAGGAAAGATCTTATATATGACTTCAAAAGTTAAAAAAAGCGGTACATAAATTTGTATCACATATTCAAGTAAATCCAAAATAGTAAAAAAAATATATTTTGGATTTGTATTGCCATTTTTGTTTTGTTTATAGCATGTAGATTACATCGCAGAAAACATACATTGGAAGTACTTTATTGATTATGCTTTATTTTTTGAAAATATTTGCTGGTGCGTGAATGCACCACTGGTTTTACCTGTGAAACAAAGCTTTGCGATTACAAGTCTAGACAAGTCAGCGCATGTAAAATAAACATCCAACAATTAGCGTGTTCTTTAGGATTAGTTTGTGCCTTGTGCAGTGAACATTACAGTTCGTAAAATATGACATTTCCGAGGTATTTGACTCAAAAGGAATTAGAGGTGGCTATTTAGGAGATCGTGATGGATGAGGACAATAACAATGAAAGTCGTAAGTATTATTTGTATTTACGTATTCTTATGTATTGTAGCATTCCATTCCTTGTAAATTTATGCTAAAAATAACGTGAAAAAACTTTGCAGAACATATTGACGAGGTCTATGTGGATACCTTGACTGACGAAGAAGATATGAACGATAACATAAATCTACAAGAGTTTGAGGAACCAACTGATATTGTTGGAACTTTCGAGTTACATCGAATGATACAGCTGTCCTTCAACAGTCCTGTAATTCATCAACTACTGAACCTGAATGGGACTCATCAGATGATGAAACTCTGGAATTCAAAAGAAGACGTATGCTTTCTGCAAACGACAGGCTTGCTTCCACTGCCAAATGGAAGAAAGGTCAGATTAAGTACACTCACACACCTTTATCCGATGAATTTAGATCATGTGAGGAACTAAAAAATAGGCTTTCTGGAAAAACCCCGCTTGACATATTTTTTATGTTTTTTGATGACGAAGTGAATCAAGGTCAACTCATGATTGTTCATGCTAATAAAGCCCGAAGGAGATGCAGAATCTGCCACAGCCACACAATTTACGTTTGCAGTAAGTGTAGCGTGCATTTACATGCTTCATGCTTTGGTGCGCTCACGCACCATGAAATATTATGCATTTTTTTGAATCAAATCAGGTTCAATTTGGAAAACAATCTAAATTTAGTTGTTTTCTGTTGAATTTCAACTTTCTTTTGTATATTTGTGTATAAATTATATGTTACGTTTTATGTGCCTCAAAACATTATTTAATGTTTTTTTCCCAGTGGTTCGTTTAGGCACAAGTATTTTTTTCTATGTTTCGATTTCTTTTTTTGACACATTTTTTTTTTTATGCTTAGGATAATATTGGTTAAGGCAAGAGGGGGTCACAATAATCAAATAAGTAATAAAAAAAGTTCATTTGACTCGTGCAGTTATTTTACTATGCTAAACCTAAAGGGCCGAAATAAAATTTAATCAATTTAAACTTGTATAAAAGCATATTAAATTGTCTTTCAAACCTCATATTTAACAACATAAAAATTTGTCCATTTTGTATGCTTTCGAAACCGCCTCCCTCAGTAAATAAGGCAAAGATAAGGGGCGCAAAAAACATTATTTGCGGGTTATAAAAGCGACCTGTAAAAATGATTAATATTTTGTAAAGCAGCATTTGTAAAGTTGGGAAAAGCGCCTTTTATTTTACTTCCCAAACGTTTACGGAATTAGTAAATCTTTTTAATCAATTTTCGTAAGCGTGGGATCATAAGAATAGATCGTTTCTTTAGTAAAAATATTTTAAATTATTTTATTCCCTAATCAAAAGTATTTATGGTATTAATTTTATGCAGCTGTCTTAAACCGTTCCAGAAATATATTTCAAAAAATTCAATTTAATTCAAAATGAAAGAAAGTCATAGGTTAATTTTTTAACACATTAATGGATGTGGAAATCCATTCCCTTATATACTTTGGAATTAAGTTATATAACTTTGGAGTTCTACAACTTGTGCTTATGGTTATTTTTTGTTTTTATAGAGTTTTATCTTATGAAGGAGGCGTTTTGAGATTAACTAAACAAACCTTATTTTTTATTATTATGTTTATCCTAAAAATTAAGGGATCATTTTTTAAAAACACCGTTTATTTCTACATTTATTTTTTAAAATAAAAGAAGTGTAGTAGGTTTATTAACATCACCAAAATCTTTAATTTGAAATATTTCGGAAACTTAATTCTTTTCATCAAAGATTAAAAAAATGTGGGGTTTATATTAAAAAAAGGGTTATTTCATTTCTTGACATATCTATGAAGAAAATGATGATACAGGTAGAAAATATATGTACAAAGAAGAATTAGAAACCAGATTCCCAATTTACTTAACTTGAGAGCAATTCTCAGTCATTACATCATAATATCTCTGCTGCAGCTGCTGTAGCTTATTGATAACTAATTAAGTAACTACAATTTTAAATTTTTATTCAAAGTGGGTGGTGAATATATTATTTTCTTCTTGACGGATGTTTTATGCAAAAAAAATATTTTCAATTTCATAACGGGCCATCGAGTTTGGAGGATTTTTGAATTTCGGGTTCATAATTATTTTTCAATAATTTTGTGGGTGCGCTATTTTAATTTTTATTTTTACCTCTCAGTTCAGTTTGTCTTAAATAAAACAAATCGCCCATTCTCGATCAGACCGGGTTTTAAAAAACTATAAAGATTCAAGCACACTCCGAAGTGAAGGTAACAAAGGTAGTTATTTTCAAAATGTTCCACGTGTTTCACAGAAACGGGCATCATCATTTATAAAAATAGGTCAACTCAAACGCGCACAGACACAAATTGGAATAACCTCATTGGCTGTTAGTTTTTAGAGGTCTTTGAATGTCTGATGACGGCGAAATATTAAGTATGCCTTATCACTAGTTCCGTAAAATATATTGTTTTTGCCTAATTTGGTCCAAGTAGCACATATACTAATAATAATAATAATAATAATAATAATAATAACAATAATAATAATAATAATAATAATAATAATAATAACAATAATAATAATAATAATAATAAACTTAATAGTGAAAAGAAAGACACAATTTCATAAATACCAAGTTGTGACAACCGGAGAAAAAAGAGACACAAAACCTAATTCAAAATTTAATTTGATTATTGTGAAAGCAAATTTTGTTCTGTAAGATATTTAGAATTAGATATCTCTAATCTTTTTGTCTGATTGGAAAGACTATTCCGAATTCTATCTCTAAATAATCTCTGAAATGCTGATGTTGTACAAGGAGCTACTATGTAAATTAAGTAATTCTTGGTTCTTTGGGAATGTGGGAGAAACTGGAACCTCCATTTAGATAAGCCGGTTTATCAGATTTTATAATGCTACAAAAGAACACTACGGCAAGTTATGTTAAAGGCAAAACGCATGCAGATTCAGAGTGTCATACGCTTAAAATCAAGCATGGACATACAAGTACTATTTGGCTCTTCCTGATTGTATCATTTATTATGCCAACTAGTGCTGTAGAGATGCTAGAATATTCTAAATCCAGATTAGCAATCCCCTTTAAGATTATCGTTTTCTACAAATTCTGTAGTTTGCTCGCAGATATGCTTAAATGTCGCAAAATATTTAGTTCTTTGTGGTCTGACAGTAATACTTGAAACAAATTATGGATTTCTGAGCATTTCTGGGATTTTTCTCGTATCTGGAAGTGATATTCATTTATTAACTGTGCTCTAGAATTGCAAACTTTTTCTCATGATAGTTTTTTAAAAATACATATTTGCTCATACCTTATTGCATGTTTTGTATACCTTATATTAATTTACCAATTTGTCTAACCGATAGCGACTCACTTTCTGTCGGTAACTGAAAATGTACGGCTCCTTTATTCAATTCGTTTCGTTTTTGTCGACCAGCACTTCTTCTGCAGGACATAAAATCCTCTCCAGATAATTATTCCACTTAATGGCTAACGAGGTTTAAATAATTCGAAGCACTTCTCGACATGACTGGGTTTACGTTTATTGTTTTTAGTATAGCGAATGCATTCAAGCCGTAAAGTGCTGGGAAAGAAAGTAGGAGGAGTTTTCTTTCCCACTCGAAAGTAAATTCGGGAATGTGCGGAAAAGACTATCAAAGGATATAAAAAATCTGTTGCGCCAAATATATACACGGCTAAATTATGGAACAAATTGATTTAAAAATCAGGTAATGGATCTCAAGGAAAATGGTCCCACATGTCCATCGTATTTTTTCTTGAGCATTTTTTGCAGTAAACAGAAAATGTGGAGACC
The DNA here is from genome assembly GCF_029955315.1 of Cylas formicarius. Lineage (NCBI taxonomy): Eukaryota > Metazoa > Arthropoda > Insecta > Coleoptera > Brentidae > Cylas > Cylas formicarius. The sequence goes on from NW_026844352.1 coordinate 3,190,653, forward strand.
GGTACAAAAAGCAGTTTCTTTTTTTAAAAAGAACACCATTTCTTAAATCCATTTACGAATTCTGTATCAAATTTCCTCATTTATCTTTTTTAACGTTTGGGAAAAAAAGTCATACAGAAGTTATTCAAAAAATTTTAAGCTATTTGCAAGATATATATTTTATATACAGGGTGTCGTAGAAACCACCCTCCGATAAAAGCTAATATGTTTCCTTATGGAGGGCCCTGTACATTACACCCTAAACAAAATCCCCTAAATATTCTGCACATTTCGTGTATAATGTCTCCTATCCAATCCAATATTTTTGAGGTATATGCGCTTTTAACATAAAATCAACATTCAAAAATAAAATAATATTCTAGAACAGTGAGAGTTGCTGAAAGGGAAAAACAATTAATTTTTAACACGTTTGTTAAAACAACTAAGAGGGTTAAATTGGCTGAAATGGAACTACTTGTATTTAAAATAGTGATCTAAGGACTTTACTTTATTGATTAAAAAAACAAATACAGCTTCAAACCAACTGTAACCGGAGGTTAATTATATGTAGTTCCCTTTGAGCCTTCTTATTGGAAACAGGCACAAGTAAAAAAAATCTAGAGAGTTTGATTATTTCAAACAATTTTTCAGTATTTAGAGTACTCGCCACCCAAACAATCTGGTTTTATATCTGACGTGTTATAGTTGTAAAAGCCTTTTTGATATCAAAATTTATGCCTTGACTTTAGCAAACCATAAAATTCTCAATCCTTAATTTTAAATTTAAAACCCAAAAAAATAAGACGAATCAACCCCTACTCCTTTGGCTGTTAATAACGGAGTACTCCATGGTAGTAGTTTAGGTTCACTTCTGTTTCCGATTTTAACACCGAGGTTTAAAACATCATTAAAATTTTGTGGATATCGTTTTCATGCAGATGACACTCAAATGCACTTTTTTTTTTGTTGAGAAACATGTTAACCAAAAAGCAACAGTTTTAATTCTGATATTTTGCTATTTTGTTACTGAACTCATGCTCTTATTTCATCACAATGAATCATCATCATGATAATATATGAAAATGACAATAAAGCAGCGGAAAATTCTCTATAAAGAAGTCGAATTTGTCTTTTTGTGTGTAGTAGCTGCAAAAGATTACTTACTGTAGATTCTCGGCTTAAATTTATAAAGCAGATTATTAGGAACTTGAAGGTTGCTAAAATGAATTTAAGGAAGCCGTTACTGTCTGACCAGATACTAATATAATACTCTAGTACTATCACAGTTTAATGTGACAATAGTATATTCACGCGTTCTCTGGATAATATAGAGAATTATCTTATTCACAAAGTTCAAAACTCCTGGCTTATAAGCTAACGGTCCCACTATTCCATTTCAAAATCATTCATTCATCGTCGATACTAATAACTATAGTAATAAAACCATTTATTATTATTTTTATTTTTATTATTGCATTTTAAACTTTACCTACTGGCGGATGCGCCGGGAGGGTGAATACCGCTTTTATTTAAAGTTAAGATTTTTTTCACGTTACGGTGAATGCGCAGGGTACAGACGGATTACCATTTTAATAAGACTGTTTACGTGATTGCAAAAAACGAACAGAATCTCGGTTTTCGTTCAAATGCGTGGAAATATTTGGATATAGAAGATAAGGTACGTGCTGACTGTCGTTATGATGAACACGAGCAAACTGTGGTTTATCTTGTAAAATCCCGCGGCGTTAAGTTCGGGTTTCCTGTGGGATGACTGCCTGGCTAAGAGAAACAACTCGTTCTGCGTGTCTTGGAAAAATCCGCCATACGGTAACCTTTGCATTAGATTGTAGCAGATTGTTGACGTGCGTGCCGTTTCCCTTGACAGCTTTTCTCCGATGTGGGCCAAATTTGCTATCTGAAACTATAAGTTATCCGCATGAAAGGCGGTCAAACGGATTGTAATATCTAGATAACTAAAAATGATGAGCTTAGGCAATCACCGCCCCTTGTTCGTTCTTTCAATCTCAAAAAGTAAAAAAAAAACACATTAGGAAAAGATTAAAAATTTTCTATCCAATTGATTTTTTTTTAATTTTTCAGAGATATTAAACGATGGTCTCCGGTGGTTAACTTAAGAATTTTACTTTTGCTTTTGTACAGGGTGAGTGAACGATAGAGTAAACTTCATTATGTTTTTCTTTTCAAAAATTATGAGAATATGTTAAATACAAAAGATATAAAGATGTTAAGATGCACAATTTAGAAATTCTTTTAAAGTATACAGGGAGGTTCAAAAAATGTGACTAATGAAAGATACATTTGGCATTAAGGGCCTGAAGATTGAATTTAGGTTGAGCACGGTAATCACTAAACAACAACAGAAGAATGCGATTCAACTGGTGCAATAAAGCATTAGTGTTACTGTTTCCATGTGCGTTTTACAAAATGAAGATTTCCATTTTGGCCAACAACCTCCGAGAATAAGAAGTGGTACAAGAAGAAAAAAATTAAGAAGTTAGTTAATTAATAGTTACACCTCAAATTACATCAAAGATGCTGATCGTCATTAAGGACCTCAGGATTGAATTAGGTTGAGCAAGGTAATCATTAAACAATAATAGAAGAATACGATTCAATCGCAAAATCGAGATAAAAGTTTGTAACCGTTCCTGATACTGCTTTACTATTACAATAATACTAACCGAAACTGGTTTTCCTTAGATCAAATGAGTTTAGAAAAGAAAATTTGCACGATCTAAGCCAAAATTGAATGTGATAGCAACCTTCTTACCTTCTTCCTTAATCGGCTAGTCTAGGTCAAGCTAGTTAGGCTTAGAAAGAGGTTTGAAGATAGATTCATTGCCAAAAATACACGAGATGAAGGTTTTTGATGAGTTGATTTTATTGAATATAAAAGTTGCCACTCTTTTTACGTTTTCCTTAATATAAAGTTCGGAGTAGCGTTAAGCGAGGTATTATTAAATTTATAAAGAACATATTTAATAAAATCGCTACTTAAACATCGTCAGCAATGAATTATAAGCATTCCCTAGTTTTCAAACTCCTGTATAACAAAACCGTAGACACAATGGAACAATCGAACTATGCAGGCATCGGACACTTTTATTTTACCACGTCTTGGCAGATATTTGATATTAACGTGCCAGGTTCTGTATAATTGTTAGTAAATCACTCATACTTACAGCGCTTCATTCAAAACGCGTATGAATACATCTGTCAATTATACCAAGAACCTTCTTTACTTATGCAGTTACCACTCAATACCCCTCGGTATTTTGGTGTATTTCACGGGAAGTTAGAGCGAATTTCCCAGATTGAATTAAGGATGGACATAACTAAGAGTGACATTGACAAGTGTAAGAATCAGAAAGTTCCAATGGAACACACGTGTTGTTAATAATGAATGTAGGCCGGTTGGTGTGGAAGATTCCACACAACATCCCTTTAGGAAAGAGAAGTCATGGTGCACCAAGAAAGAGGTGGGAGCACGTTCTGGATTAATAAGAAGACAAAGAACATGAAGAGAGCTATTTCACATTCAAAGTTTCCGTTTTATCTCATTTTCGCTGTGGAGACAGTGGAGGATAATCGCTTCAAGTGTTGCTTTTTCGTTCTTTAGCGTTTTTGAAAAAAAAAATGTTGTCTTACTTTTTCTTACGTCAACTACTATGTAAAGATCATTTCATCCTAGCAAGTACGTAGGTCTGTCTCAATCTTAATCGTACTATTTATTACTCTCAGTGGTTTTGGTAATAACATAATTTTTTTTGGTATATTTAGAAAAAAAAGACATTAAATACAATAAAATACAATAAATTCATTCAATCATTCAAGGTTTGTACTTTTATATTTTTATATTATAAAGTGTTTATAGGTTATTTCTAATATGGGTCATTATTATATTTTCAATACGGGCTAGCCCATATTTGTAGCAATATTTAAAATGGTAACTTCCAATGTGAGCACCAAGAAACGAAAGAGGTGAGATACACAGGATATTCAAGCAGTAAGAGAAAAAAGTATGTGTACTCTATGCGCTAATATGCACGGGTGTTTTAAGGACTACAGTGCAGCGATTAGCCAAAATGGATCATCGTAGCGTGGAGAAGGTTAATCAGATTAAACCAGGGCGAGGTACAGTTTTGAATTCGGAACTTGAAGAGACACTGGTTCACTATATCCTTGAAATGGAAGCCAAGTTTTTTGGTTGAACACGCAAAAACATTAAGCGTATGGTATTTACCTCGGCAGAGGGAAACGGCCTAAAGCATCTATTTGGAAACACAAAAGCAGCAGGTAGAAACTGGCTAGATCTGTTTTTAGTAAGGCATAAAAATACCTTGTCAATTAGAAAACCTACTGGGACATCTTTCGCTCGCGCCAAAGGGTTTAACAAAGAGAGCGTTGGCAACTTTTTCACACTTTTGGAAGCAGAGTATGAAAAACACAAGTTTCCAGCTAATCGCGTGTTTAAGGTGGTTAAGACTGGTCTTCGTGTGGTTCAAAATAAGGTCGCTGATGTAGCCGTCGTAAAGATAAAAGACAAATTGCCTCTTTAACCCCCACGGAAAGAGGCTCTTTATGACGCAGGGGGACACTTCGTACCACCGATGCTGATTTTTTATAGGAAAAATATGAATATTCAACTGATGAAAGGTACCTCCCAGGATCTATACCAGCAGTTCATCCTCGTTCACCTAGTTCACCAGTTTCACTATCTAAAAAGAAAACAACAAATAGGGGTAGAAAAGCATCACAAGCAGCGGTAATTACTTGGTCGCCTTACAAAACCGAATTATTCTTGACCACTGCCAATGAAACCACACAAAATATTAAACCAGTTAAAAAAAGGTTTCTTCTCAATCAACAGAAAAGATCACGTTGTACAAAACATCGAAGAACAATAGAAAGCGGCAATCAAAGGAAGATTCTGAAAGTCTGAAAGAAGCTAGATGATTTAGATGCCCAATGCACATTTCGTGAAGCCAAATTTTCTGAAGACCGCAAAGGAGAAGTCTAGATTCAATGTTTAATGTGTAACTTGCGGTGTCATATCGACTGCGCAGACGCTGATAGAAACGACTATATCTGTGACTTATTTTGTTTAAGTGTTTTTTTTTAATGTTAGCATAAAAAAAAATACTTTTTTGCTCTGAAATTATTTATTTTGTTGCGCTTAAGAATACATTACATGTGTCAAAAAAAAATTAAAAACTCGAAACATACAAAAAAATACTGGCACGTAAACGAACCACTGGGAAAAACATTAACTAATGTTTTGGGGCACATAAGATGTAACACATTATTTATACATAAATATACAAAAGAAAGTTCAAATTATACAGAAAACAACTAAAAGTAGATTTTGTGGTGCGTGAGGTAACACCCGGTTTCATTGTTGGAGATATTTTACAAAGCAGGAAATATGTAAATGCACATTACACTTATTACAAACGTAAATTCTGTGGCTGTGGCAGATTCTACATCTCCTTCGGGCTTTATTAGCATGAACATTTATGAGGTGACCTTGATTATCATAACGCACTTCATCTCAGGCAGGTGCAAGATTTCTTTGAGTAATTGTTTTATCAGTTTTTAAAAGTCGCAAAGCAATGTAAGATTTAAAATCTATCTGGGAAATTTTTTGTTAGTTGACAATATTATACAATTTCCATGCATTCACTACTAAACTATCCAGTAAGTTACAAAATAAAGGTCACCACCATTTTTTTCCAAATACCTGTAATTACCAATTCCGTTGTTATCTTAATCTTCCCCACCCATATATCTATTCCATTAGGCAATTAAATAAGGTTGGGGTATATTTACATCTTTCCGTTCTTTACTGTTATAGCGTTTTACATTTTGGACAGGATCTACACTAGAAACATTACTTGCCACAGTTACAACTGAATTGTCGTGCCAACGGACAATAGAAATTTTTGATTCAGATTCATATGCTGAAAGATAGGATCCGGACATTTATTTGTTCTATTTTCCCGGATAGTACCGGTGGCAAAATAACAATCAGTTTTTAAATGTACAAATAGTTTGAATGGTGAAAAAAATTGTCCAAAAAAATTTGGTGATTTACTGGCTTATCTACAACAGAAAGTAGACTCATGCCAACGTCACCGCTAAGACCAAGAATGAGGTTTATTTTGAGTACCATTATATGGAAGTGAATAAAATAGGTAGCCATCACATGAACAAAGGCACCAAAGCTTGAAGCCAAAACGAACTGGCTTACCCCTTATAAACATCTTGCTGGAATGGCAGCCAAAGTGTGGATAAGTTGAACGAAAATATGCCAAACTGAATATTTTTTTTATTTAAGGAAGGGTCTAGCTTTTGAAAATTTGTCATTTATCAAATTATTGTCAGATAGGTGCAAGTTTTGCTTTATCAATTGGGATCTATTTCGGCTCATATATTTTTTAATAAAATCAATTCTCTTGTCTTCATCAGTAGACCAATAATACTAAATGTGTGGCATTGAATGATAGCCCGAGAACAATAAAGTGCCTACAAAATTTAAAAGTTCATTTTTTAACAACGAGATTTCATAGCGGTTATTGTCTTGAGCATATTTTACCGAACATTTTAAAATCAAATCAATCACTTCGTTATCAAAAAACAAAAAAAATATGTCAAGCGGAGTTTTTCCAGAAAGCCTATTTTTTAGTTCCTCACATGATTTATATTCATGAGTGTACTCAATCTGACCTTTCTGCTATTTGACAGTAGAAGCAAACCTGCTCATCTGATGAGTCCTTTCCAGGTTCAGTATCATTAGTATTATTCGGTGTATGTAACTCGAAAGTTCCAACTATATCAGTTGGTTCCCCAAACTCTTGTAGATTAATGTTATCGTTCATATCTTCTTCGTCAGTCAAGATATCCACGTCGGGTGGAATATAAACTTTTTCAATATTTCAACATTTTTAGCATAAATTTTCAAGGAACGGAATGCTACAATAATATTACTTACAACTTTCATTGCTATTGTCCTCATCCATCACGATCTCCTTCGTAGCCGTCTCTAATTCCTCTTGAGTCAAATACCTCGGAAATGCCATATTTTACGAACTGAAACGTTCACTGCACAAGGCACAAACTAATACTAAAGAACACGCTTATTTTTAGTTGTTTATTCTACATGCGCTGACTGGTCTAGACTTGCGATAACAAAGTTTTGTTTCACAGATTAAACCAGTGGTGCATTCACGCACCAGTAAATATTTTCAAAAAATAAAGCATAATTAATATAGTATTTCCAATGTATGTTTTCTGCGATGTAATCTACATGCTATAGACTTAACAAAAATGGTAATATACATACAATTTTTTTTTATTTTTATTTTGGATTTATTTGAAAATGTGATAAAAATTTAACTTTTGAAGTCATATATAAGATCTTTCCTTGACACATAAATTAGCGATTTCTACGGTTTTATGTCCTTTGGTAGTGATAATAATAAAATTTCTAAATGGATATGCAAAAATATTTCCTGTATGTGACAAAAAAAATCATAGAATAGGTGGTGCATTAACGCACCACTGGTGCAAAAATTTTCTGTAGTAGCCCATATTTGTAACACTTTTTCATTGACTTCTATGATGTCATTTTTAATTATTTTATTTTATAAAAATAAAAACATACTTCCTTGAAAATTCAAATTAACTGTCAGTATAACTTGTGTTACGTTCTGCTTGTTCGGCGAAAAAATAAAAAACGTGATACACATCCAAAATATGTCAGATATGTCGAATAAATCAAATGGTAGCCCATATTTGTACCATCTCTTCTACTAACATTTTCTACAATAATAAATGTTGTGAATTTTAATTCACATAACTTACCCAACCGGACGCTGCAGAAAATACGATAAACGCAATATTTCCCTGAGTAATTTCCGCGATAGTGAAAATGAGATAAACTATTTGAAAAGAAATGGCTACCATCAAGTTCGCGCCAAACGCGAAGTCGATGTTTTCTATCAGCTCGCATATACGATTATGCAGACGTCTGTAATGTTTTACTCCTCTGCGGCAGCCGTGTTTCAACAAGTCCGTATTGAATTTTTGTACGATAAGAGTCGCATCCTTGAAGACGATTACGGTCGAAACCAGACTGACTTCAGATCGGTAGTAATAAAAGTCGAGAACGTGTATGGCCGGACAAACCGAAGATATTCGGAGAAGAAGCAAAGTGGAAATCGATCTCAGCGCCATCGCCGAAGCAAAAAGCATAACTTTTATAGCGACGACTTTCTTCTTGCGAAACTCAGCCCTCATTGTCGTTTTAAACATTTCGATATCTTGCGATATTGCGTGCATAGTGTCGTATTGCTTTAACATTGTTGCCGATATAACGTTGTTCATTAACAGTTGAAACATGTTTCCAAAAATGAAGACACCCCTCGGTATCATCTGCATGTCCAGCTTGTCGTAACATGTCACGCCGAAAATCATATAAAATGAGATTGCGTTAAGCGCCGCTGTATACAGTGCCGTATAGAACACTAAAATATTCTTTTTCGGTAACATTCGGGGCGACGCGAGTCCCAAAATGGCGTTGAACAGTGCTGTTTTTAAAAAGGTACTTGCTCTACCTGCCATGATAGAAAACACTCTAACCACCAGCAATCGAATAGAGGAGTAGAAAAGTGATTGACTCGAAAATTGACGTTAAAGATTAAAATAAATTATAATAATGGCCGTTCGAAATATCTATGTCATCCGATGGTAATTTGATGAGAAAGAAAAATGATTTAGATGATAGCACCTTATATATAATTTGAATTTAAATGCGTTTTTGGCGTAAATTTAGGCGATGATGTAATAAGAATCCACCCATCCATTAGTCTAATACCCGTGTAATCACTTTCAAGAGCGATATTTTAATGTCCATTGGCTGCCGCTATCGAACAACACAGTCGACTCAATTTTTTAACCAAACGTTTCTTCTCATACCCTCTGATACATATTCAACTTTCTTATGAACAAAAGTTAATTAAAGTTTGTCAAATATATATATTTTTTAACAGCTAACCTTGAGAAAATATTTTTTCTACTCCCGTCTCTAAAATACCTAATTACCCTCCGACCTAGCGTGCGGGGAGCGTCACTTTTCGTTTCCCATGAATCCGAGCCGCTTCGGACATTTCCGGGATTTTACCGCACCAATTTGGCAGCGATCGGATGTTTTCGGAGATATTTCCCACTCTTTGTATTTTGACATATGTTAATTATGACGGTCATGTCATGTCGTGTTGATTGGCGAAAATGTACCCAAAAACTAACGGTCGTAGAAAAAGTATAGTATGCCACCCGTTCTGTAATGGTATATTATGCAACAAGTACGGTAAACGACATTTGACTCACTGGTTTATTTGACATGAGCGGAGCGAGTTTTTAATAAACAAGTGAGTTAAAAAGTTTACAGAACGTTCAAAAATAGCATCAAATTAAAATTTTAAATTAAATTTGCATTTTCTAATTCCCTAATACTATATTACTGTTTTTAGTTCTTTCCTACCCACCGGTTTACGTTTTTTCCTATCAAAACATTGCTGTTGTCACTACAACACTGAGGCCAGCAGAAAGTGAAAATTTTGGATATAGCTTAGGAAGGTATCGAATATAGTTTCTTATTATAAAAATTAGTTTTACATTATACCGAGTTGGTCAACATTAATGATTTGCCTACCAGATACAAAAATGGGGAAAAGATTATTTTTTATAAGGGAAAACCTATACACATATTTAAAAGCATGAAGAGTTATGTCCCTATACCTCAATTGTTTGGTTTCTGAAATTAACGAAAGCTTCTGTGAAAACTGGATTACGTTGGAGTAATTAATTAATCTTTTAGGTAGCCGACGAAGCAAAATTTCCATTGAAATAATGAAAAATCTTTGGTCTGTCGACAATCCTCATGCCACAAAAGAAATAGGATTTTAAAGAAAATTGAGTTTAAATGTGTTTTGCTTGTTGGAAGACAATAAATGCAGCAGAGCAGAGACTTTCAAGATGGCGGCAAGTGCGGGAGTTGTTCTAGCAGAGCTTAATAAAATTAATAAAAAAGACATTGTCGGAAACTATAAGTAGCAACGGTGTGTTGTGCTATTTTTTCACACTAAAGTACGTGAATCGTATTGGTGATAGTAAAAGCGACGAAAATACCTTTTTCGATAGTGTTGATAACTTCCACATTAAATACAACAATTTAGAATGTGCTAAAATAAAGTTATCCAGTGATTTTTCAAAGAGTGAAACAGAGCTTCTTGGCCAGACAATTTTTCATGTGGAGAAAAGGTTAGTAAATCAGGAAGAAGTAATTAAGTAATTAAGTTGTTAAAAAAGCGAAGATCTCCATCGCAACACAGAAAGCCTGCATAAAAATGTCTAACTTGGATCGGAGCAGAAATCATTGACAATGATGAACCGAAAAATGTTGGAATGGTCGGTTCATAGATATAAGAAAGTGACCAATTGCTTTTGAATGGGATTATCCAAGGGTGGTCATTAACATACAATACAACAAGATTATTACCTAAAGTTTCGGAATTTAAATTCAGGTAAAATTGTGGTCCGTAATAGAAAATAATTTTATACCTACCTGTGTTTAATATTCTTTGGTTTGGTATACTACTTAGCTTAAGTTTATTAGCAATCATTCTTATTTCGTTTGTAATACAGCGTGTGTTGAATCGTGTGCGAATTATGCAAAATTTGTGCGAGTCTATTGTATCTCAGGAGATGCTCCCGCCCAAATGAAGAAAACACTATTCTATTGAGACAAAGGAAGTTATAAACAATGTTTATTTGACTCACATTGAACGTGGTGCCAGCGAGCAAGAATCTTTAGAAGAAACGGCCACATTGACGAAAATTCGAAAATGAACTGTATGGGGAAGTTGTGAATAATCCCATTTCAACGAGGAAAAAAAGCGATGCTGACACTTTCTCGAGTGTAGATGAAAGTGATCAAGATATAATACGGCGTAAAATTTACCAGTTATACGAGAAACAAAGCGTGCCTAAATTAGATATCTTAATTAAGAGGCTTGAAAAAGATGCAACCGGTGTTGAATGTGGCAGAACTATCTTATGGAAGTGTATTCAACACTTATTCAACACATGGGTTTTAGATTAAAAAAAAAATGACAAAAGGCATGTCTTAATGGAATCTTTTAGAATTCGGAAATGGCGAATGGAATATCTAGGAAAAATTAGGATTTACAGAGAACAACAAAGGCCAATTATTTACTTGGATGAAACCTGATTCGACACTTATGATACCCCGGAAAAGGGTTGGGTTGACTCAACTGATAAGTGTAAAACAAGCGCGCCATCAAAAACAGGTAAAAGAATAACTATTTTGCATGCTGGCTCTAAAGATGGTTGGATTCCAAATGGACTTTCTCTGTCTGCGAAAAATATTAAAGATTTTTCTCTGGATTATCATGAAGACACCACCGCTGATTTATTTGAAAGTTGGTTTAAAAACCAACTAGTTCCAAACATTCCTCCTAATAGCGTAATTGTAATGGACAATGCAAGTTATCACAGTAGACAGTTGACTAAAACCCCTTCCTCATGTGACACAAAAGCAACAATCCAGAACTACATGTATAATAACGACATTTATTATTTAATTATTAATTAAATTATTTTATTATATCTGCCATTCATCGTAACAATGTTTTTCCCGGTGTTAACTCCAATGTCCTCAAACTTATAGAGACCGAAGTTTTTAACATCCCTCCACAAAGTTGGGCAAATTCTGTTAAACACATAGAAAAAGCAGAACAATCGTATATCCATATTGCAAATAATTTAGAACAAATAATAATTAGAACAGGCGATGATAGCGATAGTGACACTGATATATTATGTGAATAACTTTAAGTAATTTAAGTAGGTAATAAAAATAATTTGTAATTTTATTTTAGATTTAAGCATAAAAACATACAAAAACAAAACCCCAAATAATTAAATTCTAAGCAAAGTACGGACCTGTTCGGCCGTATTTCATTCTTACAGCTTGGCCGGGTCTTTCCTTGATTCGTGTCAGTTAGTCACTTTCTTATATCTATGAACAGACTTTACCGCCTATGCGTTTACACTTAGTCAAATTAGTCGAGCGGTAGAGTCCTTCACTGTAAAAGAAAATACTCGAAATCAACAAACGCGTTAAAGAGCACAAATTCTAGGAGTCAACATTCCGCATCTCAACTTCAATAAAACTAGACCGATAGTAGGATCTAGTACGACAAGTATGGGGACAAAATTAATCCCCAAACAATGATATCTTTTGAGGCAACTTCTGCCTATTTATTGGGTTTTTTAAAATATACTGCTCCACACATTAAATTTAACTGTTCAGAGTTAAACAGAACAGCAAGTGGTAGTTCCTTTATTGTTTCGTTTCCAATTATAAATATCAGGGAAGTTTACCATCTTTTAAATCTTCTAAATCTAGGTCCGCAAGTGTGACTTCAGTACGGGACAATGAAATAACTCCTCAAAGCCTCAACTCAACCACCGACGTAAATACTATGACAAATGATTTTACTTTGGAAGAAATATCCGTTACTCACATAAATGTTAAAAGTATGAAGAATAAGTCTGATCAGCTCGAATTGTTATTACATTCAATAAGCCTTTCAGAAGTGACATGATGCTATTGGGAGGAATTATCATTAAGAAACTTGCAGTCCTATCGGCTTGCTAATTCCGCTTCTCGTTCTGAACTCACTGGTGGAGGAGTTGCAATCTTTGTTAAAGAGGGATTGAACTTCAAGGTAAAAAATGAGCCTATTTTAAATGTAGACCGACATTTTGAATATACTCTCTGTGAGGTATTTTCTGACTCTGTAAACATTAGGTGAACACCGCATCTTTTTTCTGTGGTGATTTTAATGTGAATTTTGACGATTCTCAGTCTAGACGGGTGGCAGCACTTGTGAATCTGTTTCCATTCTTTGGTTTGAACAAAACCATCTTTGAATATACTCGAATTACTCATAATCACAAGTCTGTGATTGACAACATTTTTAGTACGCTTTCATTAAATGCTTTAAATGCTCAAGTGATTTATACGGATATATCTGATCATTTCATGCAAAAAGTATCTTTTTCTGCACTCCACGAAAAAGTAAAATCTGTTCCAATTTATAGAAGACGCTTTACTGAAGAAACAAATATAAATAACTTCAGGAAAGAACTAATTAACGTAGGTTGGTCTGCCTTGCGAGGCTGGGAGGGCCTAGAGAATAAATTTCGTTGGTTCTTCAAAAAATTTATGGTGAACTTTAGATTTTGTTTTCCCCTAGAAAGATATAAGTCTGATGGTAAAATTAATATAAAGTCATGGCTTTCCAGCGATATTATCAAAGAGGGTTGTTTGCCGGGAGATTTGTAAGGATAAAAGATAACGATATTCTAAATAAATATAATATCTTAAAAAAAGCTACATCACAAAATTGCCGATGCAAAAAAATTATACAATAATCATTTCATTTTAAGTTTGAGCAGTATATGGCAGGCATCTTGGCAAATTTTAAAAAAAGAGGCAAACATTCATAAAGTAAAGTAAAGATACTATTAAGCAATAATAATAAATCTCTTTTCACCAATGGATTGACCTATTTCCGAGTTAGGGCGAAATCTACTAAATCTAAAACATTCATAGGTGGAATACTGGGAAATAAGTTTTGTACATCAAAAGACAATAGTGTTGCGTTAGAAGGGATTTTGATATCTTTAATTTTGTTGATTAATTGAAAAGAATTTTTTATGCCAAATTTTGGTTTAAAATCTGTGTGGAACTTTAAAAGTTTGGAAGTTTAAAGACCAAAATCATTTTGAATTTAATGGACAGATTTACATCTCTAAGGAAGGTTTGATTATGGGAAACCCATTTAGTCCTTTGTTAGCCGAGATTTTTATGGATAATTTGGAAAATATCATACTAGAACATCCTTTAAGTAAAAATTTTCTATGGTGGTATAGATACGTGGATGAAGTCTTTGATTGCTTTGTTGGAACGAACAGACAATTGAATTCTTTTTTAAATTACATTAATTCATTACATAATCGTATAAAATTCACTATCGAGATTGAAAAGGATAACTTTATTAATTTTTTAGACTTAAATATTACGAAATCGCAAAACAACAACAACAAATTAGATTTTTCCATAAACCTTCACACACGGACACAGTCACACATAACAACAACAGTAAACAGTATTTATCCGAAACCTAATACAGAAGACGAACAATTTAAAACAATTACATGCATAGGAGAACTCGGTGAAAAAGTTTCAAAACATTGGTCAAAATGTGGTTTAAAAATAGCTTTCAGAACTAACAACACAATAGGAAAACTTTTAAAAAACAATAAAACGAAATATCCACAATCTTAAAAATCAGGTGCATACAGGTGGAAATGCGGATCTTGTGCTAAAATTTATGTTGGACAGACAGGAAACGCATTAACGAATATAAAAGAGCGTTTAAAAACAATAGTCTAGATTCTAATTATGCTATACACTTAAACACAGAAAACACATTTTTGATATTTTACATACAGCCACAAAAAGTAGAACATTAAATTTATTGGAAGCCATGGAGATTAACAAAATGAGAAATTCCAATGTATTGCTTCACGATCAATGAGATTTAAATACCTCTCCTTTATTAAACTTAAATTCCCGCAACAAGATTAATTAAGGTTTTATTGTCATTTTTCGGTATATGTAGTAGCAGGTAGATTGTAAATATTACATTTGATAAAGATACGGAGTTGCCGAAACAATTTTCATGTAAAAATATATAATTTCGTGAAAATCTTAGTTCTTATTCATTTTGATAATAGTTGCGGCTGCCTGCAAAACTCAGCTATGCAATATTTCCAGTTGGGCACTCTGCTTCTGAGCGACTCGTTTGTTTTTGTCTTAGGTTACAAAAGAAAAACACCAAAATAAACTTACAACTTACCCAGCCAGATGCTGACGAAAATATGGCGAACGTAAACTTTCCTTGAGAAATTTCCGCAAGACTAAAAGTGAGGAAAATTATTTGACAAGTAATGGTCATCATCAGGTTCGCGCCAAACGCGTAGTCGGTGTTTTCTATCAGCTCGCATATACGGTTATGCAAACGTCTGTAGTGTTTTACTCCTCTGCCGCAGCCGTGTTTCAGCAAGTTAGTGTTGAATTTTCGTACGATAAGAGTTGCATCCCTGAAGACGACTATGGTCGAAACCAGACTGACTTCGGATCGGTAATAATAAAAGTCGAGAACGTGACACACTGAGGATATTCGGAGAAGAAGCAAAGTGGAAATCGATCTCAGCGCCATCGCCGAAGCAAAAAGTATAACCTTTATGGCGATGACTTTCTTCTTACGAAACGCAGCCCTTATTTTCGTTTTAAACATTTCGATATCTTGCGATATTGCGTGCATAGTGTTGTATTGCCTTATTATTGTTGCGGATATGACGTTGTTCAGTAATAATAGAGACATGTTACCAAAAACGAAAACACCCCTCGGTATCATCTTCATGTCCAACTTGTCGTAACATGTCACGCCGAATGCCATATAAAATGAGATTGCGTTAAACGCGGCCGTATACAGTGCCGTATAGAGCACTAAGATATTCTTTTTCGGTAATATTTGGGGCGACGCGAGTCCCAAAATGGCGTTGAATAGTACTGTTTTTGCAAAGGTACTTGCTCTACCCGTCATGATGGAAAACACTCTAACCACATGCCCTCCAACAAAGGGGTAAAAAAATGATTAGCTCGAAATTGATATCAAAAATTCCTGCCTTAAAAAAATTATTAACCTAATGTTTCCGAATATCTACTTCATCCAATGATGATTTGTCTAAAAAATAAAAATGATAACAAAATCTCAATCCTTTTACGATGTCAATCTAGGCGGCGAGGTATTACGAATGTTCCATTAGTCCATTATCAGTGTAATCATTCTGAAAAGCAATATTTTAATGTCCGTTGGCAGCAATGACTTACGCGAATCAATTTTTAAACGAGTTATATTCAACTACATGCGTCTTCAAATAACTGGTCAACTACACCGAATTGTTGGTAGAAAGCTGTGCAAGGCAGTCTTATCCAAGGTTGTCTTCCTCTCCATTGTAATCAGACAAGTTAGCTACGACTAAAGCCATAGTCGTTACGTGAGTTTAAATCAAGCATGCTGATTATTTCAGACCTCATGATATTTTCATCAGAAATTTCCGACTAAAGTTTCTTTAACTTCCGTTTTTTTAATACAACAAAAGTATGTCTAAAAATTAAGTTGAAAGTTGAAAGTCCTTAAAACTATTTAATCGTGAGTGTATTTCGAGAAAATACTTCGAATTAGAAGAATTACAATTATAATTTAGGATTGTAAATTTTCTACCTTACCATCGGTTTGGTCAAAGACTTGTACACTCCACATTGCTGTAACAATCAAATACAAATATTTTAACACAGAATTGGTAACCTCTGGCAACACCTGGGTAAGTTATATAAGAGTCGGGATTTATCTATGGTACAAAAAATTCACAAAATTACACAAAAACCAGTTAGGATATGAAACAAAATATCATATAATGAGAACGATTTCTCATGACAGACATGTTTCTTAGCAACGCTTGTAACACTTCAGAATTGTTACTTTACTGGAATACGATCCGGTAGTTCCGCGCCTACATTTTAAATTCTAAGCGCCTTTTTTTTCCTGCCTCACCGGCAAACACCTGATTAGCTCTGACGTCTGCGCTACCCGGTTAAGAAAGTCGTAATTTAATTTGCTTACTAATGTTTCAAATACACACTTCCTAATAAATGGTCTCCTTAAAACTATACCCTTTTATCAATGAAGAATTAATTGAACCCGACAGCGGAATAAATTCGTTCGCGAAATAGATTCGTATCACTAGTATCATTGGGCCTATGGCCTTATACACCAAGTTCCGTGATTTCTCTCCGTTCCGGCATCTCTCTGAGAAAGTAATCTATTTATCTTTCTCACTTCTGGCTCCGAGCGACATGCGTGGTATGATATCGTTTTCCTGTTTCGGTAGAAGAACAGTGTAGTAGCTAGCCAAAAAGTGATTAACCTACCGGCTTTTTCTTCAGCCATCGCTTTGCGGTTATAGGGTTAAATTCACTTAGATGTGTGGTCAGCGATTTGGTGATTCCGTTGCTGTTCATATTTTTGGTTCGTTCGGAGAACTGCCCACACTTACTTTGTAAGAGGATTTGACTACTACCTGCTGCCTACCAAGCTTTCACCCTCAAGAACATCCATCGAGGTAAAGTCTTTAACTATTTAGCTTTTGTTACTTTTACCATTCCGTTCACTCTTTAAAGAGTCAGTAAATTTTCCGGCCCGTTTTCGGAATTTAGCCGCTGTCGGCTTATACGCGGAAACTTTATAGGGTCCTTGGAACACCCGTACTCTCGTTGGAGCACCCACATCTCCTTGAAGCCCTATACTCGCCTTAGAGCACCCGTACCCCCTTTAGGAGGGCTCGCGTTTCGGAGGCTTCTAGATTGACGTATTCGGTGAGGATCCAAACTTCGAAGTTCCTGTGTTCTCTGGATATTGGAGCACATTTGAATCATCGCCTGACTACCGGCTCACTTGATAGATCTGCGCGAGGTCAGACTCCCCCTGTAGGCTGCACTGTTCGGGAAATAAACGAGGTGATGTCCGGTTCGATGTAAGCGCTGCGCGAGATATTGTTAGGCATACCCTTTTTTTTGTTTTCCGTTTTTGTTACGCTCGGTAATTTAATCGATACCCTTTTTTGCTATACCGACACGGAAATTCAATAATCATGTAGTTTTACTCTCTAAAATTTGTGTACAAATGCTTTGTAAATTTGTGTATAATTATTTGCGGGAAGTTGACGTACCGGTAATACTGAGTATGATCGTGGTCGAGTTTTTTTATGTTAATAATTACCTATATTGCCCCTGTACGCCTGTGCCCCTTTGTGTATTTCTATTATTTTGGGAATTTCGTATTAAACGGGCTGTCAACTTGTTGCGGGGACGGCAATTGAATTTTGCGGAGTTTAGGTCGGTATGTAGCGGATTTGTAGTTTCTCATTATCGACGCGTAATAAATAACGTAGACCAGTTTTCATCTGTCTCTTTTTTGTCCCCTTAACCTTCACGACTATCTTTTATCGATTGTACCAATTTAAATTTAATGGTAGGTTTCATCGTTAATGTTCTCTTTTTTGTAAAATATCGGGTTCCTCACACCATCTGAGAGACTGGAAGGTCTGCTACTTCCTGCTACTTCCTGGCGCCCTAAGGATAAATAGTGCTATATTTTCTTTATTATTCGTGGACCCCCCCCCCCATCGTTCAAGAACTCTGAGCACTACGGGTAACTAATTTGCAAGCACCCAGCGACCCAGTTTTGCAAGAAATCCAATCTTTTTTTTATCTATTCATTTATTTACCCTTTTTTTTTCCTTTTCTGACCAGTATTTCGCGTTGATTTTATATAAGATTTAGATCAAGAGGTGTGTGGCACGCAATTTTTTGCTAATGGGGAAGTAATTGTTGCTAACTGTGAGCAAGATGTCGGCTGTATGCTAAGGAAACTAAATGATGAATAGAAAAAATGGAACTAGCATGCAAAAATGAAGTACTTACGTATAAGAGAGGAACAAGAAGTTCTGAATTTACCTAGGCACCATGGTATCAACAGAAAGACTAATGTTGCCACATTGACAATGGTAGAAACAATTACGGATGATGGGTCAGAGTATTGGCAGTGATCAACCAAACACAAAAAAAAGAATAGAAACTATGGAAGAAGTAGGGAGCTGTAATATATGAATCCAGAACGAATACAAAAATTTTTATTCCAATGGGTAAGTTTGCATCAGTGTCCCAGGCTGTGATAATCGCACTATAAAATTGTGCAAGAGAAACCGAAATGATAAATATGGGTATCAGGGCACGAATTTTCGAACCAGAACCATTCTGTGAGGTGGTCTATTGCAAAATCAGACAATGGATGGGAAGATAATCCGGGCAACGGTAGAGGGATATGCCAGGACAAAGACAGGCCAAGGAATTCCTTAGAGGCAAATCAGTCAAATTTACAGAAGCCCTGTAAAAAGGCCTTGAGAATAATGGTGTGTCTATTGACGGGGCCACTGCCGGCTTAAAAGGCATCTAAATGGGAGTGGAGGAAAACACTGAATGCCGATTCTGTCAAGAAGAGGAACAAGTAGTCATACACATATTATGTCAGTGTGAAGGCCTATCCAGAGTGCGCTTTCATCTGTTGGGCATAATCAAAACAGAGACAATTAGTTACACCACTATAGAATTTATGGAGTCTTCTAAAGTATCTTTTCCTACTTTCGTAAAAACCGCCGTTTTTAAACTACAAGAGTGCGCTTTGTATTTAAAAAGCTTTTTTTTTTAATACCAATTACCACAATCCCACTAATCAGAGAATCAAGTCAGCACTGCAAAACTCACAAAGTTGATAAGTCGTTTTAGCAAGAATAACCTGCCTGATATCTCGCGCACAAACCTTATAAAGTCAGTGTTTTGGTGTTCTTCAAATGTTAAAAAAAAAATATCCAATTTTTTTTTTCGTGTACAATGTACATGAACACAGTCTGTCGGGTAAGAATCATTAAATTGTTTTTAACTGTTTGTGCTTAATATGACATTTTCACGTTATTTTTATTGCAAATAAACCTTATTATGATTATTATATTTAAGACCCGTATCGTTTTATTTATATACAGTTTAATGGCTGCTTGGTTAGTAATATTTGATTACTTATCCTCCCCAATAAAAGTAATTTTATGATCAGACTTGACAGGATAATTTTGCAACGATCGAATCTCCCAAAGGGAATAGAAAAAATCTTTAGTTAAATCGGAGTTCTATCAATTCACGATGAATATACCACATACCACATACTCTCTGATATAATTAAGGAAAAAAAAAACAAATTAATAGGATAGTCATTCGCGTTTATTCTTACATATAAAAACAAATTCACTAATTTGTATATATGTTTGTATGGAACTTGTATCTGTCATTCCGGAAGAGAGTGATGTCGGCGTGCGTAGCTATCTTGCGCAACTTTTTTGAGCTGAGTTGCCAAATTCCGTCCGGTTTCGTTAACCATCCCGCTGAAGACACCGTTAGGGTTCTGAAGGAGCGTGTGAGGATGCTCGAACTCTACCATGGTACCCCCGTCCATAACTAGGACTTTGTCCGAGTCCATGATCGTATTGAGCCTGTGCGCCACTGTCAAGACGGTGCAGTCGGCAAATTTTTTTCGTATAGTTTTTTGGATTAATGCGTCAGTTCTTTAAAAAGAATAAACCACAATATTACTCTCGATAAATTAACTGGCTAACTCGCTTAGCAACTTTTTGGATATTCACAACTAAATATATGTGAGTTTGATCGACGCCTCTCCAATCACGAGTGTGATTTTTCACGGAACGAGTGACGTCAGAACTGACACACGTCAAAATATCATGGTTAAAATTTAGAAAACCTCCGGCATTTTAAAGTGACACTTTGCACATACTTTATCAGCGCACAATTGGATATTTTGGAGTAGAGAATAGAAAATAGTGTAAAGTCTGTTCATAGATGTAAGAAAGTGACTAAATGATACAGGTCCGTACTTTGCTTAGAATTTAATTATTTGGGGTTTATTAGGAAAGATACTAAACAATATTTATTTATTTATGTATGTATTTATTTTTAAATCTAAAATAAAATTACAAATTATTTATATTACTTACTTAAATTACTTAAAATTATTCACGTAATATGTCAGTATCACTATCGCTATCATCGCCTGTTTTAATTATTATTTGTTCTATACTATTTGCAATATGGATATACGATTGTTCTGCTTTTTCTATATGTTTAACAGAATTTGTCCAACTTTGTGGAGGGATGTTAAAAACTTCGGTTTCTGTTAGTTTGAGGACACTGGAGTTAACACGGGGAAAACATTGTTACGACGACTGGCAGATTTCAGTTGGTGCCAAACATGTTCAATGGGATTAAATATACAGTGGTTAGGTGGAAGCCTTAAAACGGTATGCCCTAAATTTTTTGCATAATTATTACAGACATATTTTTTTTGTAGGTTCAAGCTTTGTAGAACCTCAATTAATTGCTTTTTAGTATAATTTGGTATACCTGTAGTTTTGGATTGTTGCTTTGGTGTCACATGAGGAAGGGGTTTTAGTCAACTGTCTACTGTGATAACTTGCATTGTCCATTACAATGACGCAATTAGGAGGAATGTTTGGAGAACAATCTTTAATATTTTTCGCAGATAGGGAAAGTCCATTTGCAATCTAATTCTTTTACTTCTTTTTGATGGCGCGTTTGTTTTACACTTATCAGTTGAGTCAACCCAACCCTTTTCCGGGGTATCATAACTGTTGAACCAGGTTTCGTGCAAGTAAATAATTGGCCTTTGTTGTTCTCTGTAAATCCTAATTTTTTCTAGATATTCGAGTAGCCATTTCCGAATACTAAAAGATTCCATTAAAATTTGCCTTTTGTCAATTTTTTAAATCTAAAACCCATGTGTTGAATACACTTCCATAATGTAGTTCTGCCACATTTAACACCGGTTTCATCTTTTTCAAGCCTCCTAATTAAGATATCTAATATAGGCACGCTTTGTTCCTCCTATAACTGGTAAATTTTGCACCGTATTATATCTTGATCACTTTCATCTACACTCGAGAAAATGTCAGCATCGCTTCTTTTTTTCCTCGAGGAAATGGGATTGTTCACAATTTTCCATACAGTTGATGTTGGAATTTTCGTCAATGTGGCCGTTTCAATGAGAGTCGAATAAACATTGTTTATAACTTCCTTAGTCTCAATAGAATAGTGTTTTCTACATTTGGGCGGGAGCATCTCTTGAGATCACTAGACTCGCGCATATTTTGCATAATTCGCACACGATTCAACACACGCTGTATTACACACGAAATAAGAATAATTACTAATAAACATAAACTAAGTAGTATACCAAACCAAAGAATATTAAACACAGGTTGGTATAAAATTATTTTCTATTACGGACCACAATTTTACCTGAATTTAAATTCCGAAACTTTAGGTAATAATCTTGTTGCATTGTGTGTTAATGACCAACCTTGGATAATCCCATTCAAAAGCAATTGGTCACTTTGTTATATCCATGAACAGACCATACCTAACAAGTTGCTAAACGTATGAATTTTTGTAAAAAGAGACAAGAAAATAATTCATAACATGTTTCATAGGTGCTCTTTTTAATACCAGCGTACGTTTCTATACATAATTTATTCAAACGCATTAGGCAAATGACATACGCGTGTTTTGCACAATGCAGTAATGCTGTTCAACATTTTGAAGAAAAGACCAGCCATAAATATATAATTCTGAACACCCATACTATCTCTTTGTCAGAAAAACAAACTCTTTTGATTTAATGCAATCTTATAGCCTTCACAATAACATAAAAGATTCAACAAGAAACCTTCAGGTTTTGCCCGAAGTTACCTCCCAACGGCAATAAAACTCGGGTCCGGTTTATTTAGATCGGTGAAAGCTAATTAAAATTCACTAAGAAAATATAATGACATTGAATATACACAATAAATTCATAACTAGGAATATCTATATATAATTACACGTCGTCATTGAGATTAATTATTACAGGATTTATGTTGTTTTGTATAGAAATGCATAATTGCATATGAATTTAGGATTTCCATTAGTTGCGCTTTTTTGAAACTTGTAAATCCGTCTTACGACGCACAATAGAAAAACAATGTGTTCCTATAGGACAAAATAAAAAATACAAAGCTACGTAGTGACTTTGTAGACTGCGTAGCACATAGTGCGAAAAAGACTATTCGCACAGCCATGGTTTTTCGAAAGCAATTCTTATTAAAGTTTGATATACATTTTTCAAAAACTGTTTTGCATCAAACGACAAATGATTTCGACGCGAAATGCACAGTAAAAACGATTATTCAACACTACCACTCAAGAAATATATCAGAAAGAAGGAAATAAACCTGGCCCATCTCTGGCTTGTCACTCAACGAAGAATAAATTTAGTGTTAATGGCTTTACTTAATAACAATAGGTAATAACATCGTTGAAGTTTTATTGGGAGGGTCAGACAGACTATACACTATTAGAAGCGCCCTCGTATCTAGGCGGAAATTTTTACATAAATAGTATAGGTGTTTTTATTTCGAATTTACTCTGCAGGTGATAAGTCATAATAATGTAGTTGAGAAAATTAAGAAGTTATCTAACATGAAGAAAATGTAATTTCAAGATGTAATTGAAAGGTACGTAGGTATAAGTATGGAAGTATGTACATTAGACCACTTTCTCTCATTAGCAGAGCAATTTTTTCCTACAAACCCTGAAAATTATGGTCCAATAGCAATCACATCATGCTTTGCTAAAATATTTGAATAAGCTATGCTTGACCGCTTACCGATTATTTAAGTAAAAACGCCATGCTGATATATTTTGTGATCTTAGCAGGGCGTTTGTAAGTATGAACCACGACATTTTTCTGAATAAGATGGAACAAATTAAAAAATTTCCAGTCTCGTCAGTAGATAGCGGCGTACGGCAGGGCTTGGCCCTGTTCTATTCATCCTTTTCATCAATGAACTTTCTGCTCACCTATCAAATTTTGGTTTATCACATTCCGCTCAGTACTGTTGAAATTCAAGTTGTTCACTGTTAATTTTAAGTCTTGAAGACAGAATTAATTCAGCACTTGTACAACTAAAGAGCCTTTCCAACACCAATGAACTTTTTTGAATTTCCAAAAAGCAAAGCAGTTTTGAATCAAAAATGCATAATGGTATTCTCTTTTGGGGAAATTCAATGCAATATCAGTTTTCAAATAGCAAAAGAAAGCCCTGAGGTCTATTGAGACTCTTCAAAGAGTGTGAAATACTGAATTTAGCGTATATATACAATTTTGATGTAAAAAAATAAAAATAAGTAACAAAAATACGAAAATTTTCACGACTCTAGTACACGTAACAAATACTGTTCTTTCTAATAAAAAAATAGACTAGAATTTTCCAAAAAATATTTCACGCACACGGGTGTTAGTGTTGGTTAGCTTAAATTGCTAGTTCAATTTAAAAAAAAGTACATTTAAAAATGATGATGTAGTAGCAAGTTTTAATAAATAAAAAAAGATAAAAAAGACCGCGTGAATGATAATTGGAAATCATAAGTGTCGTCGCAAAACCGAATTTTTCATGTTAAAATCAAGCAAAGAATCGTTTCCTTAAAGTTTGCCAAAACGTTTAAATTAAATAAGTATTTAAAGAAGATTAGATATATTATTATATATTACCGCACCTCCTACAGGTTGTACTTGTTAATATTTATAATTTAAGTACAGGGTGTCTATTTTTTTTATGACACTGCAGAATATCTCGCTTATTGATAAAAATAGAGGAATGCGGTTTAGGCAAAAAAAAATAAAATGATTATTAGTACTTTATATTCCTGGGCAAATTCCTATTCAAACGGAGTATCTACCGAATTTAGTTCGGGATTATGTGTTTTAATTTCCCACAACCCTCAAATTAATATGCCGTAATGAACCAATTTTGCATAAAATGAGGGCGGTTCATTCATATCACATAGGATTATGGATGTAATCCCGTGTCACGGAAATTTACAAATACCGATATTATATTGTTGGATTGGTTTTTCCCCGTGAAATCTAAAACGCAATTGGGAGGACAGGATTTATCGATAAATACTTACTGCGGATCGACATTGGCTGTGGCTTCGTCTAGCATTAAAATTTTGTTGTTCCTAATAATAGCTCTCGCTAGGCATATCAGCTGTCTCTGTCCGACGCTATAATTCGATCCTCTATCCATCACCCTATTTTCTAACCGGTTGATTATATTGCTCGGATCTTTCAGCTCGACGTCCTCGATCGCTTTATATAGTACTTCGTCATTGTATTCCTCAAACGGATCCAGATTGTACCTCAAAGTTCCAGAAAATAGTACCGGGTCTTGGGGAATTATCGAAATCTTAGAACGTAAGGTGTTTAAGGTAAGCTCCTTGGTGTCCAAGTGATCTATCCTGATGCTTCCTTCCACGTTGGCCAGACGAAACAGAGCTGTGATTAGGGACGATTTTCCGGCTCCTGTTCGCCCCACGATCCCCACCTTTTCTTTTGGGTGTATTACCAAGTTCATGTTCTTCAAAACCAACTTGCCGTTTTCGTAGTATCTCAGTCCCATGTCTGCGAAAACAATCTCCCCCGTTTCCGGCCACGATTTGGGCGGAGTCAACGGCTTGGCGGGTTCCTTTTCTTTAGGGAGTACTTTATATTCCAGAACTCTCTCGACTGACATCAGCTGATT
Source organism: Cylas formicarius (assembly GCF_029955315.1). NCBI lineage: Eukaryota > Metazoa > Arthropoda > Insecta > Coleoptera > Brentidae > Cylas > Cylas formicarius. Next base: position 3,216,132 of record NW_026844352.1, read on the forward strand.
GGATACCTCGGCCGCTTGTCGCAAACCCCATTGAAATAAGCCAGTCAACGCTGTAGATTGTGTTATCGCCAGGCCAACCTCGCCACCACTTAAACCAGCATCTGGAAAGATTGTAGCCTTTGCCCATTAATCAAACCAAAGCAAATCCAATCAAATTTATATGAAGGGAAAAAAACAGGGAATGTCACAATTTTTAAGAAATGGAAATAATAATACCATTTTTAACAATTTTAAGCGACAAGTGACTATGTCTGTTGGTTTGTGAATAGACAACCCTATGTTTGCATTGATTTAGGATAAATATTTTGTATGTTACCTTTTCCGAAGGTTAGAAAACTGAAAGTCACCGCCGTAATGAAAACGAAACAGAGCATGTCCATATATAGTCCGAAAGCTGAACTGGCGGCGATGTACATAAACCACGCGCTTGTGTGACAATCTTGGTGCTTGTCGAATTCATAGCGCAAAATGTTTTCGGCGTTGAAGGCTCGGATTGTGGTCAACCCTTGCAATGTCGCGTTGAGGTGGCTGAATACTGGACTTCGCACTAAGGACGGATAAAATATTTTAATGAGTTATGATACATTGATTTAAATTGTCAAATTTTTCAAAGAAACTTCCACAGGCTACTGTAAATACTTTTTAAAATACTTCTGAATTCCTCATGAGTCGGTTTTTGTTGGCTTCTACAGAGCTTGATTGAAACTGGCTCGCATTTTACTCTGTACCTGCTTGTATATTGTTTGAGGGGGCGGAGCTAAATGTGGGGCATAAACATCGTCTCGGATGACTGACATCTAGAGACCTGAGTCGCGGTTAAGATTGTTAAGGCCCCCACAGACGTCGTTCTTTTTTAGAAATTTTACCCGCACGATTAAAACGGTGCGGATAAGTTGGTCAGTGTGTGGCCAAAAACTGTCCTTTTTGCTGGCGTTCAAAAATATCTGGCACTGCTTGATTTTAACCGTCCGTTTTAAATGCGTTCGTTCAAGTGTCAGTGGGCGGTGGGAAAATAATTAAGGACAGTTTTTATCAGTGTCGACTCACTTATTTTACACAGCAATAATTAGTGTTAGTTTTGAGTAGTGATTTTAAATTTGTATTGTTGAATAAAAATATATTGCTGTAGTTTTTGCAATGACAGACTTAGGAAATTACAACAAGCAATTTATAATTGAGTTCATAGAACTGTATAGAAGCTATCCGTGCCTGTGTAAGGTTAAACTTACGGAGTATTCTCATTGAGATAAAAAAAAAGCTTACGAAGATATGATAAAAAAGTTACAAGAAGTAGATAACTCGGCAACAAGAGATTCCGTGAAAAAGAGAATTGACTCTTTACGTGACTGCTTCCGTAAGGAATTGAAAAAAGTCATTCACTCTAAGAAATTTGGCTCTCATTCTACTTTGTATCTGGTTATATATTGTTTGAGAGGGCGGAGCTAAATGAGGGGCATATTGGTGAGAGGTATAGACCTGGGAGGCGGTTAAGATTGTTAGGTTGTTTATAGATTTCTATAGACTCTCGGATTTTTCGTTGGTTAGTTTTATCGAATAAAATTTAATGTCCGGTTTCGTAAGCAAGTTCGACGTTGCAAAAACCAATGCAGGAGAAATCCAGAAGTTTTAATTGTCAAAATTAGTATTAGGATACAATGCAATACGTTTGTTTAGATCGACAATAATACATTGTAGGAAAAGTTATTTTTGATATTAATATAAAAGAAAAAACAAAAAATGTAGAAATTTTTTTCTAATAAGAGGGGTTTCGACATAACTTTGGAAAAAAAAACGGTCGCCCTACATTTCCAGGAGAACGGAAAGACAATTTTCAATTACAATAACTTGTTATTGTTGGTTCATACAAAAGCAAAGACAAGACAGTCTTCAAAAAGTACCAAAAGGAGTTAAAGATGTACGAAATGTGCTATAACAAGAACCATTAACAATAACTCAATAAAATCACTAGTAAAAAAATTGCTATAAAATTTAAATGCTTTAATTTGTATAATGTGGCCTCGCCAACCGCTAAATCGATACAAGTAAAACGCAAAAATAGTGGAAATTTTCGGTAGTTCACTTTCATTATCATTCATTAATTTTAAACACGGTACTTTTTGAAGTCATCCAGTATATCTATCATACTTGTGCAAATTTATTTTTGTCACCAAGCATGACTTTTTAGAAAGAGGCACTTTTTTCATAAAATTGGTAAGAACTTCGGAACACACGTTGTGTAGTGTCAAATTAGTTAATTAGTATTTGAACCATGGGGTATTCCGATTGAAAATTAACAAATATTGAAATTTTTAATAATGCCTTTAAAACGATTAGTTTGAAGAGATACGTATTGTTGTCTCTTTGTTAACAAAGACCCACTAACAAAAAATATTTTTTTACAATTATATCAAACTTATTATTATCGACATGGACACTCCCCCAGATCGATCAAGATTATCGGATTTTCATAAAAAAAGTGTATCGTTGGCAATTCGAAATCCATGTCGACAATATTGTATAACCTTTTAGATGCATATTAGGTGTGTAATTTTCAACTTTGCAATCATTTCCTTTAGCAAATATGGAAATAACTGACCCCAATAGAATAAGAGATTCACCAGATACGTAAGTGCTTTTACAATGTATAATACAACTAGTTAAATTAAAAAGTTTTAAAGATAATCAAGATCACTGCATTTTTTAATATTGTCAAAGGTAAATCTAACAGTCCATGGATGGGGCAAAGTTGTATGTATCCATTATCTGAAGAGCCCCTTGGATGCATTCTTAAAAAATATTGGCCACAATTAATGGCTCAGTGATAGGTTCATTATTTTCATTCAAAAAATACCATCCATAACTGCATCTCTTGTTGTAAAAGATAATAATAGCTTTGTTCCAGCCGCAGTGTTTTGAACTGTAAATTCCTCTCACTCAACCAATAAAAGAATCAGTTGAGTGACAGAAAGAAACAGTTCCAAACCGGTTTATGACTGCAGTTGGAACCACTCAACTCAACTGTAGTCTAATTCATAATAGGAATTTCCTGACGTTTCACAATCATCCTGTTAGATTCTTCAGAGCTTAACTGAAACTGACTTGCAGAGTAGAATCTGTAGGTGAAGAAAAGTAAAGACCTTAGTTGCCGTTGTTTGTAGATTTCTATAAATTAAAGGATTTTTCATTGGTAGAAGAATCAATTCCATGCCAGAGAATCTACATACATACGAATCAAATATTTATCTTTCATGCCCCTTCTTTAGCTGCTCCCTCGTCAAGCGATATATAAAAGCCAACACGACGATTAGCGAAACGTCATCAAATTCGAATTATCAACAGCCGATGCAGGAAGAATTCGGAAGAATTTGTAAATAGTCTTACAGTGACTTGTGGAAGTTTCTTTCAAAAATGCTTATTATTTGTGATAATTATTTTACGAATTTCCTAGAACTGGATTACTTACTCACTCCTTCCAGTCGCTTGATATTTTTGGAAGTTTTGAGGAACACGTGTCTCAGCACTGTCGAAAATAAAGCCACTATTCCAACTACTATCAAAAACATGGGATTGACAACTGCCACCAGAACTATCGATCCCGCAGTCATCAAAATCATCTAGACAAATACCAAATTCGTGTCTGGTAATGTGATCAGCGGTATTAAAGCTTACCTGTCCTGCATCTAGAATAGCTTTCGGCAACAGCTCGTCTATGGAGCCTATATCTTTCGAAAACCTGTTTAGTATCCTTCCGCTGGGGTTGGTATCGAAAAACCTCATTCTGGCGTTGATGACGTTGTCGAACATGACATCGTGCAACTTCTGAGAACTAGTCATCGCTAGTTTGTAGAAAGACATAGACCTCAGCAAGGCTATTATGAACACCGAAGCGATGAGTGCTCCGTAGATTTCTAACCACAAATCGGCTTCCCAGTAATATGGTTGCCAGCTGTCGACTGCTGGATCGGTATCATTCAACCCCGCTGCTTTAACTTCCTCAATTTTTACCCAGTAACTCACAAAGTAATCGACGCCCATCGCGGCACCTTGAGCCAATAGGAAGAACAACATCACGCAGCTGGCGAACATCCATTTCCCGCTGGCGAATAAATAATGGAACAGTAGCGAACCTTGCACTTTGCCTTTCGAAGACTCTTCTTGTAGATCTTTGAAGCGTATCTCTCGTTTGTCTTCCTCGTCTTCACTTTCAGAGTCTCCGCCTTCGGGTAAGAAGGCTTCCGGTAAACTCGTCTCGCTCATCATACTTGCGACGGAGCGGACGCTCTTCAGCGACATCTTGCGATCGCGTTTTGCTACTTCCTTTTCGGTTACTTTGGGCCTCTCCAATTCTACTGGCTCCGGCTCGGCCGTTAGAAGTTGAGCGTAGATGTTATCGCTTTCGGAGAGTTCCTTGAATGAGCCTTGGTTATCGATTTTACCCTGGAAATGAAGAGAAAAGTGAAGTCAGCAGAACATTAGAGATATATTGAGTTGCTGGTCGTAGAAAGCAATCTTCACTGAACCAAGACCATCTCGATTCTGCCTGACGAGGAGATTAGAGAAAACATAGACTAAAATGTGAAAATTATGGAAAATTGCGGTTCGCAAATACTGACTTTTGTTTTTGTTTTGATTTGTCAAAATGAAAACAAAAGTGCTTCAGCTACTGATTTAAAGAAGACTAAGTAACGATATGAGGAAAATGTTGTTGAAACCCTATTAATTTTTCTAGAAAGTAAACCAGTTTTTAACCATACTTTGGAAGATGGGGACAGTGGCAAGCGCTTGGATTTAATTGTAATGCTTTCAGACGAGTCAATATGTATTATAAACGACCCTATTGCTTCATGACTGAGCTTCTCACAATGAAATCCGGAGTTTAGAATTGCAAATCACCTTTACTTTTAAGTAATTGTTTGATTTGCCATTCTCTATTATGAGTTTATAATGCATTTTTTGATAACACGTGTAAATTTGGCTCTTCAGTATCGCCCAAATATGTATTTTCAACAGGGCGGGTGTCGCACTGATTGTATTGCAGATGTGCAAATTTGGAAATTGATGGATACACTGCTATGGTATAATTTTATGGCCGCCTAGAAACCTCTTGGTAAGTCTCAAAAAACAGAGGCATCAAAGACCAATTGAAAATGACCAAAAATTTTTGAAGCAGAGAATATTGGAAGCAGTAGAACCCATTTAACTGAAAGAAATAAGAACCAGTTTTGGCAAACTTTGACGTGAAATAGAAAAATGCGTAGAGTATGAATGCCAAGTTTTTGAAATATAAATTTATGTTTTTTAATTCAATATGCAAAATGTTTTTCATTGAATACATCCGTTACTATATAATATTGCATCGCCGATTTTCTGCAACCTCTATGAGTCTGTCATCTCAGTTTTTAAATATTCTATGGTCGATTATGAATGGTACGATACGTTCCGCCAATCATCCTGTTGATGTCTTCAGGACTTAATATTCTACTCTGTATCTATTCATATACTGCTCTAGGGAAGCTGTCTCAGATGACTAATTCCCATATTGGTGAAAGGTAAAGACCTGAGACGCAGTTAAGATTGATTGGTTGCTTAGTTTGGTCGAATAAGATTTGATGGCCAGGTATTATGATTTTGTTTGGCAACTGCTGATGAGTTAATTTGTCGTAGTCTCTTTCATGGTCTTTTAGCCTAGTTCTTTGTTGCAAAATGAATTTTGTCTGGATTTTTAGTCAAGTGGTAAATTTGGTTTTAACGTTATATTTCTTAAGAACATTTGATATTTGGTTAGAAAGGTTTGGAATGTAATTAGAACCACAGTGGCAAGTGTGGGTTACTTTCGGACTCAATTGATTTGTGAGGTTGTTGTGAAATGTATTTTGCGATGGAACGCTTAATATTTCTAATGTGGAAATTATTAGAAAGAAGACCAGATATTTAACGGCTCCCTAAACAAAAAATAATGCATTAAGTTATCGATCTGTGTGCATAGGTTTCCTTCAAACTATACCTTTCATCAAATGGAAATTAAGCTCCCCTCCCAAACAGTATATAAGTAGGTACAGAGTAGAACGCAAACCAATTTCAGTTGAACTCTCAAGAAGCCAAAAGGATGACTGGTAAAAGGTCAGCAGGTTCGATTTACCAACAATCCATGGAGGAATCCAGTATTACAGGAAGCTGTGGAAGTTTTGAAAAATTCAATAAAATAGGTGCTGATGAGATAATGGGAAATACTCGTATTTTGGTTTTTAATGGAAATTTAAGAGTTTAGAATCTTGAAATGAAAACTGTCATGGTAGGATCCAAGTACCAAGTAGGATCGGATTACAAGTAGTATTAACAGCTCCATTATTAATTTTACCCCATGGGCATTACCATTCATAACTAATTTTAGTTTTCTGGAAATTATATGAACGCATTTTGAGCACAGAAAACGATAGGGTATTTGATTTTGGTGGGTTAGTATACTGGTTAACTGACGGTTAACTTCTCTTAAACGTATACTGCTTGAAATTTTTTGAAACCATGCAAAACTGTTTGAAATCTGAAATAGTTTTTCTACATTCTGTTCGTATATATTCGGTCATAAGCAAAACAGCTTTCTGCATATTGCTTTTTATCTGACGTTTAATTAGTAAGTTACAGAAAGCAATATGCAAAATTTTTTTTTCTACAAATTTTCTGGCAAATTTATTAGTTTGATGGCAAAAAAAAATATTTCTTCAAAAACTGGGTCTTACCAAAAGCATCTTACGAAAATATAACAAATCAAAATGTGATGACGTCTACGTTATTGTTTTACTTCTCACAAATAACGCGTTATCGTCAAATAAAAGTATTTTTCTGAGTCCTTTAATTAAATCTTTACAATTTCCGTTCGGGAGTATGAAGTCCGCGATAATATCGGAGCCGCATTTCACATTTAACTGAAACCCTTATAACAAGAGCTGGTAGAAATTAATTGCTCCAATCGAAGTAAACAAACAAGGCGGAGAAATTTAAAGCTCTCCGACGATTTAAAGCAGTCAGACTTATAGAATTTATTAATAATAAGATTGTATAAGGGTGAGATGTCTGTAATTTCATGTATTGCCGTAACAAAACGAAACGTTATTTGGGATTTCCCTTCGTCCGCCGCATAAAGAAAATTTCATTTGTTAATAATAGGCTCGTAAAATTTCTACTTAGTTTGAGTATCATATTTTCGTTAATTCGGAAAATTGCCACCTTGAAACAAAAAATTGTTACTTACATTAGTCAAAATGATGATGTTATCAGCGTCCTTAAGATGGTGAACTTGATGCGTCACCAATATTCTCGTCTTGTTCTGCAAGTACCCGTTTATACAGAGGTCGTAGAGATGCTTCGACACGTGAGTATCTACTGCCGAAAGCGGATCATCTAATAAGTAGATGTCGGCTTCCCTATAAATCGCTCTAGCCAAATTTATTCTAGCTTTTTGACCGCCACTTAAAGAAGCGCCTAAAAATTATAGTAACTCCGTAGAACTCATTTCTCTGGGCGTAAGCTCGGTATTTATTTCAAAATTAACTTTTGCTTGGTCATATTCGTTAGCAATATCTTGAAAGGATCCAATAATAAACAAATCTGCCAATGTGTATTTAAAAGAATTGCCTCTAAATGTTTTATTGATATTTTCACTCGAATTGTTACCATTTTCTAGCAGCTCTAGCTCAGCTGTGTAATGAATCTACTGCAAGTAATAGAGAAACAGCAGAAATAGGGGTGTACTCATTATACAAAAGCAAAGCAAATGGATGCAATGCAATAATTACGAAGTCTAGAGAGCGAGAGAGTGCGAATCCCTAGGTACCACGTCCAACAATACGGAATAAGTCAGCATTTACAAATGTAAGGAAAGTTTCTAGTTTAGAGAAATAAACATCAGATCGATATGGAATGGAGTCATGGACAACGAACAAAATTAACTTAAAAAGACTCCAGGCTTTCGGATTGTGGGTATATAGAATTCAAGTTATAGTTTCTTGCAAGGAAGGAGTAAATAATGAAGAGATATTAAACAGCGGCGATAGTGGACAGTGTAAAAACAAAACCTGAAGAATTTATTTTTTATTTTCGAAAAGGCCACCACATATTAGCCATGGTTAAAGTGAGTACTATTTTGAACCTGACACAAATTTAAACGATTTTTCGTTAATGCTCTGTCTTCTATCTCTGCAAGAAAAGTGTTAGGGATGTTCGCACATTTTGTGAAATAAATTTGCATCTCCAGCAACGCTTAACCCATTTTAGTAAACTTGGTGTCATTACCTTACTTACCTTGCCGTCATGTGGCGCTTTGTGACATAATAAAAAATTAAAAAATGAATAACAGATTTTACAATGGAAAAAAGTCGGATATTTTGAAAAATTTCCACTTTTCGTTTGGTTTAATTTATTATTTAATATGGACAATGATCTTTAAAATCAGAATTAAATGTTATTATTTGTCTTCGTTCCTTTTTTAGAATACCTTTGTATATTAATTAGAATCGCTACATATTTTTTCATTAAAAGTTTGTGTTAATACCTCACTAATGTAATTTAAGTAGTAAAATGAGGAAAATTATTATACAAGGGGTCGAAATAGTGTGTCAAAGTAATATATTTCGTTTATGATTTATTGAATGAAAAGTGTAAAAACTTTTGGATGTGACTAAAAGCAACAATTTCAATTTATTACAGGGAAAATCAAACTTTTATATTTTTAAATTTGACGCACTGTATACTCAATCACCCAATGTAGGGTTGTTATGATCTATACCTATTTATTCGGTATTCATTTGTTGATCAAAAATGTCCGATGTTTCATACCCCATATTTTTGATACCGTTTCAGACAGCTATAATTTTATTATGCCAACAATTTTATAAAGTGGTATTTTTATATTATACTAGAAGTTAGTTCGAGTCGATGATACCGCGAGAGTAAAAATAAAAAATATTAATTATCGTGCAAAAGTCAAATGCAACACCCTGTATGTTATGCTTCTATTAATTACTTCGGTTAAAGCTCTTTCAATTGTGTTAAGCATACCTAAACTTAGTATTTTTTGGGCGTACACATTTTTACGAACTAAAAATTTTTATGCCGTCCGAAAATACCACAAAAGATTGAAAACAGAATGAATATTACCTGAACGCGAAAACTCGGCAGAGACAAATTGAGCATAATTCTTTCTGATAATAGCATCTGCTACATGTTAATACAAAATTTAATGGTGAAATAATTTATTAAATCGAGATTTAATAAAAACACAAAATTATAAACTGCGCAACTTTGGAAAAACAATTCGAACAGTATTTTACGCCAGGGATAACATTAAAAATACATGCATGCATTTGCATGGGAAACCTTTGAAGCAAAAGTTCATAGTTCGGTAATATTTTGGGCTTTTAGAAATTCGGAATTTTTAAATTAATGAAAGGAAAAGAAACATTTTTCCACAAAATTAAAAATTTACCTGCTTTATAATTTACCTACCTACATAATTTGACAATTTTTTTAAATTTTGTCAGTTAAAATGTGTATACCTCAAAAAATATGTTAATTTAGCTATAGCGATTCGAATTAACTTCAAGACAAGTATAGGTTTCTCAGTACATTTGAAAATAATTTTAATGAAGTTATATGTCAGATAAAACAAATTTAGTTTTTATATGGTCAAGCGTTACGCATTTATTATGTTAGTATCTCGTGCTTGTCAAAATTGTCTACCCTGTAAATTTAAAATTATGAAATACTTATTTGTTAACATTTTGACGTAATAAGTATGTAAACTTTTCACAATCTAGTGCTTAGAAGAATTTTTTAAGCTAGGAACGAATAAAATAGTGATTGCTTCAAAATTAGTCATAACAATAAATTAATTGAAAACGGACAAGGATATCAAAAGCAATTAATGTCAGCAACTGGATAATGTGTGAACCAAAGGTATTGCAAAAAAAATAAAAGGTAAAACATAATTTTAAATATCATTTGGTCTAAACAATAAATGACCATTTTATTTGCTAAATTAATAATTAAACATTAAGAAAAATGCATAAATTAGAAAAATTTCCCAAACATTATTTTGTCATAACCTAGGAAAATCCTATTTTGGAGATATGGAAATGAATCTAAAAAAATGGCCGAACACTTCCCATCCCTTTCCTGACAGAGAAGACCAAGCAGTATTAACCAAGCATATTTAAGTTTGTCGCAACTTTAAAACAGTATTTACTCACTTTAACTATCTTCTTCTTCTTCCTGTGCCTTATCCTCAGTGGACGTTGGCGATTACTATGGCCCATCTGATTTTATTTGCTGCAGCCCGAAATAGATCCATAGATGTCATTCCCGTCCATTGTCTTAGATTTCGCAGCCACGATATTCTTCGTCTTCCAGGACCTCTTTTGCCGTTAAGCTTGCCCTGCATAATAAGCTGGAGTAGGCTATATTTCTGGTTTCGCATAACATGGCCGAAGTATGATAGTTTGCGTTCCTTGATTACGTTTAAGACCTCTTTTTGTTTTCTCATACGCTGTAGGACGGCTTCGTTGGTTACGCGGTAGGTCCATGATATTCTAAGCATGCGTCTGTAGCACCACATCTCAAATGCTTCCAGACGTTTACATGCAGCGTCGGTTAGAGTCCAAGCTTCCACCCCATGTGTTAGTATTGAGAAAACGTAGCATTTAAGAACTCTGACTCTGAGGTGTAAGCCTATATTTAGATTGCACAGCACGCTTCTCATTCGGTTGAAAGCTGTTCTACCCTTCTCAATTCGGATCTTAATTTCATTTATTTGTTCCCATTTATTGTTAAGAAATGTGCCCAAGTAGTTTATCGATGTAACCGTTTCTAATTGGGAGCCATTTGCATAAAACTGGCCATCAATATCTTGTTTGCTTATTATCATGACCTTTGTTTTATTTATGTTTAGGTGCATGTTGTAGGTTTCGCATACTTCCGTTACTCTGTCTATTAGCCTTTGAAGACCCTCAGCTGTGTCTGCAATTAGGACTGTATCGTCAGCGTACCTTAGATTATTAATGAGTACGCCGTTTATTAAAATGCCGTCCTCTGCATTCTCCAGAGCCTCTCTAAACAGTCTCTCTGAGTAAACGTTAAAGAGCAGAGGAGAGAGCACGCATCCCTGTCGAACTCCTTGGCGTACTTCAAACTCTTCAGAGAGTGCATTCTCCACCCGAACACGAGCCTTTTGATTCCAGTAAAGGTTAGATATAATGCGGATATCCCTGTCATCCATGCCTGACTGTCTGAGCGTTTCCAATAGTTTCCTGTGATTTACTCTATCAAAGGCTTTCTCGAAGTCGATGAAACAGGCAAAGACATTGCAGTTAACATCGCGTGCCCTTTGTATTAGAACATTAAGGCTAAACAATGCTTCCCGTGTACCGAGTCCGTTCCTAAATCCGAATTGTGTCTCTCCGATATGTTCTTCGAGTTTGGGATAAATACGTTCATGTATGATTTTTAGGAATGTTTTTAGAACGTGACTCATTAGACTAATGGATCTGTAGTCTTCGCATTTTTTAGCTGTGATTTTTTTCGGTATGGGGATAAATGTTGAAAACAACCATTCTTCTGGGATTGTGCCGCTCTCATAAATGTAATTGAATAGCTCTGTAACGAGGTCTAGGTGGTTTTGTTCTATGAGCTTTAGCAAGTCTGCATAAACTTCATCGGGTCCTGCTGCTTTGTTGTTTTTAAGCTTCCTGATTGCATGCGCAACCTCTTCCGTGGTTATAGAGGGCCCAGTTTCTATGATTTGTTCCTCTAAAGTGCCTCGGTTCTCGTCATTATAGAGTGCCTGCATGTACTCCCTCCATCTTTCTATCTTCTGATCAATCTCCAGTAGTGCCTCGCCATTTATGTTTGTGACCATCCCTGTGTTTCTAGGTCTGAATAAACCTGCAGCTTCTTTGATTCTTTTATGTAGATTAAACGAATCATGTTGGTTTTCCAGTTGCTCGATTTCGGTGCATTTCTCTGCCAGCCAAGCCTCCTTTGTCTCCTTGATCTTTCTTTTAATCAAGCTATGGATTTGTCGATATCTTTCTTCGTTGTTGTTTTTATATTTTCTTCGCTCCTCCATGAGGTCCAATATTTCCTCGGTCATCCATCTGGAGTTTTTCTTCTTCCTTTCTGTGAGAAGTCTAGACTTTGCCGTCTCCACTATGGTGTTCTTTGTATCCATCCATTTTCGTTCAATATGGTTATATGATTTTTCTTTGATTTCAGCTATTTTTCTATTTAATTCCTGTTTTGTTTCGGTTTTAACATTTTCGTCTTTAAGTTTTTGTGTATCCACTCGTTCTGCTCGTTTTGATTTTGCTAGCTTCTTTAATCGTAGTCTTAAAGTGGATAGCAATAGATTATTTAACTATGGTCAACAGAAATTTCTGTAGGAAACGAATTTTAAAATTGAAAATAACAATTACGCCCCCTGGTGGCCATTTCTTGACCGATATATTTCATAAATTTCGTTTCTTGTTTCATTTCGAGGTCTGTTCTATTTATATATCTATTGGGATTGGGATAGAGGACATAGCGCAAAAACAATTGAAATGCTTTCGACATGTTCACAGAATGAAGGATGACAGAGTGCCAAAAGAAGTAAGAGAGGACAACCAAGAAAGAACTGGGGTAAAGGACTAAAGCAGCTACGCGTGAAAGAAACCTGAATAAGAATGAGTGGAATGACAAACGGTAATGGAGAACCATCGCAAGGCGTATAACGCTATGAAGTTTTCAAAGCAATAACGACCTTTTTCAAATGAAAAAGAAACCCACTGGACGTCAATGTGAACCAATTTCAACCAAAGCGATACTTGCCTCTATCTCCGACGATAGTTAGATCGCCGTTGGAAAACTGTTCGAAGTCCTTTTCGAGGGCACAAGCTTTCACAACGTTGTTGTAACGTTTCTTGTCGAATTCCGATCCGAACAGAATATTTTGCCTCACGGTGGCCGCGAAGACCCAAGCTTCCTGTGACGCGTACGACAGGGAACCGTTGACGTTAATTTTTCCGGAGACCACGTCCAGTTCGCCCAAGATCGTTTGCAGAAACGAACTCTTCCCGCTACCGACAGGTCCGATCACTCCCAAAAGCTCCCGCGTCTTCACATTCAAGTTGATACTTTCGAGGGCGTACTCGTTGGAGTGCGCGTTCCACTTCACGACCAAGTCGCGCATGCTCAATGCATATTTTTCCGTAACATTGCCACGGAGACTTGCGGTGCCGTTGGTAAGAGCGAGAGCAGAGTACTCTTCGCTGATCATTATGCTTTCCAGTCTTCTGACGGCTACGAATAATTCTGCTATTTCGGAAATACCCCTCACGAACATTTGAGACATGGTTTGCGCTACGCTGGCCAACAGAGATGTTATAACGAACACCTGAAAGAATAATTGCAGATGACAACTAGAGTCTCAAATTGGTTAAACAAGTCTTACGGTGGAAGCCGTTACCGGGCGGTCCATCAAGACTAGCGTTACCAAGGTGCCGAAAAGCGCCATCCTCGTGGTGAACAAATTGAAGGTCATATACAGTCCCCTTACGTACGAAGATTTAATGATGATATCCAGTTCCGCCTTCCGAGCGAACCTGATCAGTTTCGCGAAAGGCTTCTCCCAAGCGTACATCTTGATTACTTGAATGCCAGACAAAATTTCGTCCATCAGCCTGACTCGCTCGTCAGTTTTCAGGGCTGTGGCTTTTCTATAGACGGCTGACAATTTCCCAGTGTAACCTTGCAGAGGCACAACGATGAAGACGCAGGTTATACCAACTACTCCAGCATAACCAGCCTCGAGCCACATGAAGTAAAGCACGCATAAGGTGACTATCGGAGCTTGCCACATATGGTGAATAAAAACCGACACCAAATCAAACCTGCTCACGTCGTTTGAGAGGAGATTGACTATCTTCCCGGAAGCTGTCTCGCCTAGGGCGGTCTTGCTCAGTCGCAGCGACTAAAATTAAACTGTATTGGGCGAATAATGTTGGTGAAGGGTTTACCTTTCTGTAGATGAGGGCGCACGCAGCTGCGCGAACTTTCATGCCGTAATGGAACGCACCCATGATGTACTGATTCTCCAATATAGCTATGCACAACGTGCAGAAGGATATAACACCAGCGTAGATAAGCGCTTCGTCTTTGGTGATTTCCGGTACGACTCTGAAAATCTACCGGGATGAATACCAATTTCAGTTAATCGGGACTGGGCGAAGTTAGTTTACCTGAAGTATTTTAGTAGAACCCCTAAAGCTAAAGGTTGTACCAGTATGACGAACTGTAGTAAGGCCAGCGTAATACCCAATATAGTGTATTCGGGCCAGAACGCTTTAATGAGAGCGATCATCAGGCTGGGCTTTCCATTTTGAAGTTTCGCTTTCTCGTATTGTTTATTCCATTCTCTAGAACAAGTTTTTGATTTCGTATATTCGGAAGACATCGAATTTCACCTGCTCCTAAATTTAAATATAATACTGATAAATTATTTGCTTATGGTGTGCGTGGAGATGCACTTGACTGGTTAAAATATTTTTTCACTAACGGATGTCGAGCAGTAGAGTTGCCTATGACGCACACGTTGCGTCGTGGCCTTCCACCCCCACAAGCCAGTTGCGTCGAGTGCACTTAAAATTTTAGGCAGTCAGTACTTTGCCGGCTTTCGAGAGGGTTTGTTGCTTTTTTTCGAGCAGTTTTGGCTAGTTTTTGCATTGTCGGTTTTGAGAATTTGGGAATTTCGTCAAAGAAGTAGTGTTATGGATAGTGAGATCCCAAGCTCTTCGGGTGCGAAAAAAAGACGTGTTGAGTGGGATAGAAAAACATTGGTAAAATGGATGAAATTCATTATCCCGGAAAAAATCTGTAGCTTGATGAGTCAATGGTTTTATGGCGAGGGCGATTACTTTTTCGTACATACATTAAGAATAAGAAGCATAAGTTTGGTGTAAAATTGTATATCCTTTGAGAACCGTCCGGTTTAGTTTTAAAAGTAAGAATTTACACTGGTGCAGAAGATGACATGTCCGGCCAGTGAATGTTGTTTTAGCATTGATGAAAAAGTATTTAGGCATGGGAAATAGTGTGTTTGTCGATAATTTCTACAATAGTTTTTCCCTTGCCAAAGAGCTTCTCCTAAGAAACACCTTTGTGGCTGGCACTCTAAGAAAAGACAGAAAAGAAAATGCAAAAGAGGTTGTAGACGCAAAGCTCAAGAAGTACTTAGAAAATGCCCAGAAAACATACTGATTGGAAAGTCGAAAGATAAGAGAGAAGTTTTGTTTATTTCTACAGTACTTTGGAACAACAAAAGAATCGAAGAGGCGAAAGTAAAGACAAGCCAAAGGCGATAGCCGAATCTAATAAGAATACGTCAGGAATAGATCGTCAAGACTAAATGATTTCTTATTATTCCTCTGAAAAAAAAATTCCAAGTTGATACGAGAAGTTGTTTGTGCACTTTTTGTCGATTACTACAGTTTTCGGCACACTCTTATAAAAGAACTGCATTCTGAAGCAAACAAAACAAATAACCAAACAAGCCCAGCTATAAAGGTGATACCGGAAAGCAAATAAGAAAAAGATACAGAGTATGCTACAACCAGAAACTGCAGAAAGACACCGGTGTTTTTCTGTCCCTCCTGTCCAGAAAAGTGGGAACCAAATTACGTGTCATTTTAATGTTTAATGTGGATACCCGAAATCTTTATGGAAATAAATTTCATTTGATTTGATTTGATATGATTGTTGTGTTGATAAATCGAACTTGCTGTCATTTCCTTTTGGCTTGTTCAGAGCTTAAATGATGATGTTAATACTGCCAACGTCATAGCTTGACCCGATTAGGTATGATTTATCATTAATTTAACCCATTAATGCCCAGAACTATGAACTTTTTAACAACTAAATTCATCGTTTTGAATTAAAAAACGACAAAATATGATATGAAAAAGTGTTAAAAAAAATTTTGAAATGTGGTTTTTGATTTTGATAATGGGTCATTAACGACCCCTTCGGCGCTTATTGAATAAGAAACAAGAGTTAATTATCTTTTGTTTATTTTTTGATATTTTAAACAGAAACATTAAGAAGTGGTTACATTTTATGGAATTCATGAAAAACTTTGTCGTGAAGTGGAATTTGACAAGTTTCACACGATTTTGTGGTTTTGTTTTTACATAAAGGACACCTCCTTGGCTGTTGACAAACTATCAAGTGGCGTCCTTCCGAAGTGGTACATTATATAGAGGATCTCTTTGGCCCAGGCATTTTTGGTTTTACTCCGTATTTCTTTAAAAGATAGCGGGAAATTTCTCGTCGAAAATAAAGATTATCTTGTTCATAACTGTATGCGCGGGCTAGTTGACTAGCATTAGCAACGCTCAAATCCAATACAGTATGGGGGTGTACCACTTTTTGTCCCTCATGGCAATTCGGTAGTTGGATATATTATTATCCATTTGATCCACACCTCAAACTTGTTATACATTTTTATTGCATGGGGTTGGGGAACATCAACTTTGAACCGAAAACCTTTTACATTTTTGTAAAGGCTCAACGCCGTACTCATTTGACAAAACACTGACAACACTGTTGGCCTTCCATTTTATTCCTACGATACCTTTGTCTTTATCCACCGCACTGTCCATAATTCGACAGGATGACTATCTTTAGATAATGTTGATGGTGGTAACTCCAAGAGACATTTGTCCTATTCAAATCACCCTTCTCCCATTGAAATTTTATTTCGGGTTTACTCTTTTTTTTAGGAGGTTGCATGCTTTTAGTAACTGACTGCGATTGAATGTCAACATTACCACCTTCTTGCTGTTCTGCCATAAGTTGCCGCGTACTAAGATGATTTGGATCGTTATCTTGTTCATCCCCTGAGTCGCAGTCGGTATTTTGGCTATCACTTTCGGGATAAGGGGGGGGGGGGGTAATATTTGCACTTCATCCTCGACAAACTTTTCAGCTTCTTCTAGCAGTTCAGCACCGGAAAGTGACTTTTTCCTAATAAATTATAAAAAGGTCTCATAAGTGCCCAAGTGCCAGCAACAAAAAATGACTTGTCAGTTTTATATATAACTAAAAACACATTTAAAACTATAACAGATATTTACAAGAATCTCTAACAAATATTTAAAAATAATTATAAAAACAAAATATTAAAATTTAAGCTACTTACCAATAATAATTCGATGACATTGTTTTGCCTTTTTCTTTTTCTTACACGCGTAAATCTCAGCACTTACGAACAAGAGTATACGGGCTACATGTTGGTGCCTGCTAATTGCAGAGGACAAATTCCGAGCGCCATCTCTATATTGCAACACACAATAGAATAATTTTTACTTGGTGGGTTATTAACCACCCCTTGGGCATTAATGAGTTAATGTGGACCGCAGAAGGTGCTTTGGAAAAAAGTATTTTTTTAATTTCACACTATTTGAGGACATTCTCTATAAACATTTTTGTGTCGGAATACTTATTTCACCTCACGGTTATCGCTAATATTTTAATGACTATCACTTGTAGCAACTGATATTGGTAGCATCTCAATATGTGAGGCAGGGACATAATCAGACTTTAAACTTGAACTTAACCCAGATAAAAACTCCGTTTAAAGTGCTTAATGGTGTGGCTAATTATCCATTAGATTGATATTTTGCTGGGTCATGGAAATCGTAGGAAATATTGGGAGGCTTCAGAACCACACACATTTTTCAAAAGAATGCATGGTATCCTGATAGCAACAGTGATCGCTTAGATATTCTAAAACTAACTCAGATCAAAGTCCAAAGCTGTCATGGAACCTATAATGAACATGTGGTAGTAAGTTTTAGTTAATTTCACCAATTTCAGTAAAGTTTTGAAATCTGCCTTCACGCTCAGACAAACTTATTATGATATTGATACTGCCAACATCACAACCTGACTTGACATTAAAGCACGAAAGGAATCCTGCGGAGGCGCCTGCTGACTTAAGAGGCATCTCTTCCTATTTTGGATATTGCAGAGTTCATCGAAATTGAGGAAGAGTAGGTCATTTGCGTGCTATGCCATGGGCTAAATCTCCCAAATTATACTATACTCTTTCTAATCTGATGTTTGCCTAAATATTAAGTATTTTGGTGCTTAGAAAATCATAATGAATGAAACAAAATTATATGATTTTCGATATCGTTCACAGAAAAGAATACCGACTTAATCTATACATAAAATATAGGCTAAGTACAATTATTACTATTATTGATGTCGCGGCCTTGAAATCATGCACTGATATCAATGTGTCATGTCATGCCAAATTATCAGTTCTGCCAATGTGATAAGATATCTAAACGACCTTGATTGTTTTTAGATAATCTGAGTGCGAACTCACCTTTCTAATCGATCTCCCAACACGGAACTCTTATCACTTTTTATGGGATTATATAAGTCTTCCACTTCTAACTTTTTAGTGTAGCCTTTTTTGAACATATCAGTAGTGTAGCTAAAAAAAAAACTTAACTTATTCTAAATGGATGCGGATCCCCTAGGCATTATAAAGTTTTCCTTAATAGAAAAGCTTTAGATATTACTAGAGAAAACCAGAAATCACTTTCTGCTTTCTTTATACGATGATGTCCAAAACAAATACGTAAAATGTGTAAATTTCTTGGTAGTAGGGAGCTTCAAAAAATGTTTTTAATGTTTTTTAACTCTTATCCTCTCAAAAAAAAAATCCTCAGCAAAGATGAGCCCTGTAGCGCAACTTTAAGGATTCGCTATTAATGTTTTAGTTTCATTTTTAAATAACATGGGAAAAATTCTTTTTCCACTAAAATTAAATTTACGTATAATATTCGCCATTTTTTACCAAAAAAAATTATATTGTTAAAGTTGAGTCTTTAAGCTAACTTAAGCTAACCAAAACTAACCAAAATCGTATAACAAAGTATGATTATAATTAAAAGAAGAATAATTACAGCCATTTAAATATTACTAAATTTTGAATTTTTCAGAAATAGCTTCTAATAATTTTTTATCTACATAATTTCCCAAAATTTTTATCCTAATTAATAGTCAGTGTTTTTTTTCTATGGATTGCAAATTTTAAAACGGTTGTCAGTACGTAGTGTAGGTGGCAGCACTAGATCACACAGTACAGTTGTCAAATTATCAGTGTCTGCAACACATATTATATTAAGAAATTATTTTGGATTGTCATTCTCTCAGCTCTCAGTAATTTCAATTATTATCAGTAAAATGGCTGAAAAGAAAATTTATTTGGTTGGTTTTTCACGTAGAAAAGTTTTATAATTATTCTTCTACAAACATGCAGATTCTAACCTCACAATTCGACAGTTTGGATGAAGTGATGCGTGATGTTATGAAAATTTGGAAAACTACTGGTTTTTCCGTCTGTTAGCCATATAACGCTATTACTAAAATTATGGAGAGTGGGAAAGAAAACTCAGAAACAAAAAATTACGGAGCATACATTTAAAAATCGACTTGAGTATTTGTTTGATATATCTAATCATAACTCAGCACATTCTTTAACAGAAGCTGAGTCTAAATATTTAAATGAAGAATAGAAAACATCAAATCGACATAGTATTTTTTTAACTTCTGCAAACTTAGAAGTTTTGACAGAGACTCTAATGAATTGTAAGGTTAGAATCTGTATGTTTGTACAAAAATGATTGTAAAACTTTTCTTATACTCGGTAATTTTAGTTTACTTAATTTTCTACATGAAAAACCAACAAAATAAATTTTCTTTTCAGTCATTTTACTGATAATAATTGAAAATACTGAGAGCTTTAAAGAATGACAATACACAATAATTTCTTAATGTATGTGTTGCAGACCCTGATAATTTTATAACTGTACCGTACGATCTAATATAATTAGTACTGCCACCTGCACTACGTACGGACAACCATTTTAAAATTTGAAATCCATAGAAATAAAACACTGTCTATTAATTAGGATAAAAATTTCTGAAAAATTCAAAATTTTGGTAATTTTTAAATGGCTGTAATTAATCTTCTTTTAATGATAATCATACTTCGTTATACGATTTTGGAAAGCTTATAGACTCAACTTTAACAATATAAATTGGTATTTTGTAAAAAATCGCGAACATTATATGTAAATTTAATTTTTGTAAAAAGAATTTTTCCCAAGTTAATTAAATCTGAAACTAAAATAAAAATAATAAATAATTAAAGTTGATCTACATGGTTCATCTTTGGTGAGGATTTTTTTATATCAAAAAGAAACATTTGAGAGGGTAAGAGCAAAAAAAAATTATTTTTTTTTGAACCACCCTAATGGGTAGCCTTATATGACTTACGTGAAAAACATTTTTCCCAGCGGGGTGGACGATTCTCGCGGGTTGGGATTGACATTGTCTTTGGTAATATCCATTACGGGAGTTCTAATATAAAAAGTTACAGCTTCTAAAATTTCACGCGTTCATTGTTCTACTTAGTTATTTGTTCCAGGCTAAACCGTTTCCCTCTCGTTTCACCTGAAACGGAAAATTTGAATTGTCAACACAAGTATAAAGTATCTGAGACGTTATTAAAATTTCTGAAGTTTCGGTCGTCCGGCTGAGCTGTACGGCTGTGACATTTCCCTTTAAATACTAACAAGCTGACCCCTAAAAGAACGATGTGATATTGGAAAATTTAATTAAATGTTTTCTTTGACTAGTATATGAAACTATAACTTTTAGTTTAACAATTGCTGATTCCTGATCATTGTAACTAGTTTTCAAGTAAACATGTCAACCAAAAAAAAAAAAGTTTTAATAAATAATATCCCTAAACTGGTTTTGTTGCAATTTAATGCTGTTTGATACGACAAGATTCTCATTTGGTGTTCTCAAATTAAAATTGCGTTGTGCAGTGGAAATAGCCCATCGAACATTCATTTATTTCAATTTAATCAAATGAAGCAACAAAAAATTTAAATTTCTGTCTCTTGAAGTTTTTTCGTATAGTGCTTGTTTTCCAGAAGGAAAAAACAATTTAATGCGTGTCCCTAATTTCCAACAAATTATAATCGATTTTTTTTTTAATAAACGTTATTCAGATTTATTTCTGAATTAGAACTGGAAGTCCAGTGGCGAATTTTTTCAAAAAAGAAATACCCGTTATCTTGAGAACTGTGGATTTCTGAACCATGTTCGTCTAAGAGAATTGTACTATTTTTTCATATAGAATCAGTCCCTAAATGTATGTTCCTCGATACAAACAATGCTATACTGAATACTAAAATGTCATAATGCTGTGTTTACTAAAGATAAGTAATAAGCTTTGCTTGCCGTGTAAAATTTTCGTCAGATTTTCCTTTAATACATGTGCGTTAATACAGGCTTCTTTACCCCCTCAATAAATAAATAAATCCTATACTGCAAGCTTGTAAAAAAAAATGAATAACATATCTTTGTGTGTAAGTGAGTTAAAAATGCCATTATATATTATCATGTGCTTTACATTATAATATATGTATATGTATAATTTTTTTCATAAATTTAATATTGGCCAGAATTAGTTTTCTTTTACAAATCCAATTTTAAACTGTATAATAGAATATAATAAGTTTAAAAGTACTTCGGATTAACAACCAAATATCTGGATTTCGAATATTTCTGCTAACCAAATTATCAGCATAGAGTGGTATAGTGTGGTTTACCCTCTATATTTTTAACAAGAATTTTTCAATGAAAGAAAAAAATACGTAGTTATTTTCAACCTTACCGTCTTCACAACAGTGAACAAGAGACGATAAGACTCCCCGAATAGTGCATTTTTGAAATTTTTGAAAATTTCATCGCCTTTATGATAGAGATGGATGAAATTAGACAATTTTCAATAGTTTCATTAGTTTGAATGATGATTGTGCATTTGTTCGCATTAAATACAGTTTTCGCACAAAAGCTTAGCCTTTCTTGTTGAGTTTTCGAGAAAATGTTATTTGAAAAATTTGCTGCTTTTGTTAAGTCCCCTAACGTAGAGTGGATGTAGGATATACTGATTTTGGCACGCCCTGTATATTTAGTGTCACAGTATTTTCTATTAGTACTAATGTGGTCTTATCAAACCTAAATAAAAACCTAATATTATATTTAATTAAATAATTTTCAATAATTTTAAAAGTCCGCCCCTTATGCTCTGCCCTACAGTACTCATTGCACATTAGTTTTGTTGTATTGGGCAGGTTATTTCGACAACTGCCGCCAAAAACTTAAAGGATATACTTTGTTAGAAAGTATACCAAAAATTTGCAAAAGTTGTCTAGTTCTCCAGCACTTTTGGTAGAACAAATGTTGTTGGCACACCTGGTATATTCACTCGCTTACCCTCGTTGATGCTACTAAATGTGACGCGCAAAATTCGGTTTGTATCCTGAATCCCAAAACACCGTTCGTTGGTACACCACAAAAATAGATTAGATTTTGGAAACTCGTTAAATTCGGCAGAAAATTTTTCCAAAAACCATAACCATAACGTACGCTCGTTTATGTTTTTAATTATAACTGTTAATTGCACATAATTGTTCTCACGAAATATTCCACGCTGACCGAAATTAAAACACACATGGTCTCGTAACGAGACACACACTGCCAATGAAAAATCGCGCGCTGCTTATCTAGCGGTGCTAGTAAAATCGTCATCGTAAGCAAATATAAATTATTTTTCGCGAGAATCTGAGCGCTAATAGTAAGTAAAAATAGTATTTATCATCCGGACGCGAAATCAAAGAGAACAGGAATCGATCGGTGTAAAATTCGCTGACGGACGTTTCCCCGAATCAGTTTGGTTTAATTCCGATAGTCCATAGATATAAAATTAATGGCGATTACCGCTGAATGACGTTTAATAAATTTACACACACATCCATAGCAGGATAGATGTTTTTAACAACTTTATAACGGAAATATTAAACTAATATTTACAGGGTGGCCCGTTTAAACATTAAACTATTACCAACCATTAAACACAAAAGTTATTTCTATTAAAATGTTGTTTATTTTTTTTCTTTTTTCGTAATCGTCACCTTTTTATATTTATATACAGGGTGGTAAAACAAAATTTCCTTTTTTTAAACAGAACACTCTACATTTTATTGCATTTTGGATAGTCCTTTCAAAGACAAATTGAACGATATATATGAGTATGGGTCTGCGATGCACCGTTTCGAACTTATTTGCGATCATCTTCAGAATTTCGGTTATGTTTAAACCATCATTGTTGGGTTGCTTATTAACTTTTTAATCTGCTTTTCGTCTATTATTTTTACGAAAATAATGCTTTTCTTTATGCGATGATCAAATTTAAAATATTTTCTTAGAATACACGGTATTGCCTGGTTTCGCGAAATGATAATTTTCTCAATTGTCTTAAATATACGAGGTTAGCGCCAAAATTTCCCGGCCTGGCATAGATGCAGTTCCAGTATCACGATAAAACTTTGTCTTCTTTTAAATATATATCTTAGTAGATTGGGAAAAAAAATTGAAGTCTTGCGTCAAATAGTTTTTTATTCACAGCATTTTAAACAAGACATGTCCGAAAAAATGTCGCATAAAGTTTTTGACAAAAGAAGGGTTAGCACCTAAAATTATTAAAGAAAGGCTGAATGGTGTGTACGGCCAAAGTTCTCCTTTTTTTTTATTGGTAAAATATGGGTCCCAAAATTCTAGACCCCCAGATTGCGCACCATACCTTTATGGATCTTCGCCCCTGCTTGTTTAGTTCAAACACACATTTTTTATTTTCTGAACTGCAATAATGCGTATTTTTCCTATTAAATAACACCGCAGTCGTTGTAAATATTGATTCATTAGTACAAATCATGTATTGAAATATATTATCTAAAAAATGCCTATCCCTCATTATATTGCAAAATTCGAGTATTAAGTTAAAATTATTTGTACTGGTGTGAATTTAAATGGATTATAGCAAGGCGGGTGGACGTCTTTCACTAAAACACTGCCATTTGTTAGAAATTGTTGGTATATTTTGGAAACAATTTTTTTTCTGGCAATCGCCTATCTGGAAATTTGATTCTATATGGTCTGAGAGCAAAAGCCGGACTTTTGTTACTGGAGATGTAACATCAACTTTTTCCTCCTTCGTTTACTTTACACAAAATAAACTCATCAAAAATGCAACTTAGTAAAACAAATAGAAAATAGTGGCAGTCCGATTACTATTAAGAATATGAATATTTTTTTCCTATTTAAGGACCTTATTTACAAAATTGTTAAATTATAAATGTAAAAGAATTTATGTACTCTTGGAAAATACTTGCCAATTAAACGAAAACGGTAAGCCAATATTATGTTATATAATTGAAATTGCTATTAAAGTGGATATTCGAAAATCCAATAATATACAGGGTGTCTTATTTAAGAAAATTGAGAAAAGTATCGTTTTGCGAAACGTGGCAACTCCGCGTATTTTAAGAAAATATTTTAAATTTGATCAGTGCCTAAAGAAAAGCATTATTTTCGTAAAAATAATAGTTGGAAAATAGTTGGAAGACGGTGCATCACACTTATCCAAAAATTTAATAAAATGTAGGATGTGTTCTATTTAAAAAAAATTTAATTTAAAGTTATCATGTTATTAGGTATTGAATTATAATATTTCACAAAAAACTCCAATGACGACACATTGTTAAATATTTCGTAAACCTAACACTCCTGGTATGTATTTCGCTCCTAAACTCCTAAAAAAGATCTTAAAGTTCATATTTTCACGAAATTATATATATTCACATGTTAATTGTGTGGACAACACCGTGTCTTTATCAAATGTAATATTTACAAACTACCTGATACTATATATACGGAAAAATGTGGCTGTATGTAAAATATCAAAATTGTCGTCAAAAATGTGTTTTCCTGTGTTTAAGTGTGTAGCATAATTAGAATCAGACTATTGTCTTCTAACGCTTTTTTACGTTTCTTGAAGGATCTACCTGTTTGTCCAATATACATTTTTAGTTATTATTTATTCTGTTAAATCGATTTTCATCAAATAAAAGCCATCTCAGTTCAATTTTTGAAAGAAGCTGAAATTGGTTATTTGGTATTTTAAATTGCTTCTACATTGCCGAAAACAGAAGTCCCGCTGCAAGGAAAACCCAGATCCAAAGCCAGACGAAATGGTTGAAGGAAGAACGAAGACACGAGTATAGAAAACAGGATACAAATAACATTTATGTAAAGGTAATAAATCCTGAATTGTCTCATAGACTTAATCCCATAGAAGAATTTGACACATTTGATTATAGAGTTCGAACACACATTTCATCAATCATTTATAAAAAGTTTCTTAGAAAAAATATAAAGTTAGACAAAGTAATTTCTAATACAAAAAATTCTAACAGCAAGCCAGATATTACAAAGTGTACCGACCATCAATTTTACAACAGGTTCATAAAGTTAACAGACCCAACATTTATTTAAATTTATGTAAAAAAGTTTAACTTTAACTTACAGCACTCGAACATTAATAGAGAATTAGACTGTTTAGGGATGGAATGTGAATTAGCAATTAAGGACATTAACGATTATAATTTAAACATTTATTAGCGAATATAATAAACTGTCAATTATTAAATAACAACAAACCCTAAGAAATTTCTCAAATGTCACTAGTAAAATCTATCAAAAGCAAAGCTTCTGAAAATAACATAATATTTACACGTGCAGATAAAGGGAAGACAGTCATGGCTATCAATCTCACAGAATACATTTCAAAAACCAACAATTTTCTTAAACCAGAACTTTTCCAATGTATCAAACACGATCCTACCTAGTTATATCAAAGACAAGTCAAGGAAGTAATTACCAAGTACACACTATTTAGTGGCAAAGACAAGTATTTATTAACAATTATGAATACACAACCGCCGAAATTATATTCTTTAGTTAAATTACATAAACAAGATATGCCCATTAGATCAGTAGTGCCTTATGTAACAGCTCCAGCAATTAAACTCTCAACGAAATTAGTAAATATTTTAAAGTTCCACAGAGATTTTAAACAAAAATTTGCAATAAAAAATTCTTTTGAATTAATCACCAAAATTAAAGATATCGGAATCCCTTCTAACGCAACACTATTGTCTTTTGATGTACAAAACTTATTTCCCAATATTCCACCTATGAATGTGATAGATTTAGTAGATTTCACCCTCGCTCGGAAACAGGTTAACCCATTGGTGAAACAAGATTTATTAAATTACTTAAAAATTTATTGAGATCAAAATTAGTTTGAATTTAATGGACAGATTTACATTTCTAAAGAAGGTTTGATTATGGGAAACTTATTTACTCCTTTTTTAGCCGAGATTTCACGGATAATTTGGAAAATATCATACAAAAACTTCCTTTAAGTAAAATTTTTGTATGGCTTGCTTTGTTGGAACGGACAGACAATAGAATTATTTTTTAAATTACATTAACTCATTACATAATCGTATAAAATTCACTATCGAGATTGAACAGGATAACTCTATTAATTTTTTAGACATAACTTTTAGACTTAACTATTACGAAAACGCAAAACAAATTACATTTTTTCATTTACCATAAACCTACACACATGGACACAGTCATACATAACAGCTCAAATCACTTTTTATACACACAACATGGTTGCATTTTGCAAAATTACAACAAAGAACTTAATATCATTAAACGAATTGCACTGAACAACGGCTACAATCCGTCCATTATCGATAAAATTATAAATAAAAAATAAATCCAGACAACAGTAAATTCTGTTTATCTGAGACATAATACAGAACACAAACAATTTAAAGCAACTACATACATAGGAGAACCCAGTGAAAAAGTTTCAAAACATTTGTCAAAATTTGGTTTAAAAATAGCTTTTAGAACTATTAACACAGTAGGAAAATTTGTAAAAAACAATAAAACGAAGTGTCCAAAATCTCAAAAATCAGATGCCTGCAGGTTGAAATGTGGATCTTGTCCAAAAATTTATATAGGACAAACAGGTAGATCGTTCGAGAAACGCATTAACAAACATAAAAGAGTGTTTAAAAACAATAATCTAAATTATAATTATGCTACACAATTAAACACAGAAGAACACATTTTTGACTACAATTTTGATATTTTACATACAGCCACAAAAAATAGAAAATTAAATTTATTGGAAGCCACGGAGATTAACAAAATAAGACATTTAAATGTATTGCTTAACGATCAATTAGAATTAAATAACTCTCCATTATTAAACTTAAATTCTCACAAGAACATTAATTAAGGTTTTATGGTCATTTTTTGGTAGATACAGTAGCAGATAGTTTGTAAATATTACATTTGATAAAGACACGCTGTTGTCGAAACAACTGTCATGCGAATATATATAATTTTCCTAAAAATCTGAATTTTTGGTTCTTATTTATTTTGTTAAATGGATTTTCATCAAGTAAAAGCCACTTCAGTTCAATCGCTTATAGTCTTTATTAAAAAAGTACAGAAATTTAGACTTCTATGAGACTCTATCCTAAGCCACCAAATCTGTTTATAAAAATTAGAAATATCATCATATTTTCTTAAACCATACACAAAGCTCACACAAGACAAAGGACCCGCACGACTTTTTCCTTATCTTTTGACCTAAAATTTGTTTACTATTAATGCCGTATATACCCTTTGAAATACGCTTTTTTAATGTTCTTAGCATTGTAACTCTGCCATCAATTAAAATATTTAACGAAATTTTGTTCCTATTCATCTTATTTGTATTACCTAAAAGAAATAATGCAGATTTTGTAAGGTTTAACTTAAGATTATGGCATTGGGAGAGTTCGTATCTTCTAATATCTTCAATTTTAATGAGGTTTTACCTTCAAATTGCTTCAATCACCATAAACGGCACTGCACTATTAACGATTCATTAGGTATTTAAAATTTACTGTCACTTTCGTGTAATTATTTTGCGCACTCACTTCAAATTTTGATATAAACCAGGAACTAGATAAGGAAAGTGAAGAAAGTCGATTTATGTAAGGGCAGTTCTGATAAGAAACGTACAATCACAACTACATTTCACTATGCCACCTTTTTGCCAACCAATTGCGTTTTCATTGGAAAGAAATTAATTTGCAATCAGGAAAAGCAATTGGAATAGAATAACGAGCAACAGTGACGCATACACATGGTGAGAAAATAATTTCTATTAATTCGCTTAAACGTTTCACACAAACGCAGTCGAAGGCGATATATCGAAAACGATCAACAAATTAACGAATACTTCCGAAAGGTTATTATAATATTGGTTAGTTAGTTATTAAAATTATTTAGTTGTATTTGTGACTAAAAAATATTTCAAGCGAAGTTTTTCAAGAAAGCTTATTTTTTAGTTCCTCACATGAACTAAATTCATCGGATGTAGGTGTATGAGTGTACTCAATCTGACCTTTCTTCCATTTGACAGTAGAAGCAAGCCTTCGTTTGCATTCCAGCGTTTGAATTATAGCGTTTCATCATCTGATGAGTCTCATTCAGGTTCAGTAGTTGATGAATTACACTTGAAAGTTCCAACTATGTCAGTTGGCTCCCCAAAATTCTTGTAGATTTATGTTATTGTTCATATTCCCAATATGTTCTGTAATAGTATATTATGCAACAAGTGCCGTAAACGGCATTTGACTTACGAGTTTTTAATAAACCAGTGAGTTAAAAAGTTTACCAAATATACTATACTTTTTCTACGACCGTTAGTTTTTGGGTATATTTTCGCAAAACAATACGAATACATTCATTGACATGACCATCAGAATTGACAAACGTCAAAATTCAAAGCGTGGGAAATATCTCCGAAAACATCCGATTGCTCCCAAACCCGTGCGGTAAAATCCCGGAAATGTCCGAAGTAGCTCGGATTCATGGGAAACGAAACTGATGTGGTAAAGTGCGCTTCCCGCAGGCTAGATCGGTGGGTAACTAGATATTTTACAGACGGGAGTAGAAAAATATTTTTTCACGTTATTTTTAGAATAAATTTACAAGGAATGGAATGCTACAAAACACAAAGATACGTAAATCCAAATAATATTTACGACTTTCATTGTTATTGTCATCATCCATCACGATCTCCTCCATAGCCGCCTCTAATTCCTTTTGAGTCAAATACCTCGGAAATATTTTATGAAATGTAACGTTCACTGCACAAGGCACGAACTAATACTAAGGAACACGTTAATTGTTGGATGTTTATTCTACATGCGCTGACTTGTCTAGGCTTGCAATAACAATGTTTTGTTTCACAGAAAAAACCAGTGGTGCATTCACGCACCAGTAAATATTTTCAAAAAATAAAGCATAATCAATATAGTATTTCCAATGTATGTTTTCTGAGATGAAATCTACTAGTATAGTAATATAGTATAGGGTTAACAAAAAAGGCTATACAAATATAAAATTTATGTACCGCTTTTGTTAACTTTTAAAGTCATATATAAGATCTTTCCTTTAAACATAAATTAGCAATTTCTACGGCTTTATATCCTTTAGTAGTGACAATAATAAAATTTCTAAATGGATGTGCAAAAATATTTCCTGGATGTGACAAAAAAAATCATAAAATTGGTGGTGCATTAACGCACTACTGGGACAAAATGTTTGATCAACCATCACGATATCATAGACGTCTTTGGAAACACCGCGATCGTATTTTTTTAGCATTTCCTACGACCAATTAACACGAGCCTTTTTTTGAAATGATGTCAAATTATGTGGAATCCAACTCGAACAATTTTTTTTGCCGGTCAAATGTTCATAGGTATGCTGGTCCCACTAATGCCCAAAAATATGCAAAATCAGTTTCCACACTACATCAATGTTTTCTTGGACAACCGCCGATTTTGGACGACGAAATTCATCCTTAAGAAAACTAGCACAACGACTAAAGTCCGAAAACCAGCGGTGAACAGTAGTCCCAGATGATGCTTTAACTCCAAAAGTGGAATTAAGTTCATTGATGCATTGTTCTTGAGTTAGTCCACGTGTAAAGTTGTAAAAAAATATTGCACGAAAATGCTTGGGATTTTTTAATTTATCACAAAAAAACACCAAACCTAACTGAGTAAACTACATTTCAAAATGTCAAACAAATACATTTTTGTTAATAATTTTGGTGAAAATTGTAAAGAGCGCTACGTATGGTGCTTTTCGTGCATTTGATACTTGCGCCTTAGTGTATTTAAATTAGATTTTTAATAGATATCACTGTTAAAATATTTTTTTCACAAGTCGCCCCTGGTCGCCTTTTTAGAGAAATTCGCGTTTTAAATTTTCACTATAAGAGAGAGCAAACTAGTGCGAAAATCTTTAATACTCGGCCGAACTGGTTCATTCCACCTCAAGGGGGATTCTGTGGGTCGATCAAAAATGATTACATCGGAGCTGGGAGAGGAAATTTTAGTCCAGGTTGCTGAAAATCCGGAAACAAGCACAGGCGACTGGTAGTGGGAACCGAAGTGAGCAAACAGACAGTTTGTAAAGTTTTTCACTAAGAAAAGCTTTATCCATACAACTTCACTCACTTTGCTTGTTTTTTTAAATAAAATAATGTTTATAGGCGAAGCAAGATTTGCACGCATAACTTTAGAAATAAGCATACCTAGGATCTAGAAAATCTCCTTTTAACAACTGAACACTATTTCGTAGAGGAATTTAAAATAAATCTTTGGTGCTGAATAATCGAATTGCCACCTAATTTAAACGGCAAGCTGTAGCTCAATTTTTTTGCAAGCTGAATTCGCCGTTTGTCCTTAGAGTAAAGAAGAACAATGATTTTCATGCAAGATGGCGCTCCGCCGTAATTTCCGAGACATGTTAGAGACTACCTAACTACCCAAACTTACCTTGGCCGCCTACGTGTTCAGATTTCCATCTTATTGATATTTGAATTTGGGGCATATGAAGTCGCTAGTGTATGAAGAAGTAGTTGATGCTCGAGATGAATTATGGCACAAATCTTGTATATATATATACATATATATATATATATATATATATATATATATATATATATATATATATATATATATATTCTCACGTATTGATTCACGGATGGAAAAATGTGATGACACTATATTCCGGGATATCATCCGTTCGCTCGTTGAACTCCGACTGGAATCCTGCATCCGACTGGAATTCTGCAAATCTTGCATCCGACTGGAATCCTGCAGACGTTTCGCCAAAATCTCACTTGACGACATTATGGCAAGTTTCGATGTCAAATCCCTCTACCCGAGTATTCCAGTAGAAGAGGCACTCTTGCTTATAGAAGAAAACGAAGATCTTCCGCCATACATAATGGATCTGTCAAGACATTGCCTGAAAAACGCTTACTTTATGCACAACGGGAAAATTTACCGACAAATAGATGGAGCAGCAATGGGATCATCTCTCTCACCTGTGATTGCCAACCTCTTCATGATTTACTTCGAAAAGAAAGCAATAGAGAAGGCAAATCTGAAGCCAAAACTATGGACAAGATACGTTGATGACGTATTTGTTGTATGGCCTTTTGGCAAGGAGGAGCTTTTGAAATTCCTAGATCATCTGAATTCCATTCACCCAAGGATTCAATTTACAATAGAACTTGAAGAGGATAACAGTCTGCCCTTTTTAGATGTGCACATCACAAGGACCGAAGATGGACACTTGGAACACACTGTCTATAGAAAACCAACACACACTAATAGATATCTGAACGCTAAATCTCATCACCACCCATCACAGATACAGGCAGTGGCAAATACATTAATTGCTCGGTCCTTCAGGCTCACAAACGAGAGGAACAGAGATAAAGAACTGAAGAAAATTAGTACCTGTCTTCAACAAAACGGATACCAAAGGCGCACCATCAGCAAGGCAATCAGTAAACAACAACAGCCGCAGCAGAGAGTGCAGGACGAGACCCAACGAAGATCGATCGCTGTCCTGCCATACATCAAGGGGGTTACTGACAAAATCGGCCGAATATTACGGAAACACGACATATCAACGGCATACAAACCTGACCATACCATCGGAGCAATACTAAGAAACCCAAAACAAAAAATTACTCTGGAAAACCAAGGAGTATACAGTGTAGCATGCGGATCGTGCAGCCTGACGTATGTGGGACAGACCAACAGAAGGATTTCAGCCAGGCTCGAGGAACATCGTTTAGCCATAAGAAACAAACAAACAACATCTGCTTTGTTTCAGCACCAACATCAGACAGGCCATAAAATTGATTTCGGCACTTGCAAACAAATAGCTAATATTCCTGATTTTAGGACTAGGATTATACGAGAGGCCATCGAAATAGAAAAGTCCGGACACCTCAATACGAGAGACGACGCTCTGCATTTATCCAACACGTGGAGAACGATAATCAAACAGCAGAGCGATGCGCAGCAGCCAACGGGGACATCGCAACTACGATCGGGCGAAATTAACAACGCGACAATTCAGGGGGCGGAGCCACCTCCCCCCACGCACAAGCAGCACCGTTACCATCTCCGGCGCAGAGTATAAATACCTCACGCACCGCCGATAACCTCCCAGTGTTCGAAGTGTTTTCGGAGCGCGAGCATTGAAGATGCCAAGTGAGATTTTGGCGAAACGTCTGCAGGATTCCAGTCGGATGCAAGATTTGCAGGATTCCAGTCGGATGCAGGATTCCAGTCGGAGTTCAACGAGCGAACGGATGATATCCCGGAATATAGTGTCATCACATTTTTCCATCCGTGAATCAATACGTGAGAATATCATACACCTTTACGGGAAGGAGATCTTTACAGCCACCAAGTGTTATGAAAAACTAAGACAAAGGAGGGTTATTTCGCTGTGCAACTTGAATTTTCTTAAAAGCTGCCGCAACCAGAACTTGCTGCCAACATTTACAAGGTTGTCTTATCACACACGCACCAGAAAGACACAAGCTATCCTGGACAAAGCTAGCAAGGCCCTACTCCAAGACCAGATCAGGCGGACCCGGTACGAAATTAGTGAGACTGAGCTACAACTTTTCAGACTCCACCTGAAACTGAGCAACAAGATCCATCAGTTGCTGTGGGACCGCATAGAATTATTAACATCATGGCGCACTGAGAAAGACAAGGACATCACGTCAAAAAAACTGTGGAAGAAATTAGAAATCCTTCAGTCAAATTCCAAAAAATCAGGACAAGTGCCAAATACAAACCGAAGCAGTACAGTTCATAATATTTCAGCATACCATCTTTCCGATACAGAAGTCAGCGTACTGAATAAAGGATTTAACTACGCAATAGCTCCAAAAAGAGTACCCGTCGAAGAGATCGTTTCCAACGTCGAAGCAAGTCTTTCCACCATAGACGAACAAGATGCGGAGTTAATTAGGCAAGATGTCGCCAGAGTCTTAAGACAGTCAAAACCACCGCAACCAAACTTAAGCAGAGAAGAAATGCAAGCCTTAAGGAATCTAAACAAAAACGAAAACATTCTAATAATGCCAGCAGACAAAGGAAATGCCACTGTCGTCATGAATACGTCGGATTATAATGCAAAATTGGAGGATATTTTGAACGACCCAATATACAAACTAGTCACCAGAGATCCCACGACATATTTGGAAAAAACAACTAAGTCCAAAATTCTCGATTCATCAATAAACGAGGATACAAAGAAGAAACTTATTCCGAGGGAAAAATCGAGTCGTTGCCCAAAATTCTACGGGCTCCCAAAGATCCATAAGGACGGGGTTCCCCTGCGTCCAATCGTAAGCGCCTTTAACTCACCATTATGCAAGCTGGAAAAACATCTGGCCAGTGCACTTCAGCCTATAGTGGAAAAGGCAGATTCCTATGTTAAAAACTCAGAACATTTCACTCAGATTTTAGGTTCTCTCAGGATGGACAAGGACGACATTATGGCAAGTTTCGATGTCAAATCCCTCTACCCGAGTATTCCAGTAGAAGAGGCACTCTTGCTTATAGAAGAAAACGAAGATCTTCCGCCATACATAATGGATCTGTCAAGACATTGCCTGAAAAACGCTTACTTTATGCACAACGGGAAAATTTACCGACAAATAGATGGAGCAGCAATGGGATCATCTCTCTCACCTGTGATTGCCAACCTCTTCATGATTTACTTCGAAAAGAAAGCAATAGAGAAGGCAAATCTGAAGCCAAAACTATGGACAAGATACGTTGATGACGTATTTGTTGTATGGCCTTTTGGCAAGGAGGAGCTTTTGAAATTCCTAGATCATCTGAATTCCATTCACCCAAGGATTCAATTTACAATAGAACTTGAAGAGGATAACAGTCTGCCCTTTTTAGATGTGCACATCACAAGGACCGAAGATGGACACTTGGAACACACTGTCTATAGAAAACCAACACACACTAATAGATATCTGAACGCTAAATCTCATCACCACCCATCACAGATACAGGCAGTGGCAAATACATTAATTGCTCGGTCCTTCAGGCTCACAAACGAGAGGAACAGAGATAAAGAACTGAAGAAAATTAGTACCTGTCTTCAACAAAACGGATACCAAAGGCGCACCATCAGCAAGGCAATCAGTAAACAACAACAGCCGCAGCAGAGAGTGCAGGACGAGACCCAACGAAGATCGATCGCTGTCCTGCCATACATCAAGGGGGTTACTGACAAAATCGGCCGAATATTACGGAAACACGACATATCAACGGCATACAAACCTGACCATACCATCGGAGCAATACTAAGAAACCCAAAACAAAAAATTACTCTGGAAAACCAAGGAGTATACAGTGTAGCATGCGGATCGTGCAGCCTGACGTATGTGGGACAGACCAACAGAAGGATTTCAGCCAGGCTCGAGGAACATCGTTTAGCCATAAGAAACAAACAAACAACATCTGCTTTGTTTCAGCACCAACATCAGACAGGCCATAAAATTGATTTCGGCACTTGCAAACAAATAGCTAATATTCCTGATTTTAGGACTAGGATTATACGAGAGGCCATCGAAATAGAAAAGTCCGGACACCTCAATACGAGAGACGACGCTCTGCATTTATCCAACACGTGGAGAACGATAATCAAACAGCAGAGCGATGCGCAGCAGCCAACGGGGACATCGCAACTACGATCGGGCGAAATTAACAACGCGACAATTCAGGGGGCGGAGCCACCTCCCCCCACGCACAAGCAGCACCGTTACCATCTCCGGCGCAGAGTATAAATACCTCACGCACCGCCGATAACCTCCCAGTGTTCGAAGTGTTTTCGGAGCGCGAGCATTGAAGATGCCAAGTGAGATTTTGGCGAAACGTCTGCAGGATTCCAGTCGGATGCAAGATTTGCAGGATTCCAGTCGGATGCAGGATTCCAGTCGGAGTTCAACGAGCGAACGGATGATATCCCGGAATATAGTGTCATCACATTTTTCCATCCGTGAATCAATACGTGAGAATATCATACACCTTTACGGGAAGGAGATCTTTACAGCCACCAAGTGTTATGAAAAACTAAGACAAAGGAGGGTTATTTCGCTGTGCAACTTGAATTTTCTTAAAAGCTGCCGCAACCAGAACTTGCTGCCAACATTTACAAGGTTGTCTTATCACACACGCACCAGAAAGACACAAGCTATCCTGGACAAAGCTAGCAAGGCCCTACTCCAAGACCAGATCAGGCGGACCCGGTACGAAATTAGTGAGACTGAGCTACAACTTTTCAGACTCCACCTGAAACTGAGCAACAAGATCCATCAGTTGCTGTGGGACCGCATAGAATTATTAACATCATGGCGCACTGAGAAAGACAAGGACATCACGTCAAAAAAACTGTGGAAGAAATTAGAAATCCTTCAGTCAAATTCCAAAAAATCAGGACAAGTGCCAAATACAAACCGAAGCAGTACAGTTCATAATATTTCAGCATACCATCTTTCCGATACAGAAGTCAGCGTACTGAATAAAGGATTTAACTACGCAATAGCTCCAAAAAGAGTACCCGTCGAAGAGATCGTTTCCAACGTCGAAGCAAGTCTTTCCACCATAGACGAACAAGATGCGGAGTTAATTAGGCAAGATGTCGCCAGAGTCTTAAGACAGTCAAAACCACCGCAACCAAACTTAAGCAGAGAAGAAATGCAAGCCTTAAGGAATCTAAACAAAAACGAAAACATTCTAATAATGCCAGCAGACAAAGGAAATGCCACTGTCGTCATGAATACGTCGGATTATAATGCAAAATTGGAGGATATTTTGAACGACCCAATATACAAACTAGTCACCAGAGATCCCACGACATATTTGGAAAAAACAACTAAGTCCAAAATTCTCGATTCATCAATAAACGAGGATACAAAGAAGAAACTTATTCCGAGGGAAAAATCGAGTCGTTGCCCAAAATTCTACGGGCTCCCAAAGATCCATAAGGACGGGGTTCCCCTGCGTCCAATCGTAAGCGCCTTTAACTCACCATTATGCAAGCTGGAAAAACATCTGGCCAGTGCACTTCAGCCTATAGTGGAAAAGGCAGATTCCTATGTTAAAAACTCAGAACATTTCACTCAGATTTTAGGTTCTCTCAGGATGGACAAGGACGACATTATGGCAAGTTTCGATGTCAAATCCCTCTACCCGAGTATTCCAGTAGAAGAGGCACTCTTGCTTATAGAAGAAAACGAAGATCTTCCGCCATACATAATGGATCTGTCAAGACATTGCCTGAAAAACGCTTACTTTATGCACAACGGGAAAATTTACCGACAAATAGATGGAGCAGCAATGGGATCATCTCTCTCACCTGTGATTGCCAACCTCTTCATGATTTACTTCGAAAAGAAAGCAATAGAGAAGGCAAATCTGAAGCCAAAACTATGGACAAGATACGTTGATGACGTATTTGTTGTATGGCCTTTTGGCAAGGAGGAACTTTTGAAATTCCTAGATCATCTGAATTCCATTCACCCAAGGATTCAATTTACAATAGAACTTGAAGAGGATAACAGTCTGCCCTTTTTAGATGTGCACATCACAAGGACCGAAGATGGACACTTGGAACACACTGTCTATAGAAAACCAACACACACTAATAGATATCTGAACGCTAAATCTCATCACCACCCATCACAGATACAGGCAGTGGCAAATACATTAATTGCTCGGTCCTTCAGGCTCACAAACGAGAGGAACAGAGATAAAGAACTGAAGAAAATTAGTACCTGTCTTCAACAAAACGGATACCAAAGGCGCACCATCAGCAAGGCAATCAGTAAACAACAACAGCCGCAGCAGAGAGTGCAGGACGAGACCCAACGAAGATCGATCGCTGTCCTGCCATACATCAAGGGGGTTACTGACAAAATCGGCCGAATATTACGGAAACACGACATATCAACGGCATACAAACCTGACCATACCATCGGAGCAATACTAAGAAACCCAAAACAAAAAATTACTCTGGAAAACCAAGGAGTATACAGTGTAGCATGCGGATCGTGCAGCCTGACGTATGTGGGACAGACCAACAGAAGGATTTCAGCCAGGCTCGAGGAACATCGTTTAGCCATAAGAAACAAACAAACAACATCTGCTTTGTTTCAGCACCAACATCAGACAGGCCATAAAATTGATTTCGGCACTTGCAAACAAATAGCTAATATTCCTGATTTTAGGACTAGGATTATACGAGAGGCCATCGAAATAGAAAAGTCCGGACACCTCAATACGAGAGACGACGCTCTGCATTTATCCAACACGTGGAGAACGATAATCAAACAGCAGAGCGATGCGCAGCAGCCAACGGGGACATCGCAACTACGATCGGGCGAAATTAACAACGCGACAATTCAGGGGGCGGAGCCACCTCCCCCCACGCACAAGCAGCACCGTTACCATCTCCGGCGCAGAGTATAAATACCTCACGCACCGCCGATAACCTCCCAGTGTTCGAAGTGTTTTCGGAGCGCGAGCATTGAAGATGCCAAGTGAGATTTTGGCGAAACGTCTGCAGGATTCCAGTCGGATGCAAGATTTGCAGGATTCCAGTCGGATGCAGGATTCCAGTCGGAGTTCAACGAGCGAACGGATGATATCCCGGAATATAGTGTCATCACATTTTTCCATCCGTGAATCAATACGTGAGAATATCATACACCTTTACGGGAAGGAGATCTTTACAGCCACCAAGTGTTATGAAAAACTAAGACAAAGGAGGGTTATTTCGCTGTGCAACTTGAATTTTCTTAAAAGCTGCCGCAACCAGAACTTGCTGCCAACATTTACAAGGTTGTCTTATCACACACGCACCAGAAAGACACAAGCTATCCTGGACAAAGCTAGCAAGGCCCTACTCCAAGACCAGATCAGGCGGACCCGGTACGAAATTAGTGAGACTGAGCTACAACTTTTCAGACTCCACCTGAAACTGAGCAACAAGATCCATCAGTTGCTGTGGGACCGCATAGAATTATTAACATCATGGCGCACTGAGAAAGACAAGGACATCACGTCAAAAAAACTGTGGAAGAAATTAGAAATCCTTCAGTCAAATTCCAAAAAATCAGGACAAGTGCCAAATACAAACCGAAGCAGTACAGTTCATAATATTTCAGCATACCATCTTTCCGATACAGAAGTCAGCGTACTGAATAAAGGATTTAACTACGCAATAGCTCCAAAAAGAGTACCCGTCGAAGAGATCGTTTCCAACGTCGAAGCAAGTCTTTCCACCATAGACGAACAAGATGCGGAGTTAATTAGGCAAGATGTCGCCAGAGTCTTAAGACAGTCAAAACCACCGCAACCAAACTTAAGCAGAGAAGAAATGCAAGCCTTAAGGAATCTAAACAAAAACGAAAACATTCTAATAATGCCAGCAGACAAAGGAAATGCCACTGTCGTCATGAATACGTCGGATTATAATGCAAAATTGGAGGATATTTTGAACGACCCAATATACAAACTAGTCACCAGAGATCCCACGACATATTTGGAAAAAACAACTAAGTCCAAAATTCTCGATTCATCAATAAACGAGGATACAAAGAAGAAACTTATTCCGAGGGAAAAATCGAGTCGTTGCCCAAAATTCTACGGGCTCCCAAAGATCCATAAGGACGGGGTTCCCCTGCGTCCAATCGTAAGCGCCTTTAACTCACCATTATGCAAGCTGGAAAAACATCTGGCCAGTGCACTTCAGCCTATAGTGGAAAAGGCAGATTCCTATGTTAAAAACTCAGAACATTTCACTCAGATTTTAGGTTCTCTCAGGATGGACAAGGACGACATTATGGCAAGTTTCGATGTCAAATCCCTCTACCCGAGTATTCCAGTAGAAGAGGCACTCTTGCTTATAGAAGAAAACGAAGATCTTCCGCCATACATAATGGATCTGTCAAGACATTGCCTGAAAAACGCTTACTTTATGCACAACGGGAAAATTTACCGACAAATAGATGGAGCAGCAATGGGATCATCTCTCTCACCTGTGATTGCCAACCTCTTCATGATTTACTTCGAAAAGAAAGCAATAGAGAAGGCAAATCTGAAGCCAAAACTATGGACAAGATACGTTGATGACGTATTTGTTGTATGGCCTTTTGGCAAGGAGGAGCTTTTGAAATTCCTAGATCATCTGAATTCCATTCACCCAAGGATTCAATTTACAATAGAACTTGAAGAGGATAACAGTCTGCCCTTTTTAGATGTGCACATCACAAGGACCGAAGATGGACACTTGGAACACACTGTCTATAGAAAACCAACACACACTAATAGATATCTGAACGCTAAATCTCATCACCACCCATCACAGATACAGGCAGTGGCAAATACATTAATTGCTCGGTCCTTCAGGCTCACAAACGAGAGGAACAGAGATAAAGAACTGAAGAAAATTAGTACCTGTCTTCAACAAAACGGATACCAAAGGCGCACCATCAGCAAGGCAATCAGTAAACAACAACAGCCGCAGCAGAGAGTGCAGGACGAGACCCAACGAAGATCGATCGCTGTCCTGCCATACATCAAGGGGGTTACTGACAAAATCGGCCGAATATTACGGAAACACGACATATCAACGGCATACAAACCTGACCATACCATCGGAGCAATACTAAGAAACCCAAAACAAAAAATTACTCTGGAAAACCAAGGAGTATACAGTGTAGCATGCGGATCGTGCAGCCTGACGTATGTGGGACAGACCAACAGAAGGATTTCAGCCAGGCTCGAGGAACATCGTTTAGCCATAAGAAACAAACAAACAACATCTGCTTTGTTTCAGCACCAACATCAGACAGGCCATAAAATTGATTTCGGCACTTGCAAACAAATAGCTAATATTCCTGATTTTAGGACTAGGATTATACGAGAGGCCATCGAAATAGAAAAGTCCGGACACCTCAATACGAGAGACGACGCTCTGCATTTATCCAACACGTGGAGAACGATAATCAAACAGCAGAGCGATGCGCAGCAGCCAACGGGGACATCGCAACTACGATCGGGCGAAATTAACAACGCGACAATTCAGGGGGCGGAGCCACCTCCCCCCACGCACAAGCAGCACCGTTACCATCTCCGGCGCAGAGTATAAATACCTCACGCACCGCCGATAACCTCCCAGTGTTCGAAGTGTTTTCGGAGCGCGAGCATTGAAGATGCCAAGTGAGATTTTGGCGAAACGTCTGCAGGATTCCAGTCGGATGCAAGATTTGCAGGATTCCAGTCGGATGCAGGATTCCAGTCGGAGTTCAACGAGCGAACGGATGATATCCCGGAATATAGTGTCATCACATTTTTCCATCCGTGAATCAATACGTGAGAATATCATACACCTTTACGGGAAGGAGATCTTTACAGCCACCAAGTGTTATGAAAAACTAAGACAAAGGAGGGTTATTTCGCTGTGCAACTTGAATTTTCTTAAAAGCTGCCGCAACCAGAACTTGCTGCCAACATTTACAAGGTTGTCTTATCACACACGCACCAGAAAGACACAAGCTATCCTGGACAAAGCTAGCAAGGCCCTACTCCAAGACCAGATCAGGCGGACCCGGTACGAAATTAGTGAGACTGAGCTACAACTTTTCAGACTCCACCTGAAACTGAGCAACAAGATCCATCAGTTGCTGTGGGACCGCATAGAATTATTAACATCATGGCGCACTGAGAAAGACAAGGACATCACGTCAAAAAAACTGTGGAAGAAATTAGAAATCCTTCAGTCAAATTCCAAAAAATCAGGACAAGTGCCAAATACAAACCGAAGCAGTACAGTTCATAATATTTCAGCATACCATCTTTCCGATACAGAAGTCAGCGTACTGAATAAAGGATTTAACTACGCAATAGCTCCAAAAAGAGTACCCGTCGAAGAGATCGTTTCCAACGTCGAAGCAAGTCTTTCCACCATAGACGAACAAGATGCGGAGTTAATTAGGCAAGATGTCGCCAGAGTCTTAAGACAGTCAAAACCACCGCAACCAAACTTAAGCAGAGAAGAAATGCAAGCCTTAAGGAATCTAAACAAAAACGAAAACATTCTAATAATGCCAGCAGACAAAGGAAATGCCACTGTCGTCATGAATACGTCGGATTATAATGCAAAATTGGAGGATATTTTGAACGACCCAATATACAAACTAGTCACCAGAGATCCCACGACATATTTGGAAAAAACAACTAAGTCCAAAATTCTCGATTCATCAATAAACGAGGATACAAAGAAGAAACTTATTCCGAGGGAAAAATCGAGTCGTTGCCCAAAATTCTACGGGCTCCCAAAGATCCATAAGGACGGGGTTCCCCTGCGTCCAATCGTAAGCGCCTTTAACTCACCATTATGCAAGCTGGAAAAACATCTGGCCAGTGCACTTCAGCCTATAGTGGAAAAGGCAGATTCCTATGTTAAAAACTCAGAACATTTCACTCAGATTTTAGGTTCTCTCAGGATGGACAAGGACGACATTATGGCAAGTTTCGATGTCAAATCCCTCTACCCGAGTATTCCAGTAGAAGAGGCACTCTTGCTTATAGAAGAAAACGAAGATCTTCCGCCATACATAATGGATCTGTCAAGACATTGCCTGAAAAACGCTTACTTTATGCACAACGGGAAAATTTACCGACAAATAGATGGAGCAGCAATGGGATCATCTCTCTCACCTGTGATTGCCAACCTCTTCATGATTTACTTCGAAAAGAAAGCAATAGAGAAGGCAAATCTGAAGCCAAAACTATGGACAAGATACGTTGATGACGTATTTGTTGTATGGCCTTTTGGCAAGGAGGAGCTTTTGAAATTCCTAGATCATCTGAATTCCATTCACCCAAGGATTCAATTTACAATAGAACTTGAAGAGGATAACAGTCTGCCCTTTTTAGATGTGCACATCACAAGGACCGAAGATGGACACTTGGAACACACTGTCTATAGAAAACCAACACACACTAATAGATATCTGAACGCTAAATCTCATCACCACCCATCACAGATACAGGCAGTGGCAAATACATTAATTGCTCGGTCCTTCAGGCTCACAAACGAGAGGAACAGAGATAAAGAACTGAAGAAAATTAGTACCTGTCTTCAACAAAACGGATACCAAAGGCGCACCATCAGCAAGGCAATCAGTAAACAACAACAGCCGCAGCAGAGAGTGCAGGACGAGACCCAACGAAGATCGATCGCTGTCCTGCCATACATCAAGGGGGTTACTGACAAAATCGGCCGAATATTACGGAAACACGACATATCAACGGCATACAAACCTGACCATACCATCGGAGCAATACTAAGAAACCCAAAACAAAAAATTACTCTGGAAAACCAAGGAGTATACAGTGTAGCATGCGGATCGTGCAGCCTGACGTATGTGGGACAGACCAACAGAAGGATTTCAGCCAGGCTCGAGGAACATCGTTTAGCCATAAGAAACAAACAAACAACATCTGCTTTGTTTCAGCACCAACATCAGACAGGCCATAAAATTGATTTCGGCACTTGCAAACAAATAGCTAATATTCCTGATTTTAGGACTAGGATTATACGAGAGGCCATCGAAATAGAAAAGTCCGGACACCTCAATACGAGAGACGACGCTCTGCATTTATCCAACACGTGGAGAACGATAATCAAACAGCAGAGCGATGCGCAGCAGCCAACGGGGACATCGCAACTACGATCGGGCGAAATTAACAACGCGACAATTCAGGGGGCGGAGCCACCTCCCCCCACGCACAAGCAGCACCGTTACCATCTCCGGCGCAGAGTATAAATACCTCACGCACCGCCGATAACCTCCCAGTGTTCGAAGTGTTTTCGGAGCGCGAGCATTGAAGATGCCAAGTGAGATTTTGGCGAAACGTCTGCAGGATTCCAGTCGGATGCAAGATTTGCAGGATTCCAGTCGGATGCAGGATTCCAGTCGGAGTTCAACGAGCGAACGGATGATATCCCGG
Source organism: Cylas formicarius (assembly GCF_029955315.1). NCBI lineage: Eukaryota > Metazoa > Arthropoda > Insecta > Coleoptera > Brentidae > Cylas > Cylas formicarius. The sequence continues at coordinate 3,259,661 of NW_026844352.1, forward strand.
AATATAGTGTCATCACATTTTTCCATCCGTGAATCAATACGTGAGAATATCATACACCTTTACGGGAAGGAGATCTTTACAGCCACCAAGTGTTATGAAAAACTAAGACAAAGGAGGGTTATTTCGCTGTGCAACTTGAATTTTCTTAAAAGCTGCCGCAACCAGAACTTGCTGCCAACATTTACAAGGTTGTCTTATCACACACGCACCAGAAAGACACAAGCTATCCTGGACAAAGCTAGCAAGGCCCTACTCCAAGACCAGATCAGGCGGACCCGGTACGAAATTAGTGAGACTGAGCTACAACTTTTCAGACTCCACCTGAAACTGAGCAACAAGATCCATCAGTTGCTGTGGGACCGCATAGAATTATTAACATCATGGCGCACTGAGAAAGACAAGGACATCACGTCAAAAAAACTGTGGAAGAAATTAGAAATCCTTCAGTCAAATTCCAAAAAATCAGGACAAGTGCCAAATACAAACCGAAGCAGTACAGTTCATAATATTTCAGCATACCATCTTTCCGATACAGAAGTCAGCGTACTGAATAAAGGATTTAACTACGCAATAGCTCCAAAAAGAGTACCCGTCGAAGAGATCGTTTCCAACGTCGAAGCAAGTCTTTCCACCATAGACGAACAAGATGCGGAGTTAATTAGGCAAGATGTCGCCAGAGTCTTAAGACAGTCAAAACCACCGCAACCAAACTTAAGCAGAGAAGAAATGCAAGCCTTAAGGAATCTAAACAAAAACGAAAACATTCTAATAATGCCAGCAGACAAAGGAAATGCCACTGTCGTCATGAATACGTCGGATTATAATGCAAAATTGGAGGATATTTTGAACGACCCAATATACAAACTAGTCACCAGAGATCCCACGACATATTTGGAAAAAACAACTAAGTCCAAAATTCTCGATTCATCAATAAACGAGGATACAAAGAAGAAACTTATTCCGAGGGAAAAATCGAGTCGTTGCCCAAAATTCTACGGGCTCCCAAAGATCCATAAGGACGGGGTTCCCCTGCGTCCAATCGTAAGCGCCTTTAACTCACCATTATGCAAGCTGGAAAAACATCTGGCCAGTGCACTTCAGCCTATAGTGGAAAAGGCAGATTCCTATGTTAAAAACTCAGAACATTTCACTCAGATTTTAGGTTCTCTCAGGATGGACAAGGACGACATTATGGCAAGTTTCGATGTCAAATCCCTCTACCCGAGTATTCCAGTAGAAGAGGCACTCTTGCTTATAGAAGAAAACGAAGATCTTCCGCCATACATAATGGATCTGTCAAGACATTGCCTGAAAAACGCTTACTTTATGCACAACGGGAAAATTTACCGACAAATAGATGGAGCAGCAATGGGATCATCTCTCTCACCTGTGATTGCCAACCTCTTCATGATTTACTTCGAAAAGAAAGCAATAGAGAAGGCAAATCTGAAGCCAAAACTATGGACAAGATACGTTGATGACGTATTTGTTGTATGGCCTTTTGGCAAGGAGGAGCTTTTGAAATTCCTAGATCATCTGAATTCCATTCACCCAAGGATTCAATTTACAATAGAACTTGAAGAGGATAACAGTCTGCCCTTTTTAGATGTGCACATCACAAGGACCGAAGATGGACACTTGGAACACACTGTCTATAGAAAACCAACACACACTAATAGATATCTGAACGCTAAATCTCATCACCACCCATCACAGATACAGGCAGTGGCAAATACATTAATTGCTCGGTCCTTCAGGCTCACAAACGAGAGGAACAGAGATAAAGAACTGAAGAAAATTAGTACCTGTCTTCAACAAAACGGATACCAAAGGCGCACCATCAGCAAGGCAATCAGTAAACAACAACAGCCGCAGCAGAGAGTGCAGGACGAGACCCAACGAAGATCGATCGCTGTCCTGCCATACATCAAGGGGGTTACTGACAAAATCGGCCGAATATTACGGAAACACGACATATCAACGGCATACAAACCTGACCATACCATCGGAGCAATACTAAGAAACCCAAAACAAAAAATTACTCTGGAAAACCAAGGAGTATACAGTGTAGCATGCGGATCGTGCAGCCTGACGTATGTGGGACAGACCAACAGAAGGATTTCAGCCAGGCTCGAGGAACACCGTTTAGCCATAAGAAACAAACAAACAACATCTGCTTTGTTTCAGCACCAACATCAGACAGGCCATAAAATTGATTTCGGCACTTGCAAACAAATAGCTAATATTCCTGATTTTAGGACTAGGATTATACGAGAGGCCATCGAAATAGAAAAGTCCGGACACCTCAATACGAGAGACGACGCTCTGCATTTATCCAACACGTGGAGAACGATAATCAAACAGCAGAGCGATGCGCAGCAGCCAACGGGGACATCGCAACTACGATCGGGCGAAATTAACAACGCGACAATTCAGGGGGCGGAGCCACCTCCCCCCACGCACAAGCAGCACCGTTACCATCTCCGGCGCAGAGTATAAATACCTCACGCACCGCCGATAACCTCCCAGTGTTCGAAGTGTTTTCGGAGCGCGAGCATTGAAGATGCCAAGTGAGATTTTGGCGAAACGTCTGCAGGATTCCAGTCGGATGCAAGATTTGCAGGATTCCAGTCGGATGCAGGATTCCAGTCGGAGTTCAACGAGCGAACGGATGATATCCCGGAATATAGTGTCATCACATTTTTCCATCCGTGAATCAATACGTGAGAATATCATACACCTTTACGGGAAGGAGATCTTTACAGCCACCAAGTGTTATGAAAAACTAAGACAAAGGAGGGTTATTTCGCTGTGCAACTTGAATTTTCTTAAAAGCTGCCGCAACCAGAACTTGCTGCCAACATTTACAAGGTTGTCTTATCACACACGCACCAGAAAGACACAAGCTATCCTGGACAAAGCTAGCAAGGCCCTACTCCAAGACCAGATCAGGCGGACCCGGTACGAAATTAGTGAGACTGAGCTACAACTTTTCAGACTCCACCTGAAACTGAGCAACAAGATCCATCAGTTGCTGTGGGACCGCATAGAATTATTAACATCATGGCGCACTGAGAAAGACAAGGACATCACGTCAAAAAAACTGTGGAAGAAATTAGAAATCCTTCAGTCAAATTCCAAAAAATCAGGACAAGTGCCAAATACAAACCGAAGCAGTACAGTTCATAATATTTCAGCATACCATCTTTCCGATACAGAAGTCAGCGTACTGAATAAAGGATTTAACTACGCAATAGCTCCAAAAAGAGTACCCGTCGAAGAGATCGTTTCCAACGTCGAAGCAAGTCTTTCCACCATAGACGAACAAGATGCGGAGTTAATTAGGCAAGATGTCGCCAGAGTCTTAAGACAGTCAAAACCACCGCAACCAAACTTAAGCAGAGAAGAAATGCAAGCCTTAAGGAATCTAAACAAAAACGAAAACATTCTAATAATGCCAGCAGACAAAGGAAATGCCACTGTCGTCATGAATACGTCGGATTATAATGCAAAATTGGAGGATATTTTGAACGACCCAATATACAAACTAGTCACCAGAGATCCCACGACATATTTGGAAAAAACAACTAAGTCCAAAATTCTCGATTCATCAATAAACGAGGATACAAAGAAGAAACTTATTCCGAGGGAAAAATCGAGTCGTTGCCCAAAATTCTACGGGCTCCCAAAGATCCATAAGGACGGGGTTCCCCTGCGTCCAATCGTAAGCGCCTTTAACTCACCATTATGCAAGCTGGAAAAACATCTGGCCAGTGCACTTCAGCCTATAGTGGAAAAGGCAGATTCCTATGTTAAAAACTCAGAACATTTCACTCAGATTTTAGGTTCTCTCAGGATGGACAAGGACGACATTATGGCAAGTTTCGATGTCAAATCCCTCTACCCGAGTATTCCAGTAGAAGAGGCACTCTTGCTTATAGAAGAAAACGAAGATCTTCCGCCATACATAATGGATCTGTCAAGACATTGCCTGAAAAACGCTTACTTTATGCACAACGGGAAAATTTACCGACAAATAGATGGAGCAGCAATGGGATCATCTCTCTCACCTGTGATTGCCAACCTCTTCATGATTTACTTCGAAAAGAAAGCAATAGAGAAGGCAAATCTGAAGCCAAAACTATGGACAAGATACGTTGATGACGTATTTGTTGTATGGCCTTTTGGCAAGGAGGAGCTTTTGAAATTCCTAGATCATCTGAATTCCATTCACCCAAGGATTCAATTTACAATAGAACTTGAAGAGGATAACAGTCTGCCCTTTTTAGATGTGCACATCACAAGGACCGAAGATGGACACTTGGAACACACTGTCTATAGAAAACCAACACACACTAATAGATATCTGAACGCTAAATCTCATCACCACCCATCACAGATACAGGCAGTGGCAAATACATTAATTGCTCGGTCCTTCAGGCTCACAAACGAGAGGAACAGAGATAAAGAACTGAAGAAAATTAGTACCTGTCTTCAACAAAACGGATACCAAAGGCGCACCATCAGCAAGGCAATCAGTAAACAACAACAGCCGCAGCAGAGAGTGCAGGACGAGACCCAACGAAGATCGATCGCTGTCCTGCCATACATCAAGGGGGTTACTGACAAAATCGGCCGAATATTACGGAAACACGACATATCAACGGCATACAAACCTGACCATACCATCGGAGCAATACTAAGAAACCCAAAACAAAAAATTACTCTGGAAAACCAAGGAGTATACAGTGTAGCATGCGGATCGTGCAGCCTGACGTATGTGGGACAGACCAACAGAAGGATTTCAGCCAGGCTCGAGGAACATCGTTTAGCCATAAGAAACAAACAAACAACATCTGCTTTGTTTCAGCACCAACATCAGACAGGCCATAAAATTGATTTCGGCACTTGCAAACAAATAGCTAATATTCCTGATTTTAGGACTAGGATTATACGAGAGGCCATCGAAATAGAAAAGTCCGGACACCTCAATACGAGAGACGACGCTCTGCATTTATCCAACACGTGGAGAACGATAATCAAACAGCAGAGCGATGCGCAGCAGCCAACGGGGACATCGCAACTACGATCGGGCGAAATTAACAACGCGACAATTCAGGGGGCGGAGCCACCTCCCCCCACGCACAAGCAGCACCGTTACCATCTCCGGCGCAGAGTATAAATACCTCACGCACCGCCGATAACCTCCCAGTGTTCGAAGTGTTTTCGGAGCGCGAGCATTGAAGATGCCAAGTGAGATTTTGGCGAAACGTCTGCAGGATTCCAGTCGGATGCAAGATTTGCAGGATTCCAGTCGGATGCAGGATTCCAGTCGGAGTTCAACGAGCGAACGGATGATATCCCGGAATATAGTGTCATCACATATATATATATATATATATATATATATATATATATATATATATATATATATATATATATATATATATATATTCTCACGTATTGATTCACGGATGGAAAAATGTGATGACATTATATTCCGGGATATTATCCGTTCGCTCGTTGAACTCCGACTGGAATCCTGCAAATCCTGCATCCGACTGGAATCCTGCAAATCCTGCATCCGACTGGAATCCTGCAGACGTTTAACTAACTAACCAAAACTAACCAAAACTAACCAAAACTAACCAAAATCTCACTTGGCATCTTCAATGCTCGCGCTCCGAAAACACTTCGAACACTGAGTTCAACGAGCGAACGGATGATATCCCGGAATATAGGGTCATCATATATATATATATATATATATATATATATATATATATATATATATATATATATATATATATATATATATATATATATATATATATATATTTGAAAAATGTGATGACACTATATTCCGGGATATCATCCGTCATCATATATATATATATATATATATATATATATATATATATATATATATATATATATATATATATGAAGAAGAAGTTGATGCTCGAGATGAATTATGGCACAAATCTTATATATAATATTAATAATATATAATATATAATTTTAATTTTTCTTGGTACATGTCTTGAGCTACGCTATTATTCTCGTTATTGAGAATGAATGTTGTGGCAATACATATTTTATAAGAGTTTGGTAAGTCAATAGGGGTACCAATAATAGAAATATCGACCCTAAGAGAATAACATTTACATGTTTAGCAACCATATGTCCCAGAAAACACCGTTTTGAGCAACTAGGATTTAAATTTAAAAGTTTAAGTTTAAGGGTATTAATTTCTAGATGAACTAAGGAGTCTGGCATTCTTCTAGGAATGCAAAGAATCTGCTTGAAGAAAACTATCTACACGTTTCCGAAAACATCATCATATCTTAACCCCCATACTATAAGTTAGCCAAGGCAAAATGTCGCTATCATAGACCTCCATAGGTTCGTTCACGATCTAGATTTTAACTATTTAACAGCCGCAAATCATTGCTTACATTTTGCCTTGGAAATTTTCCAATTTCATGCAAAAATGCAGTCTGAGAAACAAACTCCCAGATAGGTCTAGATAATTGATAACTTCTAACTCTTGGCTATGGTAATAAAACTTATGGCTGCTTTTATTGTGATTACACATGCCAATATAAGGCAATTATTATCAAATGATTTATTGCTCATCATTTGATGTCTTATTATTCATAAATCGCAAAAAAGATTTAGATGTAACTTTGACTTTTCTTATTACATTTCCGGTTTTGAGAAACTTTCAGGATTTTATTTTCTCGCTTTCACACGACCGCTTACTCAGCCGGCCAACTTTTTCAATATAAAGTTCGAAATTTTAATGTCTTGTTTTATTATCTTTAAGGGGTGAATTGCTTATGTCTAGGGGTCGTTCTGATCGAGGTGAAAAAACTCGTGCAGTTCAATCTTTTTTCGCAGATTTTATCATTGATAGCTCCAAACGAACCACTCTCTGGTTTATGCAAAAAAAGCTAGCGTAATTAATAGCTGCTATCAAATACAGCGGCTGAAATATATAACAAATTTATTTAAAAATCAGGCATTGGATTTCAAGAAAAATGCTCCCACACTTCCATCATTATCTTTTTTTGGGCATTTTTTGTAATTACCAAAAAATATACAAGGTGGCTCAACAATTAGATTTCGATAGCAAGTTCCTTTATTTAAATGCAACACGATTTTTTTTTCTGTAACAAATTTCAAGCATATTCACTTTCTTTACTGACTTATTGAACTTAACTGGTATATACTAGCTACTTACCTGGTCATTTCAAAATTAATTTTTTGTTTTTTTAATCTTTTGCACATAAAAAGTTTGCCACAGAATTCGCAAATGGACTTCAAAAATGGCGTTCCATTTAAAAAAAGGAACGTGTCGATATCTACTTTTTCACCGACATTGTATATTTTCTGTTTACTTCATGTTTAGCTGTTTAGCTGTTTCAACTGTTCGCCAGTTTTGTTCCGAATTTAAAGAACTGTCGGATGCGCAAGTTTGTCCATTGCTTGTATATTTTTAGTCACAGTGATTCCGTTTTGAGTTAACAATAATGGATATGGCTAACTCAATCATTTTTGCTAAAAATGACAATGGTTGTTACTAAATGGGATTCTGTTTCTTCAGTTTTTACCATATAATAATTTACATTTACTCCGCTGTATTCAATATACAATACAATAAGATATTATAAATAGATAAATTGCAGGAGGTGAAAGCAATTAAAAATTGTTCAAATTTCAATCCCTATGAAATGATACATAACAACCACTTTCAACTACTAATTAATATAAAAAATTAATTAATTAATTAATATAAACAAAAAAAATCAAAAATAGGCTAGAAAATGTCGAAACTCAACTCGAAAATCACCTGCATTGTGCTTGTTGGCTAAACAATTATTGTCTTAATTTCTTTTTATAAATTGACGGTGATATGACTTTTCTACTCCCTTCTGTAAAATACCTAACTATACACCGATCTAGCGTGCGGAGAGCGTCACTTTACCACGTGACCCATTCGGACATTTCCGGGATATTACCACGCGGGTTTGAAAGCGATCGGATGTTTTCGAAGATACTAGGGCACGGCTTGAATTTTGACGTTTGTCAATTCTGACTGCTGTGTCAGTGAATGAATTCGTGTTGTTTTGAAAAAATGTACCCAAAAACTAACGGTCGTAGAAAAAGCATATTAAGGAAAGAGGAATGGTATTGCAAAGTTTATAAATATTCTAGGAAAAGCTTCTTTGATAGAGTCCTGTGCGAAACAAAGAGATAAAACCCTTAAATCTAAGTGTTAAACTGTGAACATATCTGTCCTATAAGTTATTTTATTTGTCAAGTAAGTTAGACTGTTAACAAAGCGCTAACAGTTTATTGACCAGCAATTGTGATTGATTATTTGAGTAATAAAGTATTTAGGGGTGCGTAAATATATGAATTCCGTTGCTCCAATTTTTAAATGAATTTTTGGAAAATGTGGAAAATCATTAAGAACATTTTTCCACCAATTTGTATACATCAAATAAGCAACATTTAGAAATAAAGCAATAAGCAAACATAAGCAATCTCTTTAAAATACAGAATGGGAAATTTGATTAGTGAAATAGGCCCATTCAGGCAAAAACGAGCTCTACAAACCAAGGCATAAAATTGCTCGTCATTTACAGGTTAATCAAAATAAAAGTAGGCAGTTCCCTTAACAAGCAATTGGCAACCCCATTGGCAATTAATGTTCGTTAGGACTCATTTAACAAACTTTATTGGTAATTTGAAGGAAGCGGAATATTTCATGTATCCATATTACCATCTCTCAAGGTTTTAGCAATATTGTTATTAAATCGCAATACGGTCATAACATTATGAAAACAAAATGGGTTTGACCTTACGGGACTGATAGAGTAATTAAGTTAACAATTAACAACTAACAATGAACAACTAACAATTAACAAACAACAACAACAACTATTAAAATAAGCTCAACAACTAGGAGTAGGTCTGAAATAATTTTGAGATTGTTTTTTACTACATTTACATTTTTAGTAATATTCTCTTGAAAATAATAGAACCATTAATAGGAAAGAAAAAAAATAAAAAGAATTAAAAATGAACAAAAGATTCAATTCCTTTTAGAAAGACGATCCAATGGCCTTATAAATGCATTGTGGAACAGAAAGTCTCTCTTTAGCATATAAAATAACAATAGTAATTGTTTTTATTAAAGGTAAATTTCACTTTGACCTTGTTTTGCAAAAAAAAACATTACTGGGAAGACACGAACAACAAAGACTGTATTGCGAATCTTTCACATCCACCACAGACAGCGGAATGTTCTAAAGAATTTATTAGAAAATCGCCTCATTATGATTCTAGGGAATCGAATAATACTTTATCGAAGAACTAACCAGCGTATGACTAAATCTTTACATTGTAAACCAAAAGTTCCATCTTATTTATGTTGTTATCGAAAAAGCCTGCAACTTTAAATACCATAATTAAAAGTATGTACAGCTTCACAAGGTAACTCAGAAAAATGAAAAAGCTACTAAACTAAATGAACTTTAAACTGTACTGCCCACCTAATTAATTAAATTTATCAAAAATTGAATTAAATTTTAAATTAAGGAGATCGATTAATAGAGATAAATAAAGATAAAGACAAATAAAAACAATTTTAGAGTTCTTGTGCAGTTCAACATCTACATATTCATTGACGCTGGTGCTGATAGCTTTTTGCATTAATACTATAGTTTTTATGTGACGCTAGTGTGAATGTATTAAAAGTTCCATTCTCCATTTAAAAGAATTCGGCAAATACTTGAATCTTTACCTATAACACATTGAAGGCAATATATGAGAAAATTTAGACTATAACATTTTCATATCAATGAATTACAAGACGGTATGAGTTGCTAAATTATAATCATTTAAAAACTGTATTATCTGTTCAAATCTCCATTTATTTTTATTTGATGAAAACTACAGTTATTATGACATTACGGCAAAATATACTACCGTCATTAAATAATACCCCTTCAAAAATATCTCATTTTGTAAGAAAATTTGTCTTTGCAATACTAGTCTTCTAACTCAAAAAATTGAAATTTAACACCATGTGATAATTCAGGGAGAATTCTAACAAGAACAAAAAGGAAATTCGGTGCGTATAAAAAATTATCCAATCGCTGTCGGCAACCTGTGGCAAATTTGAAATGGAAATTTTAAGAGAATTTGATGCAAATCTATTGTACACCAGACAAAAATTGATGTCCGAAATCTTTTGGATATGGCAATTACCACTTTCCTTTTTTAAGGATTTAAAAAAGGACCTTATTGTGTACCTTCTAGGCATTAGGGTTCAGATAGATTAGATAAAAGTTAAAAGTTGGAAAAATTCGCCATAAAACGTTAAAAAATCAAAAAAAAATTGGAAAATAATTGTACTTTTTTCCTGGATAAATTTCACAACAAATTTTGTAAAGAAATTTCCACATGCTACTGTTATACCATCGAACTTCAACTTCAAATACTACCTATTTCCTTGCAAAATGTCTAGCTTCTACATTAAAACCCTTTACGGAGAAAACTGGTACTTAATTAATAGTACAATCGATCAAAACGATATCCTGATTAGTTTTTGACCTAAAGTATCCTTTACTAAGTTCCACTTCAGCTACAAACATAATCTGCCATCTTCTCATCTTAATTGAAAAACGTTTACATGCAACATATTTTTCTTGTAACCATAAAATTTAGGAACGAATATCAAGAACAGCTATGGGTTCACCATCATCACCAATCACCTTATGAAAAAAAGTCCTAGACAAATTCCATTCCTGGGAGATTTCCTTAACCCTTTAAACTCTATACACCCTAACATACGTCTTATCATTTAATTACATACTAGTAATAATCTCCCATTTTTAGATATTTTAATTAATAGGCGATCAGGCCCAACATTAGTTGAAACTGAGTCCGAAAACAACTCCACACTTGTGGTAACTCCTTACGTTAAGAACACTAAATACAGATTTACTGCTTGGCCAAAAATCTCCTAGGTTCCTATGCCAATATCAAACTATTGACCAGTAGAGTTTTCTATTCAAGCTTGGAATTTTCGACCCTCAAATTGCCACACAAGAAAAATTTTGCTACGTATTCAAGTTCCTAGGCCAATATCAAACTGTTGACCAGTATAGTTTTTCTTTCAACCTTGGAATTTTCTAGCCTTAAATTGCTAAATAATTGGATTTTTGCTACGAATTCAGGTTCCTAGGCCAATATGAAACTCTTGACCAGTAGAGTTTTCCATTCAACCTTGGAATTTTCTAGCCTCAAAATGCCACTAGTGGAATTTTGCTACGAATTCAGGTTCCTAGGCCAATATCAAACTCTTGACCAGTTGAGTTTTTCAGTCAACCTTGGAATTTTCTAGCCTCAAATTGCCACATAAGAGAAATTTTGCTACGTATTCAAGTTTCTAGGCCAATATCAAACTGTTGACCAGTATAGTTTTTCTTTCAACCTTGGAATTTTCTAGCCTTAAATTGCTACATAATTGGATTTTTGCTACGAATTCAGGTTCCTATGCCAATATCAAACTCTTGATCAGTATAGTTTTCCTTTCAACCTTGGAATTTTCTAGCCTCAAAATGCCACTAGTGGAATTTTGCTACGAATTCAGGTTCCTAGGCCAATATCAAACTCTTGACCAGTTGAGTTTTTCAGTCAACCTTGGAATTTTCTAGCCTCAAATTGCCACAAGAGTGGAATTTTGCTACGAATTTAAGTTCCTAGTTCAATATCAAACTCTTGACCAGTAGAGTTTTCCAGTCAACCTTGGAATTTTCTAGCCTCAAATAAGTGGAATTTTGCTACGAATTCAGGTTCACCACAAAATTCCGTTTGGAAGACCAGAGGGGACATCTAGGCTAAAAAAACCTGAAAGAGCCTTAGGACTATGACAAATAAACTCATCAGCTGTTGGCGCACATAATGATGAAATCGGACATTTTTTTTCTATCAAATTTTTTCGAGAATCCATAGATAATCAACAATCAGACAATCTTAACTTCAGGATTTTACGTTTCAGCGATATGGGAATCCCTCGTCCGAGACAATGTTCATACCCCTACTTCCAGAATACTTGTAAATTTTTTTAAATATATTCGCTGAAGAATATGTCTTTTTATATTTCCTGTTTGAATTTGAAACGTCGCTTTTAAAATTGTGCGTTCATCATCCATACAAATTTAAACCAAAAATATAAAAATGTAATGGTACTCGAAGAGGGAGCCTAAAATTATATTTTGAAATGGGGGACTAGCTTGGCGTCCTGTATATTTTTAGTCAACAATTAATAATCCCAGGACAAAATGAAACGGTTTCTCTATTAGGAGATTGCTAGGCGACTTTTCGAAGTTTTAAAAAAGAAAAGCAAATTTCCTTTACAATATGATGTTTCATATTCATTCATACTACATCTGTTGGGCTGGATTTTAACGACGCAGCTCAATCCATTTTAAAATGTAATTTTTTTGTTAGTAAAACCAAGTTTCAAAGAAATGCGCAGTGAGGCAGAGCTCGTTAATATAGAATATTGAACATCGAATCCGCATTATCATTGAAATTCCATTTGTAGGAGTTTCCACAAACTGGGACGAGTCTACATTAATTTGTTCTGAGTGTCAGAAAATATAAATTTTCAGCGCAATATTTAATGGCCTCACTGGCTGGTTATCAGCAGAATATCTCAAATAACGCAAAAGATAAAAATGTAGCAGTGACAACTTCTTTGGTAACTAAAAATGTGTTATATAAAAGCGAACTATTTTCGCAAACTAAAGATTCAATATCCATATCACTCATCTCAACATATTTCCCATTTGTGGATTTTCCTGTTATTGCCTGCATTTATTAGCCTGAGGTAGCACAAACCCATTTACGTCAAAGAATACATAATTCGAAGGGATCTCTACATCAGAGTACGGCATACAAAATAAACGAAAATTTTAATTTAAATTTAAATTAAAAGTTTCACACATTCATGTAATTTTTCAGAAAAATGTGAACGGGTATATGAAGATATATAAGATGCTGCAATATATAAGATGCTGCAATATCTTTTCTCAACAAGTACGTTACTGAGGAAAAAAAATTAAATGAAACAAGTGTTTGACTTTATGTATATACCTTATTTATGTTATTTTTATGTATTTTATGAGTTCTGTTGTGCCCGGACTTTATTTTTTTTTATTCTAGATATTCGTTTGATTTTGAGTAGTTTTTGAGAAATATGATCTTTTCAATTTTTTGGAGGAAAAATGTAGTTGTTAACACACTAACATAAACTAAAATTGGTAACTTTTATTATGGATTCATGGAATTGACTAATATTTAAAACTTTGGCCTTTATCTGGCAAATATGCTTTTACGTTGGTCATTTTTTGGATTATGTACAGGGTGCATCGATTATTGGCAAAAAAATTAAATTACTCTGCAAATTTTGGTTTTCGTGGATAAATTATTAGTCGTAGATGAAAATATATTTTAAATTGGATAGTAAACTCTGGAGAGAGAGAGAGAGAGAGAGAGAGAGAGAGAGAGAGAGAGAGAGAGAGTTTCAGGTTTCGTCTAGCATACAGGGTGCGCGAGATATTTAGAAAAATATCATTCGAAATGGCTATTATTAGTACAACTTTTTGGCAGCAGAAAGAAATAAACCATTCCATTCCAAAAATTCGAACCCAAATGGAAGTAAGAGGTCTCAATGAAGCAGACTGGAATGACAGTAGACGCTGGAGTAGGGCATGCGACACAATGTTGCAAACAACCCGCCATAATAATGATGGTCTGCGCTCGTATAAAAATTTTATATCTCGGTAACGGTAGGTCTCATGGGAACGCCATAGGAACAGAAAGAATCCGCTCTGAATTTTTTTTTTGTCTATCCATTCTCCGTTCTCGTGTATTGGTTTTTCCTGAAATAACTTCCGAACCGTTGAAACTACAAAATTGAAATTTGCCTATTTTTTAACCCTCCACAAGACACATAAGCTTATAAGAAATAGCCTTCCGGAAGTATTTAAAAAAAAAATAAATATGGCATGTGCACGGGTCAATAAAAGAGATCGTTTTTCGAAAACCGTTTATGAGACTGAAAAAATTCATGAACCAGAACACGCAGAAAATACGGCTCTATAAACTTCTATTCTTTAAAATTTTTCAAAAATATACAGGGTGCGCTGCAAATTCAGAAATACCCTATTATTGAAAATTGACTATAACTGAAAGACTGTGATTCGGATGTCACTTTCTTTTAAATTGCGATACAGTTGGTATAGACGTTTAAAACTTTTGTATTTAGGGTTTTCACCTATTGTACAGGGTGTTCAAGATAGTCCGTGTTATAAAGAAATATTCCTGTCTCAACTACGCCTTGGTTTGTTGGGGAGGTTCAACACGTGCGGAGCAAGTCTTTATGATGCAGAAACGAATTTTACGGACTATACTGTTTAAGCCCTGGAATTTTTCATGTCGGGACCTATTTCCACCACACTCTTTATGGACACTTCCTAGTATGTACATACTAAATTGTGCCACGTATGTAAAAAGTAACTGTAATCTTTATATGCTCTCAAGAAACTCAGATATTCAGTACAGTTTAAGACATAAAAATACCTACACATCGACTGTCTCATACAGCAAATAGTCCCTTTGTTTTGACTGTAAAAATTTATAATCACAAATCAAAATTTGTAAAATATTGGTTTAAACGGTATTATAGGCCGCATCAATGGCTACCATTTTTGCATTTACGGTTTTCGTCTATCACATACGCTGTTCGAGATATTTGAAAAAATCCAAGTGAAAATCACTATTTCTCGCCCTCAATCTAGACGCGAGACTTCATTTGCTATTACCGCGCACTGCTTGGTTTCAGAATACAAGTATTTTCTTGAAAAGCACTTGCTCTAGTGGAAAAAATAATATACCGGGAAACGTGAGTGATCCAGGTGTGTAGTTTATGGGCAAAAAAATCTAAAACATCCTAAAAATATCCGTTTTTGTTGGTAAATTATTGGGATTAAATGAAAAACTCTTAAAGATGCGATAATTTCATTTGAACAGTATCGTACACTGTGTCGAGAGAGATTTACAGCTCTCGTCATCATACAGAGCGCTCGAGATATTTGAAAAATATCATCAGAAATCGCTATTATTTGTAATAAAAATTAATATTTATCAAAGTTTGCCGTAATTTTGCAGGTAAGCGAGACGTGGAAGGGCGTTTATACAGGGTGTACGCACGATGAAATTACATCGATATTGCGAAAGTTCCATAGAGGTCCGCAGGAGCACTATAGAAAAACAATGTGTCTCTATACGACAAGAAACCGCAAAGTACAAAGCTGCTTCGCGCTACGAACTTGCCTCGCCCAGCTACGATTTTTCGAAAGCAATCTTGTTGCTTCGCGAATAAGCGAATAAGCGCTCCGTTCTCCGTTCTCTGTTTTCTTTTCTCGGTAGACGCGCTATCAAAACGCAAATAACTTCCGAACGCTTTGAGTGAGGGAGCTGAAGTTTTCCTCCTTTTAAACTGGTCACGAGACACATAAGCCAAAAGGAAATGGCGGCGATTGGAATTTGGCATCTGTCTTTTTATGCGATTTATTCCTCTGTTTTTCGTACATCGCTATAAAACACGGTAAGTGTCCGAAATTTGCAGCTATCGATTTCAAATGTGACAGAAATATAGAGATTGGTTCCCTAACAGAAACTATTGTAATTGGGTGAGCTGGGTGGTCGGGAAGTATTTTTAAAAATTTAAAAACCGGATTTGCAAGGTATCGAGAAAAAAATATTTTCTCAAAAACGGTATAGACGATCGAAAAAATTCTTGAACCAGAAGACACGCGAGATCCTTGCCAAAATTATTTATTCTTCATGATTTTTTTAAAATCTACAGGGTGTGCCGAAAAATTGTAAAAAACTGAAAATTGGGTTCCCCTTATATGGATAATTCACCATAACTAGAAGGCTGTGTTTCAGCTGCCCTTTTTTTTACGCCGCCATATAGTCTGTATGGGCTGCTAAAACTTTTGTATTTTAGGTTTTCATATATTATACAGGGTGTTCGGGATGTTCTGTACCACATTCAAAAATGTAATGGATATCTCAAATTTATAACTATCGACTTCAAATTTAGCAGGGAACTGAAATTTTCTTGAAAACTATTAACTTAATCGGCAAAATTATTTTACCAGGAGACGCGGAAGATTCGGTACTATAACTTCTATTTCAAGAATTTTTTAGATTATGTACAGGGTTTTTCAATTATGGACAAAAATGTAAAAGTCCCTGATAATCATCCTTTTCGCTATTAAATTATTAGCCGAAAATCAAAATTAGTGAAAAACATGGCCAATTGGTTTAAACAGTGTTATAGGCCACATCGACAGCTACAACTTTTGTATTTACGGTTTTCGTCTATCACACACACTGTTCAAGATATTTGAAGGAATCTATATGAAAATCACCATTTCACGCCCTCTAAACGCGATGACCTTATTTACTATTACGACGTACTGCATGGTTTCAAAAAACCAGCATTTCTTCCAAAACCATTTGCTCTATTGGAAAAAATCATATACCAGGAGAAATTGAAGATCCAGGGCTGTGACCTCTATCTCGAACATTGTTTGAATTATACGCAGGGTGTGTTGTTTATGGGCAAAAAATCTAAAAGATGCTAAAAATTTCCGTTTTTGTGAATAAATTATTGACAATAAATGCAAAACCGTTAATTTCATTTGAACAGTATCGTAAACTGTGTCGAGAGAGAGAGTTTCAGGTTTCATCTATCTTACAGGGTTCGCTATTATTTGTTAAAATTTTAATATTTACCGTACTTTGCCGTATCTTTGAAGTTCGGCCAGACTTGAAAGACACTTTGTACAGGGTGTATACACAATAAAATTACATCTAATTTGCGAAGGTTCAGCAGTGGTTCGCAGAACCATGATAGAAAAACAATGCGTTCCTCTAGGACAAAAACCATTTAAAATAAAGAGCTTCGTAGTGATATTGTAGAGTGTGTATCACATAGTACGGCGCAGACGATTCGCACTGCCACAATCTTTTGAAATCAATTTTAGTTTTACTTTCGAAAAATTCGGTTTTATCGATTTTTTCGAAAGTAAGCTAGTAATTTTGTTTCAGTTTTCGGTACAGATCGAATCAGCGTCGAAAAAATATTTTTTTTCTGTTCTCTGTTCTCCGTTTCTCCATTCTCTGTTCCAGGGTTTTTCTACGATAACTTCCAAACGATTTGAGCTACACGCTTCAAATTTTGCTAATTTTTAACCGTCCACGAGATGCATAAGATTTGTCAAAATGGCGGCGCTGAAGCTTCGGCGTCCATCTTTTTTTTTCGAATTTCGACGGTTTTTTGGACGTTGCCATGAAACACGATAAGTTACCGAAATTTGAAGGTATCGACTTCAAATTTGGCAGACGAATAGCGCTTGATCCTCTAACGGAACCTATTGGGGGGCGGGGAAGTATTTAAAAAAAAACGCGTTTGCAGGGATCCAAGAAAAAAATGATTTCTCAAAAACGATTTACGCGACCGAAAAAATTCTTAAATTTGAAGACCCACAAGCTTCGGTTCGATAAAATTTTATTCTTCAAAGTTTTTTAAAAATGTACGGGGTGCGCCGCCAATTCAATAAAACTGAAAAATGGGTCCCAATATTATTGGAAATTTGCTATAACTGAAAGACTGTTAAAACTTTTGTATTCAAGGTTTTCACCTGTTTTACCGGGTGTTCAAGATATTAAGTGCTATATTCGAAAATTAACAGGTGTCTTAAATTTGCAGCTATCGACTTCAGATTTGGCGGAAGGGTAGAAGTCCATACCCGCATTTCATCTGTTGAAAAAGAACTACTCAAATCTCGCAAAGTATTTTTAAAAAAAAATTGAAAATTTTTTTAGTGTATTTTGACTTCAAGAAAACCATTATTTTCTCGAAAACTATTAACCCGTTCGCCAAAATTTATGAACCAGGAAATGGAGGAGATCCGGGACCATAGACTTTATTTCACGCATTTTTTCCATTATATACAGTGGTTTTCAATTATAGACAAAAATCTAATAGATAATGAAAATCGTTCTTTCCGCTATTAAATTGTTAGAAGTAAATCGAAATTCTTGAAAAACATAGCAACATACGCTGTTCGAGATATTTCAAAAAATCTATTTCTCGCCGTCAATTTAGAGGCGATGACGTCATTTACTATTACCACGTACAGCATGGTTTCAGACAACAAGTATTTTCTTGAATACCACTTACTCCATTGAAAAAAATCATAAACCAGGAAACGTGGGAGATATAGAGGCTCTAACGTCTATTTCGAACATTGTTTGAATCATATACAAGGTGCGTCATCCTAAAAATTTTGCATTTTTGTTGGTAAATTATTAAGGATAAATTAAAGACTGTTAAAAATCCGTTAATTTGATTTGAGCGGTAAACTGTGTCGAGAGAGAGAGTCTGGTTTCGTCAATTATACAGGGCGCACGAGATATTTGAAAAAATATCATTCGACAACGCTATTATTTGTACAAATTTTAATATTTAACAAAGTTTGCTATAACTTTGAAGTTTGGCGAGGCTTGAAAGACACTTTATACAGGATGTATGCACAATAAAATTACATCGATTTTGCAAAGTTCCACAGCGGTCCTCAGGAGTCCCTTTACCACAAGAAACCGCCAAGCTCTTTCTTTTTAAAATAAAAAGCCGCTTAGCGCTACGAGCAACGAACTTGTCTCGCCCTGATACGATTTTTCGAAAGCAATCTTGTTACTTGCGAAAATCGATGAAATCGAATTTTTCGAAAGTATCTGCCCTTGTATAAAAATTTCATATCTCGGTAACGGTAGGTCCTATGGTATTGGTAATTGGTATTGGTATTAAAGGGGGACGCCCTCGGGGGCGTCCAAGCACTTAGGCCACCATATGGGCCCGTTGTGCCCCCAGGCCGCTCTAGAGGGCGTCCAGAATGCCGCCCCTCCTATAGAAGGTCAGCAACTCCTTTGGCCCAATACCGTGCGCTGAGTCCGGATCGATCAGGGCCGTTCCGAAGACTCCCAATCTTGCCCATGTCAAGGCAGGGCACTCGGTGAGCAGATGATACGGGGTCTCCTCCCCTTCCATGCACCACCTACACTCCGGGTCGTCTCCAATGCCTAGCAAGCGAAGATGCCTCCTAAGCCTGCAATGTCCTGTGTAGGCCCCTGGTAGTGCTCTACACTCCCTTCTGGTCAGTCTAAGCAGCTCCCTGGTTCAAGGAAGGGGGGGCCCATCCATCATAAGCCTCGCCTGCCTGATTCCCGGAGCAACTCTCCAGCCCCCCGCGGCCCGGTTTCTCGCCCAGGCTTCGAGAGCTCCCCGCCTCACACACGAGGCAATCCCCAAGCGGGGCTCTGGCCCTATATGCCTATGTGAGGAGCCCTCTCTGGCTAAGGCGTCTGCTGCTTCATTGCCCCGGATACCGGTGTGACCCGGGACCCAGACCAACGTGACCTTTCTCTCCTCAGCCACCCTCCTCAGTACCACTTTGCACTCCTTTATCAACAAGGAGCGCGTACGCACTGACTTCAGCGTCATGATTGCAGCCCTACTATCCGAGCAGAAGAAGACTCTCCTGCTTCCGTGGTTGAGCCGAAGCACCTCTCTGGCCGCCATCAATAAAGCGAAAATTTCCGCCTGAAACACAGTGCAGTACTGACCCAGAGGGACCGACAAGCTCGATCCCGTTGTCTCACAGTACGCTCTAGCTCCGGCCAGACCTCCCATTCTGGACCCGTCCGTGTACCAGACAAGTCCATCCCAGGAACCGACTCTGCCCTCTCTCCAATCTTCCCTTGATGGAAAGAGAAAGGTTAATTTGTCAAAGAAGGTCATCTCGAGGATCATGACGTCACTCGGCATGCCCATGACCCCGTGATCCCCGCGACAGCCCTCTAAAATGTCCTACGGACCCCGATTGAAGGTTCCCTCCCTCCAGAGCCCGCAGCTCGCCAACCTCACAGCTGTCCTGGCCGCCTCCATCTGCACCCGATCCGCCAGAGAGGGCAGCCCCCATGCGTGAGCATAGCCACCACCATGGTATCGTAGATCGACTACATGATCTTCGGCCCCAGGCCCCAAGTGCCCCCTACCGCTCTCCGGCACGCCCACAGAGCTCCAAAGGCCGACCTGGAAGGTCAACTTGACTTGACTTGACACTTCCTCTTGCAGAAAGAGGCACCCCATCCATCGAAATGTTGAGGTTGCACTCCATCTATCTTTTTCTAGTGAAAATGACCATTTCCACCTTGCCAGGATTGACAGCCAACTTGCTGTCCAGGCACCATTGTGAGAATCTTGCCAATGCCACGTTCAGGAGAACCCGTGTTCTTCCCTCAGAATATGCACAGGAACAGGGACAAGACCCCGCCCTGTGAACAACCCCGTGATGAATCGATGGAGACCTGCTCCCCACCCAGTCTTGCCTCGACCCTCCGGTCGGTTAGCATGGAGCGGATCCACCTTACAATGGCCGTCCCCACTCCAGTACTCTCCACCGCCCTGCAGATCGAGTACAGGGCCGTGTTATTGAATGCCCCTTCGATGTCAGCAAACACGCACACCGACAGCCGTCCCGAGCTCATACCCTCCTCCAACCTGGAAGTCAGATGGTGAAGAGCTGAGCCCACAGAGCCGCCACTTCGCTACGCATGCTGAGCTGGCTCTAAAGGGGCCTCCAGCTCCACCCAGTCCCTCAGATACCGGTCCACCAGTCTCTCCAGAGTCTTCATAATGAAGCTGGTGAGGCACGTACCCCCTCGCAATGGAGGCCCTGAACAGGTCCATCGGCGGGCTGGTCAGGAGACCTCCGTCCCTTTGCAGCATAGCCGGAAATACTCCATCCCCGCCCGCCGACTTGAAGGGGCCAAAGCTGTCAATAGCCCACCTCAGCCTACTAAGGGTAACCACCCTCCGTGGCGTAGTCGCATCCAAGACGACCCCCGGCTTTAATATTTCCCCCTGTGTCCGGATCAGCGGACCCTGGGAAGTGCTCGTTCAGCAACTGTTGTAGGCCACCGCCGGCCTTGCAGAACACTCCCAGTCTTCCCGCAGCGTCACTTCTGAGTACCCTAAGGAGCCTAGCCGCGTTCGGGGTATTCATTACTCCGGCGCAGTAGCCCCTCCAGGCCTTCCTCTGTGATGCCCGTAGTTCTTTTTTGTACTGTCTGCGGACCTCCCTATAGAGATCCCAGTCCGCACCTTGGCTGCTGCTCCTCGCTGTATTGAACAGCCTATGCACTTTCCTCCTAAGACGCTCCAGGGAGTCCTCCCCGCCCTATGCTCCTCTGTCTCAGGGAAGCTATTCTCGAACGCCCGTATCATAGCGGAGCTGACTCGGTCAGCGGCCTCGTCAATCTCCTCCATTGTCCGGTGTTTCCTTGGTAAGCCTCCTAGGCGCCAAGCAAGCTCCTCTCTATAGAGTTCCCAGTTTGTTGCCCGAGGGTTCCTAAATCTAACGAGTTCCCGAACACCCATCTCCAACCCAAAGGTGATGTATCTATAGTCCGACATAGAGTCCTCCCCACAGACACACCACCCAGTTATTTCCGGGAGCAGAGCCCTGGTACAAAGTGTTAAGTCTATGACTAAGCTCCGATCCGTCGTGAAAAACGTGGGTTCTATCCCTCTGTTGGCCACCTGCAGCCCTGCCGAGGTCATGAACTCCACGAAGTCTCCCCCCTTCTATTCGTTGCCGCGCTGCCCCACAAAACGTGGTGAGCATTGCTGTCGCAGCCAATCAAAAGAGGAAGATTCGCCTCCTCACAGTAGGAGACCAAGTCACTGATCTCCTGCGGAGGACAGCTGCGGTCGCCTGTCCCGTCCCGTCCCGAGTGGGGGATCTGATCAGAATTGGAACCAGGTCCCTGGGCGCCTTGTCCCTTAGGAAAAAGGATAATCCAGGGCTCTTGGATCAGTACAATGGATGTACCGCCCTCCGAAATTTTCCTGCATAAGTGGGCCGTTTGCAGCCCTGCTATGTTGCAGGTTAATCTGTAATATCCCCGTGAAGATGTTATTACGGGAATACCACCTGCGGGTCACGATGCTAGCCTCAGCCCGAATCCGATCCCGAGGTAGCACCTCCCTCCGCTTCCGCTTCCTGACTGGTGGACCCTGATGGGATTCCCCGGTCAACTTCCATCCGAGATACCTCCTCGGTTCTCGCTTCCTCGGAGGGCCCTCCGGAGGTCTCCTCCACAGAAGCCGTGGGCGCCGCCTCTACGACAGGTCCCCCAACCGTCATGGACGAGCCCTCTTCGTGTGAGCCCCCGCGGCCTCGGCGCCGCCAGGTTCACTTTAACCTGAGTCGCCAGGCAGAAGAGAAGTGAGCCCTTAGCCGTGATAGCGCTTGCCGATTTCTCGTCCACGCCCACCACCAACCTTGGGCCCCTTGCATCCTCCGTCCTCTGCCAGACCCTCCAGGCGCGGCAATCTAGGCCATTCTGAGCTGCCAGGCAGCGGACTAGTGCCTTGTTCGAGACACCTGCCCCCAGGCACGGAATCCAGATCGCCGCCCTTCTCAGTCTCAATCCTTCCGGATCGACGTCCACCAGGTTTGCGAGCCCCCAGGGCCTGATGTTGATCAGCTCCCTGCGAACCCACTCCCTCGTTTCTTCATCCATCATCTCGATCAGGATGTGGCTCCTCCACAGCCTAACCGAGCGTATCCGGGGAGGGGTGTATTGCCCCCCCTGCATGATATACATGCTTATGAGGAGGTTAAGAGACCCTATGAACCGCAGTAGGTCCTCGGAACACAGGTCAGTTTCCTGTACTCTGAGGCCCACCAGTTCAGGCCTCCCTGCCGCCGCTTGTGCATAGGACCGAGCTCTCCTCTCAGAGCCCCCCGGGACGGCCCGCCTTTCCCAGGCCCAGCTTTCGCCGGGCAGCGTGTCGGCCGCCGACCCTCGGCAGGTGCCCCAACCTGGGTGGTCTCTCCAATTTTTCTTTTCCGCTTCCCGCCTGCCGTTTCCGGTGTGCCCCTTATGGAGTCCTCCGTTGACGGCGTGGCAGGATTCCTGGGCGCCGGAAGAGAGCCCGTCTGCGTTTCCGAAACCGTCACCGCGAGTCTCTTCTTCTTCGCCCTCCTTTTAAGTGTCCTAAATTTGCAGATATCAACTTTAAATTTACCAGAGAAGTAAAAGTCCGTGTCCAAATTTAAACGGTAGAAATTGGCGCAATCAAATTTTACCAAGTATTTTTTTTAAATGTTTGATTTTTTTTTTTTTTTGGTAATTTTAGATTCCGGAAAAATATGTTTTCCTCCATAATCGTTCATCCGATTGACAAAATTCTTTAACCGGCAGTGCAATAACATTTATTTCGATTATGTACAGGGTTTTCAAATTATAGCCAAATATCTAAAAAACCCAGAAAATTGTTTTTTTACAGAGTAAATTATTAGCCGCAAATCAAAAATCGTAAAAAATGTGGCTAGCTGGTTCAAACGGTGTCGTAGACCGCATCAAGGGCTACAATTTTTGTATTTGCGGTCTATAACCTCTACTTCGAACAATGATTGTATCATATACAGGGTGTGTCGTTTATGGGCAAAAAATCTAAAATATCTTAGAAATTTCCGTTTTTGTGGGTAAATTATTGGCCATAAATGCAAAACCGTTAAAGATGTGAGAATTTTATTAGAACAGTATCGTTTACGGGTACCGTGAGAGTGTTTCAGGTTTCGTCAATTATACTTATATATTATCAAACTTATATTATCATTCAACAACGCTATTATTTGTGCAAATTTTAATATTTATACAAGGTCAATCCTTTACTGAGGTCATTAGCAAAATCAACAAAAATTCACTGTTTCCCAAACCGTTTAGAAACCTAGCGCTATTTCTTGATGAAAATGGACGTATTCGTGTCGGCGGTCGCTTCAGAAATTCTGAGCTGTGCTTTGATGCAAAATTTCCTCTTTTACTCCCTCGGTGCCACAGATTAAAGGAGCTTATTATTGAAGATACCCATCGAAGATTTTGCAACAATTTTGGATTTTGTCAGCGCGAAGAGCTATTCATAGTTACATTTCACAATCCGTAATCTGTTTTAAAGCTTCCTCCAAGGCTTGCATCCCGTACACGGGAGACCTTCCTTCGTGGAGAATAACTCAACATAAGGCCTTTCGCAATGTTTTCATTGACTTCTGCGGTCCCTTTTCCATAAGCATAGCCCGAATGCGGGGAAGTAAAATCTTGAAATCCTATGTCTGTGTATTCGCATGGGCATCAATCAAGGCCGTACACCTTAAGCTCTCTTCTGACTTGTCGACAGAGGCCTTTCTAGCTTGCTGTATCTTAAATGGCACTGGGGATCTCCAGGGGCGCCTTCGTTTCATGGGCTGGTGGAGAGTGGAGTAAGGTTCCTCAAAACTCATTTAGTTCATATCGTGGGCGAGCAAAGGTTAATTTACCAGGAATTCTACACTGTGTTGACCCAAATTGAAGCAGTGCTCAATTCCTCAAACCTCTCTGTGTCCAGAGCAGTGATCCCAACGATCTTTTACCTTTAACACCCAGCAATTTTTTAACCATTGAACTCCTGAACTCCATGCCTGGTCAAAACCTCAACAACTTGAGTACCTTATCCAGACGACAACTCGAGTACCTCTATAGACTTCAGCAAAGATCTAAGTGGACAGCTGTGCTTGACGAAATAAGCAAAAAATAGACCCCTACTACAATGGGTACTGGCTTGCATTATCGAGTTGCATCCTGGTGCCGAGAGGCACACTCGCGGGGTGACGGTAAAAAAATCTCGTCGGGGTGCTGTAAGCGACCGGTCACCAAACTTTGTCCCCTGCCTTTGGCAGACGAAAAAAAAAACGAAATATTTTTTTTTGTGTGTGTTGTTTTGTCTAAAAAAATACATTGGGCTGTTAGGAATATATATATTCTTTTTCCTTTAAATTTTCTTAGTGGGTTTAGGTTTAATGTTTCGGAACGAGAAGCATTCCGTAATTTTTTTTTTATATCTTACTTTTATTTTGAAAACCCAACGGTCCCACCTGAAACCATCAAGAAGCGAACCACCGAGGGCCCTCGAGATCACTAGAGGAGCAAGCAGAAGGTAGGGCGAACCCTTGTTGTAGTATGTGCCGCGTTCTTTTACTTAGGCTGAAAAACTGAGCATGTTGTTGATGTCAATGCAATTTTGTCGCCAAAATACAGTCCGCTACCAGTTAATTTTATATCGATTAAGCAATACAAATTTTTCAATTTGCACGATGTTTGCTGTAACTTTAAAGTTCGACGAGATGTGAAGGACATTTTATACAGGTTGCACGCACGAGCACGATAGAAAAACAATGCGTCCCTTTACCACACGAAATCGAGAAGCTCTGTTCTTTTATAATAAAAATCTGCTTCGCGCTACGCGCTACGAACTTGCCTCGCCCAGCTACTAATTTTCGAAAGCAATCTTGTTTTTTCTATGCGTTCACTTTAAGGTGGGTAAGAGAAAAGCAAACTCGGTGACAGGTGCCGATTAGACTACAAGTAACAACTTAAACTCGTAAACGAAACGAACCGAGTTCTAATGATGAAATTGCGCCGCGAAAAAGAGTATCGAAACTCAATTTTCGGGCTGGGGTAGTTGCGGCGTCGGCGTAGAGTCGTTAAAATCGGTTACGCTTTCAGTTTCGGTCGGTTTCAGGATCCGGAAACACGTACTCTGAAATGTCCGGGAGTTCTCGCGAAAACTCCGCGCGCAGACACTGAAAAGTTTTCCGAACTTTCCAAAGTTTTCTGGTGCGTTTCTTTCCGCCGTAAAACGATTAAAAAGTTTTTCGGAAACACTGTGAAAACTAATTTTATTTAACTGATTGTTTTGGTGAGAGATAAAAATTGGCACTCCTTTTTTTTATCAATTTGATTCGATTTTTTTAAACGTACTACGTACTACGTAAATCTTTTAACATCAATTACTTAAATTTAATATGAAATCAACAAGTAATGCAAGCAAATAGAACCTACTGCTAATTATAAAATGTATTCTCATCCCCGTATACATGCAGGGTGGTTTGAGTTTCCGCTATAGCATTTCTATTCTTATTAAAACAAATAAAATATTATTATTAAAAACTAATTATATATATATATATATATATATATATATATATATATATATATATATATATATATATATATATATATATATATATATATATACCAAAACTAACCAAAACTCCGCACGCCAATAAGTCCAAAACGAAAAGAAATATTTAATTTATGTAAAAAATAGTCAAAGTGTGGGGTCAAGTAGATATTTCCTAAAGTTTAAAAAATTCGACGCCTGCAAAGAGCTGGGCGTCGCGACGCATCGAAAAATTATTCGATTGCAGAGACTTTGGAAATACGCGCATACAAAAGTACATATTATTTAAAAACTTTTTTGTTATTTACTCAAACTTATTTACTTTACCTGTTTCTAAGTTATACCGATTTAAAGTAAACATTTCTTGATTAATAAAAAATGTGATTAACGCTTATTTTTACAAGTATGCCATGAATGTTAGTTACTATGGCAACCATTGTTATCGCAGTTGTTTTAAGTGCAATTACAAAAGTAAGTTGTTATTGCTGTATCAAAAAATTGTCACAAGAAATATCCAAATTTGTGCGGTTTAAAAAAAACTAAGAATTATTATGTGAAAATGGTGCAATTTAGCAATGAGGAAAAAGTAGACATGTTACTGGTGTTTGGAGAATGCAGATGCAATTGTAGAGAAGCAAAAAGAGTTTACGCACGGCGTTATCCGCATGCAAAAACCTTTTCAAGTTTATGTAAAAACTTAAGAGAGTATGGCAGCTTCATAAAACCTAAAAGAGATAGGAACAGGACGGCTACAAATGATGAAAATACTGCTGCTGTAATTCAGCAGGTTGATAATAACCCCAAGATATCCCTATCAGAGATAAAAAAAAATACCGGTGTTACCATAAGTTCTTCGTGGAGAATTCTACATAGAAACTCTTTTCACCCGTACAAAAGTAAACTAGTTCATAAACTAGAACCAGGCGATTATGCTAGAAGAATGTATTTCTTAGCGACGTTGTCCGATTTGTATAGCCAAGATGCAAATTTTCTCTCGAAAATTTTATGGAGCGACGAAAGTCGATTTCAAAATAATGGAATCGTTAATAGACACAACTGTCGTTTTTGGTCCGAAAACCATCCTCGTTGGATTACAGAAAGAGGTAACCAACGAATTTTTAGTATCAATGTTTGGTGCGGCATATTAAATGGATTCCTTATTGGATCGCTATTTAAGATTTCTTCAAACTACACTTCCGGAACTATTAGAAGAAGTGCCTCTTGACACTAGAATGAATATGTGGCTACAGCAGGATGGAGCGCCTGCACATAATGCCCAAATAGTAACGAGGTATTTGAACCGAGAATATCCCAATAGATGGTTTGGTACTAATGGACCGGTAAGGTGGCCGGCGAGGTCCCCGGACATTACACCACCAGATTATTTTCTTTGGGGCTACCTAAAAAACGTTATCTATGAAGAACCTATCGAAGATATGGCTGATCTCATTAACAAAATTAGTGCAGCGTGTGCCGCTATCACAAGAAGGACTCTCCTACAAATGACCCAAGCTCATCTGTTAAAAGTTTTTGATAGTTGTGTTCGAGCAGATGGACACAATTTTGAACAAAATTTTTGAAATGTCTTATTATGTAGTTAATTGCAATAATAATTTTGGTTATTAACTTGCAGGTATTTTACTGTTTTTTCATTTATTTATCATGTTATCAGAACTAAATCGATAAAAAATAATAAATAAAATCATACTAAAATAATTGAAATCTATTGTTTGTAATTGAACTTAAAACAACTGCGACAACAATGGTTACCATAATAACTAACATTCATGGCATACTTGTAAAAATAAGCGTTAATCACATTTTTTATTAATCAAGAAATGTTTACTTTAAATCGGTATAACTTAGAAACGGGTAAAGTAAATAATTTTGAGTAAATAACAAAAAAGTTTTTAAATAATATGTACTTTTGTATGCGCGTATTTCCAAAGTCTCTGCAATCGAATACTTTTTCGACCCGTCGCGACGCCCAGCTCTTTGCATTCGTCGATTTTTTTAAACTTTAGGAAATATCTACTTGACCCCACACTTTGACTACTTTTTACATAAATTAAATATTTCTTTTCGTTTTGGAGTTATTGGCGTGCGGAGTTTTAAGTGAAAAACCCTGTATATATATATATATATATATATATATATATATATATATATATATATATATATATATATATATATATATATATATATATATATATATATATACCCAATAAAAGTGTTAAATATGTGGTGTTAAATTAAAATAATGGAGTTTTCTTAAATTGAAAAAAGATTTTTTTGATGGTCTTAGTCAAAGACTACTCAAATTTTCGTATGCTATGTAATGACAACAAAAAAACGTAAAATCAAGGGAATGATTAAAATTTTTAGAAATATTCTTAGAATTCCATTTAAAACAATTAAGTTGGTTACTGTCCCGCCACAACGGAACACTCTGTATATATAAAAATACTATAAATAAAATATGTACTTAAGGTTAAACACGTTTTGTATTTAAGTGTTTTCTCACTGTCGTACTTGCTGAGATGAGGTACGAAAAGGAGCCTCCTAAATGGACCATCCTGTATAACAAGTTACGTATAAAAAAATCACAATATAATCCTTAGAGTATTAAATTGTGAGATTTCTACCTAAATTTCATTCCCTGCTGTATAACATTTCCTTCAACTTCCACCTTGCATCTCAATGGTACTTTTGATGTCATCATACGTTTAGTTTTCTCTTCATTTTCGGCAACTAATAATAATATCAATAGTAATTTCCTGATCGCCCATTCTGTATCCCTTTAGTAAGCGTACATTTCTTATTATTTTATGAATAATGATGTTGAAAAGAAGAAGACTCAGGGAGTGACCTTGTCGGATAGCTCGACCTACATTTATTGGTTCGGACAGAACCCCGTTAATTTTGGCTTCAATTTGATTCACTTCATATATGTTTCCTATGGTTTGGATGAAGTTGTGTGGGATTCGCCTATTGTAGAAGAGATGTACTACATCTCTTAGCTGCACACGTTTGCTAAATCAATAAAGCACATAGATGCTGGTTTGTTGTATTCAATTCACTTTTCTGTTATCTCTCTTATGACAAAATTGCATGATTTGCCCGATCTGAATCCCTGTTGTTCGTCTGCTAAGGATGTTAAGTCGTTAATTTTGTTTGTAATCACTTTTGTTGTAAGTTTCAATGTGGTGCTTAAGAAATTTATGCCTCTGTAGTTTGAAGGCAGTTTTTTATCTGCTCTATTTTGTGTTGGTAAAGAATTTTTTGAATTAGGGATTTTAACTGGTGTGTGAGGTATTGACTGTCATGTTTAAGTAGTTCGTTTGGAATGTCATAATAATTGGAGGATACAATTAAAGAAGTTAAAAGAGAAACAAATGTGAACGTTTTTCGTTGATAAATTGTATGATCCGTATGATAAGACTGCTCGCATAGTACCGCTAAATTCATATTGCACCGCCATTTTTGTTCCATTTAATTTTTTTATATTTGTATCATTACTCCTAGCTCGGCAAATATTTTGATTTGCTTTTTTAATGAAATTTAATGAGATTTTTGCAATTTTTGTTGTGTAACAGGTTTATTATTTTTATTAGTTAGTACACTGTAAATTAGCTTTAAAAAAATAGCAATCAAAATAGTTGTTATAAATGTGTATTGTTTGTTAACTGAAATGAAAATTTTAGAAAATTGAAACCAATTATTTGCCCTTGCAGCGTTTAAGAAATATAATAATCTTGAATGGGAAAAAAATCAGTTACTGTTATATACCTGCGGCCACCGATTTGAAGTAATTTATAACAATCCGTTAAGTTATTTTAAAATTCAGGAAACCATACACCAAAAACTTTTAAAAATTGTTTATTTTAGGTTAATTATATGAAAACGTCTCCGATTTATTCATTTCTATTATGCTCGTAGGCGATAAATTGATTCAAGGTATGAATAGTGAGGGTTCCTTTATAAATATAGTCAAGTTCTGGAGAAAAATCGATAATACCATTAATATTTTTAAGAGAACGAAAGCAAAGAATGAATTTTATTAAGCCTAGCCATTGAAAAAATAAAAAGTCTCCATTGCAATTACATTGCATATATGTTAAATCAAATAGAATTTTTTATTTATTTGCAATTGTCACTAAGAGAGATCTGTGTTGAAAGTTTAACCATAAATTAATAATTAAATATTTCTTGCATATGTTCATGATCAAATTTAATAATTTTGATATTCTCTGAAGCATTAATTTCATGAAAATATACGTATTAGATAGATAGATAGTTTGATCATATATTAATTATTTTTAATAGAAATTAAAAAATCGTAAATACTAATGGAAATTACATTTCTGACTTCATATACGAAAGAAATATATTTAGCTTTTTCATTCACAGTTTTCTCATTCGGGAGAAAGCTCAGTCAACCGTCCTTAAAATCCAACATTAATCTAAATGGACTTTTAAATGTATTGTTCCAGTAGAATTGCAGCCTCTATTGCTTGGTACAAATGGAAATTTCATTCCGACTCTTTTCGCTGTTTTTTGCTAAGTATTACGTAATAACCGCTCAAATGTAACTATTTAATTTGAATTTGATATAAAGAGTGTCTGATAAATTTCCGTATTATTGTCAAGGAAAACTTTAACATTTGGAAATTGGATTATAAATTGCAATTCAGCCTCATGAATGATAGCGATTAATAAACAGGGCGAACAACTCAAGTAAATGAAAACTTACATAGAAGTAATAATAATATGAAAAAAGGTAAATTGTATCAAATATTACAGGTTAAAAGAAATCTAGTACCAATAGTTGGACTTCAGAGAAATAATAAAATTGTCTTCCCATATGACTTTCGAAATTATAGACCACCAAGACTATACCTCTTCCGAATTACTATAATTATCAGTACCAAATTGGTAATCTAAATCTAAAAATAAAATAAGGAAAGATGGAGTTTTATCCACACATTTTCGGTGATCCTAACCAGTCAAACCAATCTAGGCTGCATTGCAGTTATTGTGTTTATTTAATTAATGATAGTTAATGATAGAGGAGATTTGAAAGATCAAACAAACGAAGCGAATAAATTGCTTATGAATTTTCTCTCTGGCAAAGTTTTAGATTAGGTATTTGCATAATGGGATGAATAGAAGCATGAATTTTGGTTGTAAATTATTATATTTGTTTCTCAAGTGAAAGGAACAGCAAATTTATTCTAGCGATTTCAATATCATCGCCTTTGAGTTAAAACATTTTAATTTTCCTTTACCTCTTCCTTTTTAACCTTACCAAAAGCCGCATCATCTATTATTTTCCTGAATGTGTCCGTTTGCTAAAGCTAAGAAAAGTGTAAATCGATAATTTCAGCCCCAGCAGCTAAAAGCAATCTGTGAATTATCCATATATTTTTGTGACAATAATAAACTGTGTTGATTCCCATTTTTACACTTTCAGTGTTTTAAACTTAACATAACATGGCATGGCATAGAACTGAAAATCTACCCATTATCAACTTCAATTTTATAACTGCAAATTGCCAACTGCCTCCATTTGATACAACATGACTGCGGGTTGTAAGTCATTGATCGGAATTTTTGCTCATGAATATTTGCCATTCAAAATTCCCTTTACAAAATTACCCAAAATTTCAGCGGCTCCAGAATGTAAACAAAGAAATCAAAATCCAAAAATCTGTATCAGCTTTGTGAGTGTCCCAATGCTACGCTGAATATATACATGGTAACCCAATGATATATTAATAGTATATTATGCAACAAGTGCGGTAAACGGCATTTGACTTACGAGTTTTTAATACACGAGTGAGTTAAAAAGTTTGCCGAACGTGTTGCATACCATACCATACATTGTCGCAAAACAACACGAATACGTTCACTGACATGACCGTCAGAATTGACAAACGTCAAAATTCAAAGCGTGGGAACTATCTCCGAAAACATCCGATTGCTCCCAAATTGGTGCGGTAAAATCCCGGAAATGTCCGAAGTGGCTCGGATTCGTGGGAAACGAAACTGACATGGTAAAGTGACGCTTCCCGCACTCTAGATCGGTGGGTGATTAGGTGTTTTACAGACGGGAGTAGAAAAAGTTCATTTTCCCACTGATTTCTAAAGTTATGAGAAATTGGTAAATTTAAAGATTACTTTTTACAAAACTTCTGAATTCCTTGCCAACGTTTCACCAATCAAACTGTTGGCATCTTAGGAGCTTGACTGAAACTGACTCTCATTTTACTCTGTACCTGCTTATATGTTGCTTCTTGCATGTAATCAATTCTTTTAGTTTTATCAAATAAAATTGTATGGCCGGTTTCACGATTGGGTTCGGCAACTGCTGAAGAGTTTATTTGTCTTGGGGCTCTTTCATTTCCTATGAGCCTAGTTAATATTTTTCTTCCGGTCTCTCCAAAGTATTCTTTAACGCATATGCATGGATTGATGTAACTCCTGGTATCTCAAATGAAATTTTGTTTCTGCCAGAAAGAAGATGGTGAGAGATTTTGGGACAAGTGACAAGCTGGTTTTGACGTTATATTTCTTAAGAACTTTTAATATCTGGCCTGTGACGTTTTGAATGTAATGAAGGACAACAGTGGCAAGTGTGAAGTTTCTTTAAGACTCATGTTTTTGGTAGATTGTGGTGATGTAGGTGATGGAACGCTTAATACCTCCAATGTGAAAATTATTAGAAAGAAGAGCAGATTTAAGGTGTCATGATAATTGAGGTCTGATGATAATGGAGAACCCATAGCTGTTCCCGACGCAGTGTTCAAGAATTTTTGACAGTTATAAGAAAAATATGTTCTAGGCAGGCATTTTTCAATTACATTCAAAAAAAGTTCTTAAGAAATATAACGTCAATACCAGATTTAACTCTTGTCCAAAAATCATCATGCATATGCGGCAAAGAATGCCTTGGAGAGACTGGACGAAAAATATCAACTAGGCTCAAAGAACAAGAAACAGCCTTAAGACTACGACATTTTCAGTCAAGCTCTGAAGAAGCCGACAGGATGATTAGCGAAACGTTAGCAAATTCGACCGAACAAAAAACTGACGCACAAGGAATCCAAAAAGTATTACAGAAAGTTTCTTTAAAAAATTTAAAGATTGCTAGGATGCACAATTCAAAACTATTTTAAAGTATACAAGGTGTCTCAAAAAAGCGTGACGAATAAAACATAGGTTTTTTTAAGTAGAACACCTTATTTTTTATTTTGTTTTGAATTCGTTTTGAAATTTTTTAACTTTTTTACTAATAGTAATACATACCTAATAGTTTTCCCAAATGAAATTTCTTAAAAAAAATACTAATTTGCAAAGAACTTAATATAGCAGTATTATTTTGAGATCACTATTATCACTAATATCATTGTTCCGCTATGGAGAACAGAGAACAGAAGAAAAATGAAAAAAGTTTTTCTCGATGCTGTTCGATTATGTCACTTTGTACCCAAGAAGGTATTTTTTCCATGATTTTCTTGAGTGGTAGTTGCCATTATCCACGACATAATTAATTTCTAATTTTATTCCCTATTCCTAAAGTTAATATTTTTTGAGGTAAACACATTTTACGAACAAATTGCTTAATTTTCAAAATGTGGAAAAATACCACAACAAATTGAGAACAAAAAATATGTTACCTAAACATGAAAAGTCTACAAAGACGAAAGTATATTTTTTTCAGATAAGTTTCATTTCCTACATATATATATTAAAAAATAGTTTTAAATTGTTTTTTAGTCTCATCTATAACAAATGCAAGATATATTACCTTGACACATTATTTGGACACCCTATATAAAATTTTGGTATAGGTTTTATATGCGATCCACGCAAACTTTGGTTAGTTTTAGATACATTGTCGTGGCATTTTGCTTCAATTGCAATGCAACAAACACAACAACGAACAAACCAAACTAAGCATATAAGCTTCAGTATATAGTCAGTATATAGTTATTTTTACGGGAGCACCTAACGATCCATGGTTTTGTTGCCTAGAAGCAAATAGTTAATTATTTTTTCTACTCTCATCTATAAAATACGTAATTACACACCGATCTAGCTTGCAGGAAGCGGCACTTTACCAAGTCAGTTTCGGATCCGAGGCACTCCGGCTATTTCCGGAATTTTACCGCACAGGTTTGGGAGCTATCGAATATTTTCAGAGATATTTTCCACGGCTTGAATTTTGACATTTGCCAATTCTGACGGTTATGTCAGTGAATGTATTCATGTTATTTTGCGAAAATGTACCTAAAAACTAATGATCGTAGAAAAAGTATAGTATGCAACACGTTTGGTAAACTTTTTAAGTCATTCGTTTATTAAGTGCCGTTTACCGTACCTGTTGTATAATACAGTGAAAACTCCCTATAGCAAAACTCTGTATTACGAACAAAATTTGTTGTACTATTGGACCTATCGTAAAACTAAAAGCAGAAAAGTTTGCTGAACAGCTTGGCATTATCGATTTCAAGGCTTCGGAAGGATGGTTGGGGAAGTTCAAACCGAAACATGGTACAAATTATGGACAGATAAGTGGCGAAGCCCGTGATGTCGACAGAAACGTCACTAACGATTGGCTGGAGAAGACGTGGCCAAAACTAGTAGAAAAGCACCCTGCTGACACAAACTGATATTTTTTACAAAATAACGCTAGATAAAACTCTTAAATTTCGAAGCGAAAAGTGTGTTTGTGGAAAACTTTCTAAAAAACGTATAACAATGTTAGTAGTTGCCAATATGAGTGGAAGAGAAAAAAGAAAGCTAGTCGTGATTGGCGAATCAACTAACCCACGATGTTTTAAGAACATCAAGCATTTGCCGGTCACATACAAGTCAAACAAGTCTGTATGGATGACATCGCAAGTTTCTGAAGAGGAGATACGGAAATGGGGTGCAGAATTAAATAATTGCCCCGTACATCCCTATATTCCAAATCTACAAAATATCGAATTGGCATTTCTTCCATCCCAAACAACAAGTCTATTACAGCCGATGGACCAGAGCGTAATAAAAAGTCTTAAGAGTCGAAATGATCGAGTCCGAAGTCAAATTTTCTATTAATATGCTAAATGCAGTCAACTTTATTAGCAAATCTTGGAAAGAGGTGACAGCAGACACTATCGTCATGCAGGACTTATTACCGAGACAGAATGCGAACAGGACTTGGAAGATGATCAGCCACTAAGCGAGTGGATAAAGCAGTTTCAAACAATTACGG
Source organism: Cylas formicarius (assembly GCF_029955315.1). Lineage (NCBI taxonomy): Eukaryota > Metazoa > Arthropoda > Insecta > Coleoptera > Brentidae > Cylas > Cylas formicarius. The sequence goes on from NW_026844352.1 coordinate 3,295,147, forward strand.
GCATCAAAATGGAAAAGATCGCCCGACAAGATATGCAGACATTGACTTAATGCTGAAAGCTTCCGCATTTAGTACCGGTGAGGGAATACAATTTAAACCCAATTAGTTGTCTATTTAGTTAATAGAGTAAATAACTCAGTCTTTACCAAATTAGCCCAAACTAGAGATGAAACTCGCTATGCAACTTCGACCAGCTGAAGTCCGTTAGCGATTTCAATTATATACCAATTATGTTCATAATAAATGTCCATTTAATTTGATACGACGACTTCAATTAGCAACTACCAGTTTCACAAATGAATCACGAGCGACATATTGGGGTTGTTATATTATAAGATAACATTTATTTTACCTCTAAATGGAAAAAAAAAATTAATTGCTATTTTTAAAATTGCCCGATCATTTTAGACAAATAGTTCAATTTAACAAAACGGAAAAATAATTTTAAAATTGTTTTAAATTTCTTGCGTCATATTGCATTGCATATTTCACGAAAGACTTTGTTGTATTGTATACTAATTAATTTATATTTCACGGTACAGCACACAGGCATTTTGTCCGACAACGAGTCAATGTAACATCTAACTCGCGGCAGTTTTGTACTCCTTGCATTTTGAAAAATCTTCTCCCGCAATGTAAATTTACAAAGGCCAACTTGTTTAAATTAGGTCACACGGGAAAGCTTGACTTTGTATATTTAGGTTATTTGTGTTAATCGTAACGAAAAATGTTGGCCGTGTCGCCTTTGGGAATCTAATAAGCCCAAATTAAATGTAAACAACAATTTTTAAGTTGAACATTTAATGCAACTTTCACATTGAAATGTGAATCATCCAGTGAGAAATCATCTGTTGCCTAAAAAGTTTATACAATTTAGTAAAGTTCCATGATGGGAAAATAAATCTTGTATTTATATAATACCAACAAATTAAAGGAGGTGGTGATTCATTGTTTGAAATTAAAAAAGAAATAATGGTTTTGTTCTTTATCTCGGAAACGAAAATAAATAGTATAATATTAAGGAAGTTTTACCATATACACATATACATAAAAAATATAAAGCAATGAATAAAATGGAAAAAATGTAGTGGGCTTCCATCATTTCTTAAGGCGTTTCTTATTATTGCTTTATTTGAGATTGTTCAGTTAGTTTGAATACAAATAACAACTAATTTAATCAAAAATTCATTATCTAATTATTCAATTGTTCCATAAACAATTTATTTTTGTATTGCCAAACCTGTCTTACTTATTTATTGTGTTTATATTTGAGTTACATTGCTTAAATAAAATATTTTTAAGGGATATTTATTCTATATCTTGCGCATGAAAACATCAATTAATTTCAGAAATATTTATTAATAAATCATTTTTAAAGTGTAACTGTTTAGATTTTAGATGATAATTGGTAAATGTTAGTTTTAAATACTGTTTGACAACAACCAACTAAATAATTTCTTTTTTTTTTGTAAACTGTAAGTTCTAATAAAAAATTCCAGAAAAAAAAGTTTCTAAGAAAACCGCCTATTTAAATTTAATTAATATTATTAAAAATATTAATATATAATAATATAATATTAATTTAAAAAAGTTTAGAGATTCTTTCTGAAGAAGGTACAGTGTACCGAAACAATTGTCAAAGCAATAAACATATATGTGGTAATCTTAAAGCAAGTGTTTGTTTTTATTAAATTACGTATGTAATGGATTATCATCAAGTAACAGTCAACTCAATCAAATATTAAAATTTCTTTTTCATATCTTTGCATAAATATATTTTTAATTAGTTAAGAAGAATTTTTCAAAGAAACTTCCATAGGCTACTGTAATAATTTTTACAAAACTTCTTCATTCCTCCTGCGTCGGTTTTTGCTGAGCCGAACTTGCCGGTCTTTTCTTCCATTCAAAACATCGCTGACCACATATCAAAGTTCTAAAGAAATATAACGTCAAAACCAGCTTGTCCAAAAATCTCTCAACATCTTCGATCCGTCAAAGATAAAATTCCATTTGAGATGCCAGGAGTTTACAGCATTCCATGCATATGCGGCAAAGAATATTTTGGAGAGACCGGACGAAAAATATCAACTAAGCTCAAAGAACACGAAACAGCCTTATGACTAAGATAAATAAACTCATCAGCAGTTGCCGAACACAATCACGAAAAGGGACATAAAATTTTATTCGGTAAAACTAAAATTCTTCCATGTAATCAGTTCTTCTACCAACGAAAAATCGGAGAATCTATAGAAATCTATAATTAACCAAACAATCTTAACCGCGACTCAGGTCTTTATCTGTTACCAATATGAGAATCAGTCATCCGAGACAGTGTTTATGCCTCTCATTTAGCTCCGTCCCCCGCAAACAATATATAAACTGGTACAAAATAAAATGCGAGCCAGTTTCAGCCAAGCTCTGAAGAAGCCAACAGGATGATTGGCGAACCGTCAGCAAGTTTGACTCAGCAAAAACCGACGCAAGAGGAATCCAGAAGTTTTGTAAAAAGTAGTTAAGTTGAATCATAGCAGTGGTCTTATTAATTCTTTTTCACTCATTTCAATAAAATAGAAATACATGGAGAAATTGTTTTTTTTATAATAATAATTCTTCCGTAATATTTTATTTTATATAAAAATATAAACATTATATTTCCGATATATTCATAGCGCGAAATCTCCCTAATAGTTGGCTTTTGACCCAACATTCAAATAGCAAATTAATTTATTTTGGCAAAAATCCAGTATATTTTACTTGTAGGTGATATTTTAAAATTATTTCTTGGAAATATGAAGGGCTGCAGCAAAAGATTTTTTATCGTTTGTATTTATTAACTGAGCGGAGTACAAAAATTCATGATTCCACCAAAACTTAAATACAAATATTGAGTTTTTTTTTTCAGCCAAGCATTTTTATTTGAACTTTTAGCCATGAAATGTGCCATGGAATTATCTGCTTCAATACTGGTATAGTGCTTAGGAGCACCCGATAAACGAGTTTAAAAATCTAAATAAGTTCCCATTATAGAACATATGCAATATACATTAAATTTGACGGGCAACCAGTGTCCTATTTGATAGATATGTGGGAACTTCAATCTCTAAAATTTGCTGCAAACCACCACTGCTCAGACCTGAATTTGTTCACAATCTCACATTGCGTAAAGAAGGTACTAGCCGTGAAATTTTTGAGTGTCCATTTTTGCTTTTCTTTCTAATACTCTTTTTATTATTTCTTCTCCTACTCTCATTGTAAGATTGTGTTTTTGTGGATTATGCATTAAAGAATTTTTTACTTCTTTTGTTCATAACAAAGTCTAAAGAGGTTACTGTTGTGTCAGAAAGAGCAAACAGATAAATAAATAAAAACAATGGATAAGCGCGGTTTCTCGCATTGCTTTAGGAAATAACATGTATGTGTCCGAGTCCACGAAAGTTTCTCCCAGCTTGTCTCATCGGTGCGCGATTAATCCAGAAATTTAATTTAAAACTTCCAATCCGAACGATCGACCCTCGTTCGTTTATCAAATTCCTGCAACGGTACAGGAATCGCTAACAATCTCCGAACCCTTAAATGGAACTCTTTCTGCGCCTCTCTTTGTTGCGGTTATTTACTGCATTTTCATTTTTGCAATTCGCATGTTCTGACGAATAATTCAAAAAACATTTTGCCTCAATGCGGAAAACTAAGAATCAGTAAATCGTGCTGTATTATCGGGTCAATGGACCGCCGCAAGATGTATCGGGCATTGAAAGAATTCCAAGTTCCATTACGGAGATTTACTGAACAAATTTTGTCAAAAGCTTCATTCAACATCCGCCCACGGCTGATTTACTTTGCATTTTACCAGTCTTAATGAAAAGCCCCGCAAAATTTTATCGGCTGAGTTGTTGCCATATTTAACGTTCTTTAGCAATCGATCAAACCCACGCGAAGTGAACTTTCGAAGCACTATCAAGATAGTTTTGATTAGTTGTAAAAAATGAAAGTAACCTACCTAAACATAAAAAGTTTCCAGATTACTTCATTGATGATGAAGGTAGCGAGTATGTCGATTTACACGCGACCTCTGAAAAATTTAACGACTTTTTTGTGGATACAAACAACTAACAAAAAATCTTCAAGTTGAAGTCTATTCTTAACACCTTTCACGGGTGTTGAACTTCGGTGCAATATTTCGTCAGTTACAAAAAAAGGTTCAGCTAGATACCCTGTTCATTAACAAAAAGTTTAACAAATTTTATAGTTGAACTTCTTACTTTTTTGATTAATCTGTCTTTTTTAGAAGGTGCATTTCCCTCAGCCTCAAAACACTCCATTGTTGTGCCTATACACAAGAAGAACAATACCCATTTAATTTCTAATTACCGTGGAATATAACTTTTATCGGTTTTTTCCAAAATATTTGAAAAGTGTTTTTATGTGCGGTTCGATGCATTTCTAAAGAAGGATCAATTTTTCTCGAATTCTCAGTTTGGTTTTCGCAATGGATTATCTATTCAGGGCTGGATTGAGTCGTTTTTGAACGGTCGTGACCAAAGAGTTTTGCTTAGAAGTGACACTTTTGTGATTAGATCCTCATCTAAAGAACTAACCAGGGGTGTCCCACAGGGAACCGTACTGGGACCTTTATTATATATAATATTTATTAATTCTTTCCCAGACAATTATGTTTCCTTATATGCAGATGATACTACTGTGGCAGTGTCATATAGAAGTCTGGAAGATCTCACGTCCTTGGCCACTATGGCAGTAAGTGGTATGACTCGATATTGTAAGTTTAATGTTATTTGCTTGAACGGGACAAAGACTGAGATCATGTTGTTTTCGCTTAGGGATTTGAACAAGAGGTTATTCGTTAAAATTCAGGATAAATCGATTAATCAGACTAACGTTGTCAAGTATTAGGGTTTGTTCATGGACAGGCCAAATTGACTACGTATTAAACAGAATGGCTATGCATACTTTTGTTATTTGGCGACTGCGGTCGAATGTGGATCTCCAGCTTTTACTATTGTATTATTTCGGATATGGTCACTCTTGCTTATCTTACGCACTGGGGAAACTCCTCCAGAGCTAATGAAGTTTTGTAAAACAAAAACGTATTGTTCAAACAATGTTGGGGAAGTCTCGTGTTTACTCTTGTAGAACCCTGTTCCCAAAATTAAATATTTTAACGTTTCCCTCTCTCTTTATATTAAATAGCGTAATTTACATAAAGAGTAATCTCTCTAATTATTGCATGACCAGAATTGATGGAGATTACAATTTTCGAGCAAATCTTAATTTGCAGGTGCCAAGTCATAAGTTAGCCAAAGTACCTAACAGCCCTATGATTTTACCAATGAAACTATAGGATAAGTTGCCTTTGTCCGTCAGACAGATATTGCCTGTAAATTTATTCAATCAAAAATTGAACCTTATTTTGAATAAGAACGTTTTTTATGCTATCGAAGAATACTTTGATTGTAGTAATGTCGATCTCTCAGTGTGATATACTTTCCGTGTTTGTACGTATCTGTTTTTAAAGTTTGTATTTTAGTATTCTAATGTATTTTTTTTGCTTGTTAACATTATCCGATAATTTTGTTAAAAGTCAATTATTATTATTATTATTTTTTATTATTATTATTATTATTATTATTATTATTATTATTATTTTTATTATTATTATAGTTAGTACCTAAAGCAGCCCGTGCCTCGTTATGATCAAATTTAAGTTCATATTTAAGTCGTATTAGCACTTTTTGAAGTCCACTGTACTATGTTATATGTGTATACTCAAAATTAAAATCAAATAGTAGAGGATTCGAACTAAGATAAAAATAATATTTTATGAAATGAAATCAATGTCTCAAGACGAGTTGATGTGGCAACCTCAACGGAATTAATTAATTAAAAAACTCCAGTGAAAAGTATGTACTATGTACAATATAAAACACCACAGTAGCTTACCTTTTTTTGGTCCCTATTACCTGGCAGCCGAAGTCAAATTGGTAAGTTGATGTTAAGAATGCACTCTTTTGTCAATCAATCCCGACTAGTCTTAAAATAAAAGTAAGTTAATTATAAATAATGTAATGTAATGTAAAACGCGGTCATATATGCTATTTGTTAAAAATCGGAGTCAGCGAAGTCCAAGACAAAGAAAAACTGCAAGTACTTACTTTTCGGAGTAGAAAAGGATTCCAGGATGTAATAATTTTTTAGTAGATTAGATGATTTTTGAAAAAATTGTAATAAATGAACTTTTGAAAAACTTGGCACAGATAAAAGTGGTAAACTTAAAAGCTCTAGAATAATATATTCGTAAAAAAAACTATTAATCCATATCTAGCAGAAAAATTGAAAAACTCTTTATTAAGCAATAGCTATAATATAGTACAATAAGTGATTATACAAATAACAGTAATAAATTATTCAGGATCAGAATCGCTGGAAATTGAATCATTTCCCAAATCAGAATAATCGTATTCACCTTTTTTTTCTATCGTCTCTAAAAGACCATCTATTTTAAAAAGCCTCTGTTCTCCCTCAAATCCTTTTGGTTTTAAATGACCATCTAGGAACCATCCACATTAAGTTGACATAAAAAATACGTAATTTTTTTTTCTTTTAGTGATACCCAGTATCAATGAAAACTTCTATTTTTTTTTAGAAAATCTTAATTATCTTCTTTTTTGGATGTTTTTAAACAATTATTTGATATCTGGTGTAACTTTGTTGCAATTTTTAAGACCATACATAGCCATAGTGAATTCTTCAATTACATCCATTTTTTCTTGAAGATAAACGTCCGTTTCATATGTTAATGAAGCAAAATATTTTTGGTATCTTTGGTTCTTCGAGAATAGCAAAGGTCTTACTTCCGTTTGTTATAAAAAGCTGCAGTTTAATCGGAACCAGAGTATGGATGAAAAGCAGGTAGACCTAGGCATAGATCAAGTCGAATTTTGATGCCAATTCCAAAATTATCAAAACATCTATGCCTGCTGATTTTAATAATTAGCATATTTAAAACCTCTTAATAATCGAAATGATAACTTTAAAGAACAATGTTCATTAAAATCAATTGCAAAGTCCTTTTTTTACACAAAAAACACTTTTCCTTAGTCATTTTCAATTTTGGAAGCAATAAACAACGGGTTTAGAAACAGAATGTATATATTTAAAACACTGCTCTGTAGTAAATAATTTATACTTGTTTTTAGGAGTTCTTTAATTTAAATGTCTTGCAACTGGCATCTATAAACAAATTTTTGAGGCAACCATATACTACAATATTTATAATTAAATGACTTGTATTTTAAGACTAGTCCGGATTTGTTGACAAAAGAGTGCAATTATTAACATCAACTTACCTGTTTGACCATAGCTACCAGGTAATAGGGACGAAAATGGTAAGCTACTGTGGTGTTGCATATAGTGTATACTTTTCACTGGAGTAAGTTTCGTATCAATTAAAAATAATCATTAACATTTCCGTTGTGGTTACCATATCAAGTCAAGTTCAGAAACTCATTTTATAGTGAAGGAAGATCTTATCTTCGATCTTAGACTAAAATTAGATGGGACAGTTAACACTTTCAATTTTTGTAAAATTTGAAATTTTTGTATATGGTTTAAAAGAAATAGTTTTCACTTTTATTCCTTAATGCCCTGAAAATATAGGCTGGGCACAGTTATCCCAACATATAATGCCATATGATTTGCAGAACCCATATACCCATATATCACAACTGTCAAAATGCAAATTATAGTTTTTTGAGTTGATTGGTGCTTATTGAAAACATATGAAATCGAAAAAAAAATTATTTCCATAGACCCGATTTCACGTATGGGATAATGACAAAAATACATACAAACATTAAAGTAAAATACAAATATAAGAAACGATTACAATGATTATTTAAGCTAGAGAAAGCATGATGAACTAATTTGGTTTAGCCCCCTATTTAAACTCACCAGCGCTATGTGTTGATTTCAGTGAATGATTAAAAAGTTTTATCGGTAAAACAACCGGACTATTGGTACCTATAGATAATTTATCCCCGTGAGGGTTTTTTTTATCAAAATTGTTCCATAATCGTTGATGCAAATTAGGATTTTGAAGTGGCTCGTAGCTGCTACTATTAGATTTAATAATGAACACATCATTATAAATAAAAAGACCAGAAAGAGTTAGTATTCGTTATTATGATTCGCTTCCCCAATCTGAATACTTCTCCGGAATGAAAGATATATATAAACGCAACTAATCCAAAGAAAACAAATTTCTTAATCTCCATATTAGGTAGCAGAAAGTTTTTTTTAATAGTCTATTTGATTGTTCTAGGTTAAAGGGGAATCAAATAGGCACCCAGAAATATGGCTACTTCTCCCTCGTGGAAAATTCTGATATTCCGCCTGACTAAATCACTTCAAGAAAATAACAGAAACTCCTGTTTCTTCGCTTTCAAAATAAGATTACTAGATCGACAATAAGATTGCATGCTAAGGGCGTTGGTGTTGGTACTATTGCCCAACTTTTGAAAACTATTGGTATTAGAAGCATGAGCAGATTGCCCTGAGGAACTCTGCTTCAATTCAGAAACATCCTTAAGCTTTACTGCTTGGTTTGTATCAGTCAAAAAAATTTTTTAACCATTCAAGTGCATTTCTAAGCACACCATAAGCAAAGCACGCCTATCTGTTTTTAGAAAAATCTTTGAAAGAGCATTCAAGATTTGACATTTTTTGGGAACTCGAGACCTTTATTCCGGCATGCCATTTGATTTTCTAAAAAAACGATCAACGCAGGATATAAGCATATTCTTCCCAAGTTAGAAGAAATGCAATGAAAACCATGCGTTCTGTTCGATCTCTAAAGAGCATTTTACTTGGTCGATGCTAATATTTTAGTGGACAAGCTTTGTTCATATTGTATTAGAGGTAACGCCTTAAATCAGTTAAGGTCTTTTCTTGGAGCTCGTACGCAGTTGGTTAAATTGCGAGATACCTTAGAACTTGAATACATTTCTGACTCTGACTCTAGGTCAATGAATTGCGGTGTACCTCAGGAAAGTTTACTTAGGCCTTTATTGTTTATAGTGTTTATAAATGATGTGTTTTCTTCTTTCCCCCATACTTACTCTTCCCTTTTTGTGGATGATGCAGATTCTACACGTTCTGCAGCATTGCAACCAAGACAACTGTGGAGCAAATGAAACATTATGCAGAAATTAAGAAATTAATATTAAATGAATGTTAAACTAAGAGGATCGCCCTTTCAACACGGGATTTAAATAAGTATTTATTAGTACGCTTCAATGAAAGCACAATCAAACAGAAAAGTGTTCGAGAAAATTCCTCGAAGTTTATGTAGACTCGAGGCTCTTCTTTTGATAAAAGTGTATTATTTTTCCTAAGTCTATTCCTGTCTTAACTACGCCTTGATTTGTTAGGGAGGTTCCCCACTTGTCGAGCACGTCTTTAGGATGCAGAAACACATTTTGCAGAATATACTGTTTAAGCCGTCGGATTTTTCATGTCGTACAAAAGTTTTGTTGATACAGGGTGTCCCAAACGTGTCCCCTCCGACATCAGCTTTGTTATTTTAAATGAAACACCCTGTATATATCGACATATTTAAAATCTTTGATTAAAATAAATGTCACTTTCTTAAGAAATTCCTATTCGAATTTTGCATAGTTTTGACAGAACTTACGATTATGTGTTTTTTTATATTTTGATTGCCCCATATAAAATTGTGTTGAGACGCTACCGATTGAGGTATTGCAACAGAAATTTAACCACAGACTAAGGAGATGATGCACTACTCAATCAGTTTGACCTATGCGCTCCAGATTATACAGGGTGTCTAAAATAGGTGGTGCCGTTTTGGCGAATTCAATTGACAAAATTTCCAGATTTTTAAATGGAACAACCTATATTTTTATTCAGACATCAATTAGGGTGTTCAATTTGAAAATTATTATTAATTAAATTCGACAAAACGGCACCACCTATTTGTTACACCCTGTATAAGCTGAGGCGCATTTGTCAAACTGATTGAGTAGGGCATCATCTCCTTAGTCTGCGCTTAAATTTTCGTTGCAATACCTTGGATCAGTAGCGTCACAACACAATTTTATAAATCTTCAGGAGAGTCCAAAAAACTTTTGTACGAAACAGATCGTATAGTGGGTGGCTTTATTTGTCACACGGTGTACATACTATATTGTGCCACTTATGTAAAAAGCAACTCTAATCTTTATATGCTCTCAATAAACTTATCTGAGTGTATTCAGTGCAATTTATGACCCAATCTTAATATGCAAATACCTAAACAACGATTGTCGCTTACATCAAATAGTCCTTTTGTTTTGACCTGAAAATTTTATAATATATTTCCCATGGAACTGAAGGATTTTCTTTCTTGTGATATCGCATTATATATTACTAATTATTATTATCAATAATTAATTATACTAATATAATTTAATATTACTTATATTTGTTTTATACTAACAATAAACAACACTCTAAACTCAAGTCTTAGCGAAATAAAGCTATCTTTATCTTTATAATTAACCGAAAAGCATAAGAAAATGTTGCTAACATCGAATGCACGTTGCAAATTTAAAAATAAGGGCAGTTCTCCGGTACTGATTGAAATTAAGATCAATATGTTTGTAGGGTGAAAGGATTGCCTCATGTGTCGAACGGTTTGTACGAAAACCAAACGCGTAATTGAAAAAAAATATATATTTACGTATAGGAGACGCATATAAAAGGCCTTTTCGAAGATTTTAGAAAATACCGACAGCAATTTTATATCTCTATAGTGGGAAACTAACCTAATGTGATGAAAAGTACCAGTGGATAATTTACAAGATATGTCAATTTTTCTTTTTAAACTGGCAGTAACTGGGGCAAGACAAAGATTATTAGAGATTGAGATGGTAAAAAAATTCAAGGTTGCAGCAACTGGAGCACCAAGCAATCGCCCTGCAAGATATCTCTTGACCACTCGAGTTAACAAGGCATTTATGATTATTAATAATACTCCATGAGGGTCTTGAAATATAGCGGACACTTTTCCATTCCTTTTTTTATAATTATTTATGCTGTTTTGACTTAGATAGAATTTGCGTTGTCTATTTAGATCCCGCAACCTAGCACTCTCACTAATAATGTCTGGAGTGATACCATGGTTTCCTGGAATAGGTGTTTTTGGAAACAATATAATGAAATTTTTTATTTTAGTTATTGCCAACCATACCTTAAAGAGACCAGTCAAGTTTTGATAGTTCGCGCTGGAAGTTTATTAAAAAACGCAGTTTTTTCATTTGTTTTGTCCTTGGATTTGATAGCAAGGCTTCTATTTCAACTAGTCTAGCTGAAAACATAATTTCCCTTTTAGATTCTCTTAAATCAAGTACATGGTTCAGGTCTCTTTCCAGTGTGCGTCCACTAGAACCTCATTGCTCTAGTTCTCTATTGAATATTGAAGATATTTAGTCTTCTCGGAGTATTCTACAAAGTGTATCAGACGTAACCCGTTTGCTCTTTGCATACGATGGCACTTGAATATCAAAAACCCAATTTTCTCAATCAAACAATTTTCTTCCAGCTAGGGACCATAACTCACGATCTGAAACGAACCGCATTACCGTAAGATATGGACGTTACACTGTCCTTTTATTTATGCAGCAACAAATTTATACGAAATAACAGCTACAAAATTTCCATTTCGCGTAATTAATTGTGATGAATAACATTGCAGGCGAATTTTGCAGCTGCGGCGCAGGATATCCAGCAAAATATATATTTCCGCCCTTTCGTCTCTTGAGTTCCGCATAATAAATTCAATTATTATAACTTAATTTAGTTTGGCAAAACTCTGCTACTGGAATTATCGCCAATAATGACTCTTAATGCAATACCGGAATTTTTTTTAATAACCGAATTAGACAAATCTTCAAAAACGGAATGTTTATAATATTTTACGCAAGCCATTGAGGTCCTTAAGATGCTACAATAAACTATGGTGGCCGACCGTACAAGAAGACAAAAGAGAAATGGCATATCAACCTGTTGATCAAATCGAAATGTGGCATACATTAATACATTATTAAAAAGGTAATTGAAAAGGTTACTGAAACGATTGTTGGAGAAAAATTACTTCGCCTATAGGTGAAGTTCAAAAAGCTTCAATGAAAATATTAATTAAAAAGGAAGCCCCAATTGGGAAATTTTTCCGCCATATTATAGGATAAATGTTCAGGATTCCTCCTGCGTAGGTTTATAATAAACAAATTTGTTGACGTTTCTTCAATCATCCTGTTGGCTTCTTTAGAACTTAACTGAAACTGATTCGCATTGTACTCTGTACCTGCTTATATAGCTTATATAGCGTTCTATGGATTTTCGGATTTTACTTTAGTAAAAGAATTGGTTACAAGCAAGAATTTTCATTTTATCCAATACGATTAAGGCTCTTTTTTACTCTTTGAGCATAGGTGATATTTTTTCTCCTGTCTCTCCAATGATCGAAGATGTTTGGACAAGTGGTAAATCCGGATTTAACGTGTTATTTCTTAAGAATTTTTTTATATGTGATCAGTGATGTTTTGAATGTTAGGAAGCGCAACACTAGCATTATAACTTGTGGAATTTTCTTTGAAAAATCAATACTTATAGATCCGCAAACTTTGTCTGAATGGGACCTATTGAGAATCTCTTCTTTCTATACTATTTTCAAACTTGCTGACGTTTCGCCAATCTTCCTGTTGTTTTCTTCAAAGCTTATTTGAGACTGGTTTGCATTATACTCTATACCTGCCTATATACTGATTGAGGAAGGAGTAGCTAAAAGAGAGATGAACATTTTCTCGGATGAAATACTAGAAATGTCGAACTTCTATTGTTTATTTATATTTTTCCGTTCTGAAATGCAGACTAATTTTAATTTCAAGGCTAGAGGGCTTATGTGCTGACTTCAGTCGAGTGGAGTCCAGGTTAAGGTCGTTCCGCTAGGACCCCAAAATTGATGTGCTTTCTTAATGTTTGCCAGTTTGTAGGTATTTCCACACTTGATTAACCTTGTATTTTTGAAGGGACCTTACGTTTTCAATTTGACAATGTTTTGTCAATACATTTTAGAGTGCAACAATTGTGAACCGAATGGTTTTTGATATTACTTAATTCTACAGCGAGAGATGTTTCGTCACTGCATATGGTGATTGCCATTCTGCAGAGCATTTGGATGATTCCTAGTTTGGTTGTTTGGGCAAGTTTAGATACTATCCGGTATTTGCGGGTTTCCTATATCCAGAGGTGCTGATAGAGCCATTATTTACTAGCATATCTAGAAACGGCGGACAGCTATTCTCCTCCTTATCAACGGGAAATTTCATGGAAGGTTCTAATTCTGGGTTCAGGGGTTCCAGATGAGATAGTTTTACTGCTCTGTAAGCAGAACAGTTGATAACCGATTATTCTTTGATGGTGATGTAAAAATGCATCAGTCGAACTGAGTAGGTTTTCTGTGAATAGAATTCTCCAATGTTGAGAATATCCAAGAATGTGAGATTATCATTAGTTTCTTATTTACCAGTGAAGCATATGTTAGGGTTAAGAAAATACTGGAGGAATTTTCGACCATGAGGTCAAATAACAAAAGTATCAACAGAACGTTTCCATAATTTTTGTTGTACATGGAAAGTGTCGATCCAAAATTGTTACTCATATTTTTCCATAAGTTTAACCGTTACTTCTCAATATTGAGAAACAATTTCGACGAATGGATCGGTATATATACCTATTTTTTTGGCTACTAGACCACAGATAACAGGTCACACGTTACACTGAGTAGTCCGTCACTGCTATTCGAAGGATCTATTATGACTCCATTTTCAAAACCTCAACTATTACAACCTTATAGATGTAATAATCAGCAAATATATATATATATATATATATATATATATATATATATATATATATATATATATATATATATTGGGTATTTTACACCTGTCGCTGTCTCCCTTCTCTCAACCTACGCCTCCATCCATCTCAGTCTTGCCATTCATCTCCAATACCTCTTTTTTCCATAGATTCATCTACTTCATCCCTTCAAGATCTTCTGGGTCTACCCCTATGGTGTTAAATATATGTGATTTGGTGTGTCGAGTGATGTGTCTATCCCAGAGTAGTGGATTTAGTCGTCTGATACAGTTTCGCGTCTGGCCTAGTCTACTGTTCATTTCTTCCTCTGTTGTCCCTTTTTGAGATATTATGAAACCTAAGTGTTTGAAATTTTTGGTTCTCTTTATTTGATGATTTTCATCGACTTGTAGGTAGTTTTCTCCATCTTCTGTTGTTGCCAGGTATTCCGTTTTCCATTTTTTTCATATTCTTCCTTCAGTTTTCGTAACATGTAACTTAGGTCTTCTTCGTCTTGTGCGAGTACAACTTGGTCGTCCGCGAAATTTAACGTGTAAAGACAGTCGCCTCTGATTGGAATTCCCATTTGTTCACATTTTTTCTTCCATGGTTTTAAGATCTCCTCTAGAAATATTTTAAACAATGTTGGTGATGTGGAGCATCCTTGTAGCAGCCCTTTTGTTGTTTTAAAGCTTTTTGAGAGTCTATCTTCAATTTTTATAGATATTTGGTTTCTTTCAAACATTTTTCTAACGGTCTCTATTAATTTTTGTGGCAATCCGATGGTCTTCATTGCCTTCCATAGTATCCCCCTTGGTATTTTGTCGTATGCTTTTTTTAGGTCCATAAAGGCTAAGTGAACCGCTCTATTTTTAGCCATTTTCTTCTCTATCACTTGTTGTAATGTATATATGTGGTCTATACAAGATCGACCCGCCGTAAAACCTGTTTGTTCTTCTCCAATTTTGCCTTTTATTTCTATTTCTAGTTTTGTCTTTACGGGTTTTCCATATAGTCTTCCCATAGATGATATTACGCTAATTCCTCTGTAATTTTCGCAATTTTTTTTTCTTACTTTGAAAAATATAAACCAGCTAAACTAAGTGTCTTAATCATCGCTGTAGGTACAACCCAAATAATTTTAGTCTTCTCATTCCTCAGAATTGTTCAAAAATTTGTTATATTATTTATGATTTTTGGTTGTATGGTATATCGAATTGATTTCTAACAACTAACGCACTTTATGTTCCCTTGTTTACGGCATAATAGAAATGGACCTTAATTGCCAATCAAATAACTACTATTAAAAGCACGTCCAACCGCTTAAAAAAAAAGATAATTAAACAATACACGCTTCAAAACAGCCGCAAGTAGCAAACACAAATTTTAATAATTTTTAGAAACCACATTAAAATTTCTCTCCAACAGTTGTATAGGATTCGGTGTCGGATACAAAATTTTTTAAATTATACTTTTTATCTGCGAAATGGCAGAAGAAGGATCATTCCTTCAGCGAAAACTTGGTGTATTTTATTAAAATGTTTTTAAAGCAGTTAAGCAATTTTCAAATTCTAATGAGTTAAATTTTTTGCACTCCTTCTGTGGTGGTATTCCTAAAGTAATATTGCTTAATTTTGCAATTCTTTGTTTACTTCACGAAGCGTCCCATCCAATTTTTTCCAGCCTCGCTTTTCACTTGAAGTCAGAGATTAAACGATTCCTTTAAAAATCGGCAAAAGGATTTTTTTTTATATTTCCATTAGTCAGCTGGAGATCTCCCAGCCTCCTTTAATTTTGGCAGTTTCAATTTGAAAACTCTTTAGTATAACATTTTTCGTGCAATATTTTATTTCTCACCAAATAAAAATTCGAGCATATTAATTACCGGAACTTGAGATGAGATAAATAGTTCCAAAAACTATTAAATAGTTTACGAAGATGGACGTGTCGCAAAGCGAAAGGTTTGAACTCTCATTCCCCAATATTACAAGCAGCGGGATGAACATCACTCCGACTAAAACGACCATCAAATACAAATGGTGGTCGGAGAGTGGCAAGATCCAAATTCCATTTTATGGGGTCATCTTCATGCTGTCGGTTATAGGGAACATGCTTGTCATTTTAACTTTGGTAAGTCTAGTATGTAGTACTGGCGTTAGTTTAAGCACGGAAGTTATTATTTGATTTGACGTAACATAAGACGAAAACAATTAAATAAGTGTCATAAATTCCAGGAAATTTCAGCATACCTTTCGGAAGTGGGAGATTAAATTATTGAAATTAAAACCACAATTGGGCCATGTTATACAAAAAGCCTACCAACCAACACTATTTGGAAAAAATTGATAAACGAGTAATCTGGTCAATAATTAATACCCAATGTCGACTATAGAAATTTCCACTGTAAAAAAAAGGAATAAAAATTGATACTCTTTATAATTTTTCAAAGAAACTTCCCCAGGCCACTGTAATACTTTTTACAAAACTTCTGGATTCTTCCTGCGCCGGGTTTTGCTGAGTCGAACTTGCTGACGTTTCGCCAATCATCCTGTTGGCTTCTTCAGAGCTTGACTGAAACTGGCTCGTATTTTACTCTGTACCTGCTTATATATTGTTTGAGGGGGGCAGAGCTAAATGAGGGGCATCAACGCCGTCTCGGATGACTGATTCCCATATTGGTGACAGGTAGAGACCTGAGTCGCGGTTAAGATTGTTAGGTTGTTTATAGATTTCTATACACTCTCGGATTTTTCGTTGGTAGAAGAACTGATTACATGCAAGAATTCTAGTTATACCGAATAAAATTCCGGTTTCATGAGTGTATTCGGCAACAGCTGATGAGTTTATTTGTCTAAGTCGTACCGCTCTTTCGTGTTCTTTGAGTCTAATTGATATTTTTAGTCCGGTCTCTCCAAAATATTCTTTGCCGCATATGCATCGAATGCTGTAAACTCCTGGCATCTCGAATGGAATTTTGTCTTTGCGGGACCGAATATGTTGAGAGATTTTTGGATCTGGTTTGACGTTATACTTCTTTAGAACTTTTGATATGTGGTCAGTGATGTTTTGAATGTAAGGAAGGACCACAGTGGCAAGTGTAGGATTGCTTTCGGCCTTATTGCTCTTGCATTTCATTGCACTTCATCACAAACTTCCAATAGCAATGATAGTTAACTTGAACCAACATAACAATATACAAAACAATATGGATTTCGGATGTGAAAGCTGGGTGCTGACCCAAAAGGCAAAAAATAGGATTCAAGGCATGAACTTGAAGTACCTACGAAAGGTCCTAGGTATCACAGTTAGAGACAGAATCCGAAATGACTCGATTAGAGAGAGATTGAAAGTATAACCAGTTCTCAAACATATTGAGAAATGCCAACTACGATGATACGGACACCTAAAAAGAATGGAGAAAAAGAAAGCAACAAAACTGATCTGGGAAGCGAGAAGATTCAGCCGAAGAAATAGAGGAAGACCGCAACTAACATGGGATCAGAACTTAGCGAATATACTAAGAGAATAATGGAAGCAGGTAAAATGGCACTGGATAAGAAAAGATGGAGGAAATTCGTATACGAAATATAAACATTATTGAATCTTACACCTTTGCAAATCCTACCAAGCCATAAAATTTTTGGTTAGTTGTCTATAAAAACATGTTATATTGTAAAATAAGATGAAACTTGTACTATTGCTACAGTTTTTTTTTATTCAATTTTGTATGCGTTGGCTGCAGATTTTCTTATTTAGAAAAAAAATCATTTACGAATATGTCAATATTATTGATTTGAGGGTTGGAAGTTTTTTGCATAACATTGCCCTATTATGCCACAACAAATAAGACGTGTCCCAAACTAATTTAGCGTCATTTAGCGCTTTTACCAAACGAACGCACGTCCAGGATTTCATATCAGATGTTCGTTGTTAGGTCAGAAGTTTATTTATCTTCCACCGCAGGTTTCAGCTTCGATGTTCAGATATTTCGTCTCCTATGGCTACACGTATTAGTTGCATCGTTCTGAGACCTCGATAATTAAATGCTAAACATAATTAACTTCCTCAGGCACAAAATAGGAGGATGAGGACGGTGACCAACTTGTTCCTACTCAATTTGGCAGTGTCGGATTTGCTGCTGGGCGTTTTCTGCATGCCATTTACCCTGGTCGGCGCTTTGCTTAGAGACTTCGTATTTGGGGAGTCCATGTGCAAATTGATTCCGTTCTTGCAGGGTAAGTAAATAATTTAAACCAATATGTCATGGTGTTAGTAGTAGTAGGAGTAGTTCTAGCATTTATTTCAGAAATTAGATAAAACCTTCAAAAATATATCAAATGCACAGTAAATTTGAGAAATTTGTTCAGGCTGATGCAATTTAACTTATTGTTTCTTTACGATTTTTGTTAAGACTTATAGTCTAATAGCTGTTTTATTGCAGATTTTGTTAATACTTAATACTTTCGCTTCAGTATACAATTCTTTAGAAGGATATAGTTTGTTATTGAATGACATTATTTTTGAAACATGCTTCTCGCTAATTGCTAGCGGTTGAAGCGATGCAGCACCCTAATCAAATATACCACAATAAAATTGATTCTATTAAAGATTTTATATATTCTCACAAAGGGACTCTTTGACAAACTTTAACATTTAAGGTTCTTATCAAACACTACAGTCAAAATTATGATTTTCTATTCTTTGCAAGATTGGCTTTTGTGTAAATTAAGTTACAGAAAGCTATGGTCTATCATTTTTTTACCAGATTTAGTAATCCTTCAGCATGTGCGACGGTTTCTTTCCAAGTGTTTACAACAACAATCAATGACGCATCATTGCAGCCGACAAAACTTAAACCTTAATACTTTTTTTAGTATTGACGACAAAAATATACTCAAATTACTTTTTTTCTTGCTTAAAACTTACATTTTTTGGTATATTGATCTTCACCGCAAGCGTTTCCCCCACACTACTGAAATATATATATAGGAAATATTCTCTAATCTTGATAAATTTATTTATTGAACTAAAATAATTTTAAACGAAAATAGATTATTACTTCAATTACCGTTATACTTCGGAGGATCAATTTGTTCTCGTCTGAACGCCGGCTATCTAAAAAATTAATTACCTGTCTCGCTATGTTTCACCCTGCGCTCTGCATCGTGTAATATTACAAAGTGGGATAGTCGGATACTGAGATATTAATTTTTTGTTGTTGTTTGATTATGGAAATCTACCATATCATCTTTAATAATATTTAGCATGCTTCATGACATTTTATTATAGCTGATGTCTAATTGATTTTTTTATAATTCAAGGCGTTCATTTGGCAATAAAAAATAACTTTTTTATATTAACTTTCAGCAAATTTACAATAATAAATCAATTTTCCCAGTAGCAATTAATAAGAGCTATTTCAGCAACTGAGCAATACATTTCCTCATTTCCTTATTTAAATGTTGTCTTACTTTGAAGAAGGTTCCGAATGCGTAGAAGATTTTTGTTGATGGATTCTTCCTTATAAACTAGGTATTGCTAGAAATCCAAGGGGTTGAGTTGGAAGCTGCGCGGTGTCTAAGCAAATGCGCCAGCACCACCTATCCATTCTGCGTATACCACATATTTTACCTAATTAAATTAGCAAAATGTTTTTCAAAAATCTTAAACATGGCAAAAATAAAAAAAATCTCCAATTATGCCACACCAGATATTTATTGACAATTCATGGTGAAACTGTTTTTCTCTCACCAAATAAACGTTCTCCTGTTCCCAAGTGTAATGGTTTCTCCCATATTGCTACTAAAGATATCTATAAGAAAAATGTTTAGGCAATAACTTTGCAGTATTCAACAACCTACATTGCAGCTGGCAGATTGTCATTAACTTTGGATGTGGCATCTTTAGGGCAGTGTTTTCTCAAAATATACCTAGACTTTGTTAAATGTTCTGTAAAAAAGTTTGTGGAAATAGTTCATTGGAAAGAAGGTTAGATGGTGAAATGTAAAGCCATGCGCTGGAAATCGTTAACTTCACTGCGATGCCATAGTGTAATCTAATAGCTAGTTGGGTTTTTCAATTGAAAAACTACACCTAATAAAAATGGCTTCGCCCGTAAACAATATCTTGCTTGGAAATGCAACATTATTCACTCGTTTTTCTAATAACAAATTACACAAGTTATGCCCTGCTGATGGGTCATGAGGCATGAAATTCACGACAGGGCATTATGAAGGATTTTCAGAATTGTTTTGTTTATCCGTGTTGCCAATTTGATGTAAAGTCGTGCAAAAAACTATGTTTTGGCTGCCTTCGCCTTGCAAATTATGCCACATTTCAAAATTTTTGAAATCGTCAAAACGGAAAAAACACTTCTGTAACTTGACATTTGTTGTTGAAATCTTGTTAAACTTTGATTTTACCGAAAACTAGGCGATTTATCGATATAAACATATTTTTTTTTATTAAAAATAATAAATTTACAAGATTTTAAGACACCATTTCTAGAAGTTTCCCCTTGATTCATTTTTTTTTTATTTTTTTCAAAACTGATCAAATTATGGAATAAATATTGACAGTGAAAATTAGACTATTGCGCTCCATATTTTTAAAAAGAGCAATATTTAAAATTTGCTGTTATTCTGTGACCCATTCTATACGCACCACCCTGTATAGAAAGTGAGAAAATTGATCAAACGATATTATATAGTGTTGAAAAAGACTTTGATTAAGTTTATTTGCGCAATGTTGTAGAATGCATCGATTTAGAGACTTTAAAACTACTACTAAACAAAATTTGAATCAGTGAAATATTTTAATTTAATAATAATTTATTTAATTAATTTAATTATTCACTTGATATTGCTTTTTTTTGTTGCTTCATGATTGAACGCCATACAACAAATGGCTATAATATAATTGCTCTTAGACCAAAATAAAATTTAAAATTAAAATTTTAATTTTCTCTTACTCTTGACAACTTTGTGCCTAAGGAAACGGTATTTACGCTCGCCTTAATTTTTGTTGGCATGCACGATATTTCTTAGGAAATAGAGTCGATTATTAAATATCTTAAATTGAAGTAATTTGAAACTTATTACTGTCTGCCCCTTACATCACAAAAATTTAATTTCATTAACTATGCTCTCTTGTTTAAAAAGCGATACTAAAAACATATGGCTGAATATCAATTGCTTCTAAGACACACACACAACATTTAATTGAATAGAAAATTTTTTAATATTATAAACAATAAGCTTAAATATTAATAATGATTTTGTAAGCTGTTCAGCTTTCTGAGCATTGCTGTTTCCATTGTATTCTGTATTCTTTTTTGATTTCGATACGATATCATGATTTATTTATCTTACCTATGACATCAATACTAGAGTAGACCTTTAATATAACATTTATATTTGCAAAACTACTAAACCTTGATTGTTCAACAATGTCAATTGATCAAAAAATATAGGATATATAGCAAACAAAAGACCCCTCACTCGTTCAATGTAATTTTCGCCATCATAGTCAACAACAAAACTCGAGTAAATTTCCTATGTCATTCTAACCCGAGAAACTTCACGATTTCCAACAAACCGTCGGACTAAATTTACACGACTCGCTTAATTAGACCATGCTGAAATAACAATGATCACGGAAAGCAATCTTCCAAACATGGAAATTCGAGCTGTATATAAAACTAGACATTAGTTGAAACAAAGTGTATCATTTGCTTTAGACTGTTTTCACTTCGTATTGCATAAACACTGCGTACCAGCTAATGCAGGTAAGCAAAAAATAACTTACAATCTTTAAAGAGTTTTTAACCTATTTATCCAAAGGCTAAAGCGTGAGTAAAAATATTTTTCCACTCCCGTCTGTAATATACCTAATTACCCACCGATCTAGCATTCGGGAAGCGACACTTTACCACGTCACTTTCGTTTCCCACGGATCCGAGCCACTTCGGACATTTCCGGGATTTTACCGCACGGATTTGGGAGCAATCGGATGTTTTCGGAGATATTTCCTACGCTGTTCCCAAAATTAACACACAGAAAAATGTTACGAAAATTTAAATGCTACGTGCTATAAGCTACAATTAAAATCTAGTTGACTAGTCGGTAAGTAAAGTGACCTTTATAATTTAAGTTTCCTACCGAAATTTTACATACCGTTCCCATGAACTCTAGTGGTTTTTACAGTTTTTACATTAATATCTTGCCAAGACTAATTCTCGATTTTCAAATATCCATGTCTTATCGGTACAAACAAAACAAAATTGAAGGTTAGGCCCTGCTTTTTCTAGCTTATAGGAACTTAAAAATATGTAATCCTCTTAAAAGCTCTATCCTTGGGTGATTTGTCTTTTTCTTTAAATAAACTATTTAATAATGAATTGTAAAAGTTCAATAAACAGCAGAACGTTATAAAATTCAATTTATTCCGTTGTTTATAAGGCATATCCAATAATACATCTCTCTCTGTCTAACGTACACAGTTAAAAAGAGACAACAATAGCAGAACCAACCGAAACGATAAGTGAACAGGTTTAATAGCAACTAGTAAATATTTTATTTGTATGGTACGAAATTTAGTAATTTGTTATTATCTTTAATTTGTTAAATTGTGATTTTTTCGTGACGGTCGTAGAAAAAATATAATATGGAACACATTTGGTAAATTCTTTGTCTCCCTCGTTTATTAATAATATTATTATTAATAAACTGGTGACTCAAATGTCGTTTGCCGCGCTTGTTGCATAATACACTTAATTTCTACACTTTTCTCTAAATTGTGCAATATACGGCGATCTAGTGTGTGCATAGTGTCATTTCTACCACGTCAGTTTCGTTTCCCACGCAACCAGTTCAAAAAATATTTTCAAAAAAATACCACTCAAAAATTGCCACCAGAGCTAATTTTTTGTTATTTTAAAACAGTCCCAATTTTTAAAAAGACGAATTAGTCATTATTAAAAGATGTTTTTGAGATAATCTTTTTTTTACTTCATTTCAATTTGATTTTTTTTCTCCTCTCTACTCTTATTACGTACGTAAATTGTCATTTTTTTATATCAGGTTTTTAGCTGAGAGCGATTTGGAAGACACTAACGAATCTGACTGACATATATTTGGGTATTTTAGAGCAGAGGGAAACAAAAATATACTTTTTGATTGAAAATGGTTGGGTAACAAGCAATGAGTAAATTGCAGGCTTTCAAAATCAACAAACATTCAAGCAGAGGCAGAAATGTAAATAATTATGAAGACCCGATTTTACGCCATTATCGATCGTTTTTCTAGGACCCATATGATTGGCTCATCACGGACGCGATAATATCCCATTAGCTGAATTTAATTAGAGTCTAATTTGCCAAACAATATAAATTACATCGTTAATTATAAGATGGGAGCGCTTCATAAATCCCGAAATATTGATTTTATTAGTTAGGAACGTATTTATCCCACCAAATTATGAAAAAAAAATCTGCGGGGACAATTTTCCTAGATTTTTGAGCCAGTAATATTTGTCTACCAATTTCTTTTTCAATGAAATGCCCCAAGTATGTTTTTTAGAAATGGCGATGTCGAATTATGTCATTACGGAATTTCTATTTTTCAACCGAACGATTGTGACATCCCTAGGGGAATAAGCGTTAGATTCGGGCTGTCCAGAAAATTTAATCTGTCTATCTGTATTCTGTCACTGGATAAGGATGTGGCGCTCAGAGCGTATGATGTCAAATTGGTTATACGGGGTGAAATAAAAACATATCTAATATTATTCCAAATTATGATAGTAAACCCCGGACATGGTAGAGGAGGATAGATATTTGGTTAACAGTGAATTAATAATGAAAAGAAATATAACAATACTAGAAGAAAAATAAATAATCAAGGTGATGAAGCGCTAATCTTACATTCATCTCGAAAAAACTTACAACAGTTAACTACGATGGCTTTAACTATTTTAAGGTTAAAGTGCAAAAAAAAGCAACTTCCAATTGAATAAAATAAAACGTGTTTGAAAAATTGATGATGTAACGGGGCTACTATGCTATTTCCAAACCTTCTGCAATCCTCCTGAAACTGGTTTACAGTCTACGCCGTATCTACGTATTGAGAGGGGCGGAGCTAAAGGAGGTGGTAGAAGAATTAAGTCTAATAGAGCAGACACTTTAATGAGAGATTTAAACGTATATAATAACGTAGGATAATTTTTTAAAGGAACTTCTACAGGCTACTATAATACTTTTGCTGAGTCGAACTTGCTGACGTTTGGCCAATCATCCTGTTGGCTTCTTCAGAGCTGGCTCGCATTTTACTCTGTACCTGTTTATGTAATGTTTGAGGGGCGGAGCTAAATATAGGGCATTAGCACCGTCTCGAATGACTGATTCCCACATTAGTGACAGATAAAGACCTAAGTCGCGGTTAAGATTGTTATGTTGTTTATAGATTTCTATAGACTCTCGGGTTTTTCGTTGGTAGAAGAATTGATTACATGCAAGAATGTTGTTTTTTTCGATTGAAATTTTATGTCCAGTTTCGTGATTGTGTTCGGCAACAGCTGATGAGTTTATTTGTCTTAGTAGTAAGGCTCTTGCGTGTTCTTGGAGTCTAGTTGATATTTTTCGTCGGGTCTCTCCAATGTATTCCTTGCTGCGTATGCATGGAATGCTGTAAACTCCTGGCATCTCAAATGGAATTCTGTCTTTGACGAACCGAAGATGTTGAGAGATTTTCGGACAAGTGGTAAACCTGTTTTTGACGTTATATTTCTTTAGAACTTTTGATATGTGGTCAGTGATGATATGAATGTAAGGAAGGATCACAGTGGCAAGTGCCTTCGACCTCATCGCTATTGGAAGGTTGTGGTGAAGTGTATTTTATGATGGAACGCTGAATATCTTTAATGTGAACATTATTAGAATGAAGAGCAGAGATAAGGTGTTTTAATTCTGGGTTCAATGACTCGGGCTGAGATAGTTTTACGACTCTGTAAACAAGAGAGTTGATAACCGATAATTTTTGAGCCGGATGGTGTTGTGACATTGCATTAAGGTATCGGTCTGTGTGTGTAGGTTTTCTGTAAACACATTGACCCAATGTTACGTCTGATTTTCTATTGAGAAGAATATATAACAATGGGAGGTTGTTATTAGTTGCCATTTCACTGGTAAAACATATGTTAGAGTGTACAGAAATGAATTGTTCAAGAAAATCTGCTAGGGATTCATGACCATGAGGCCAAATAACAAAAGTATCATCGACGTAGCGTTTCCATAATTTTGATTTTAGATGGAAGGTACCGAGAGCTTTTTTCTCAAAGGCTTCAGTTTATAACCGATGAAGAAGCCAACAGGATGATGAATGGCGAAATGTCAGCAAGTTCTACTCAGCAAAAACCGACGCAGGAGGAAATCCAGAAGTATCGTAAAAAGTAAACGTAGGATATTTTTTATAAGGTTCTGCCAGATTTAAGAGATATGAGTTCAGGCTTTGGAAGAATAGATCAAGGGGTTTGTATTCCTTTACCTATGTCGTAATACGTGGGCCAAGGACGAAGTTTTAACGTTTTGCAAGAACCGGTATTTCAGTCTTACTGCGATGATACATTTACCACATCGTTTCGCAGTGTTGAGGTTACTTTATCAAATTTTTTGATATGATTCTGTGTAGAAGATAAACTTAACATTTTCGGCTTTGTCGTGAATCGTATATCAAAGAGTATAGAACTCGGATGGGAACGAGATGGAAGCAATTTCAAGATATTGAGGCAGGAGAGTGGTGTTGTTATGGTCAATTTGTTTACGGATATGATGAATACTTTCTTGAAGTAAAGCACAACTAGATTTACAAAGAATTCTAGATGCTGATGGGGTTTTAATATGATGCGTTATTTTAAGAAAATTAGAAATAAAGTTATGGTCTCTACAACGTAACATTTTTCTTTGAAAAATCTACTTTCCTTGTATGGATTTTAAAAGAATTTAAGGAAAGTGAAGAAGACAGTGTTGTGTATTGTTGCAGCACAGGAGAAATAATTTCAGAAATAGGGTAGATCTACGTTTAGAAATTTTGAATAATTATTGCCTCAAAAGAGTATTTCTGGAGTGAACACTCAAAACTCTATTTAGTTCATTAAATATGTGTGTGTATTTTCATTACTCTTTTAATTGTTCTTACTAATTAGGTTTATTATTTATTTATTATTTATGTTTCTTAGGTCAGTAATTGTTGAAAAGGCACGTAACACACATTTTTGAAAAAAGAGTTTTTCCAACTTTCAACTTTCAAATATCAAATAATCGTCGAATTTTCGCAGATCCGCTGTTGAAGGATTTATCAACTCCTCACGCATCGTCAGTTTTAAACTAAGGCATTGAAATCGAAAAACTAGGTCATTCGATAAATTTTTGAAGTCGTCTTCAAACACTGAAAAACCTATCAAATTTGTCTAGCGGGAACGCTAAGAAAAGACTTTTATTATTCGAACGTCGAACGTCTTCTATCGGTAAAAACCCGGAAAGCGTAAAACTATATACGGTTTAAGCCTTCATTGAACACCAAATTCATGTTGACTGTTGACGAGGTAAATTGCATTTATTTTTCACAAATGTTTTTGAATGACATGGGTAATAAATGGACTTGAAAATGTTAATTTTGACTAGATTAGAGAAAGTTACAAGCAAAACTTAGAGTAGTACAGAATAAAATTGAAAAGGAAAAATGTAAATTGTAAAATTCAGTTTATAAATTAATTAAAAAACTAAATATTGAGAGATAGTAAATATTAACTTTCGTGTTTGCTATTCTTGCTTGCTAGCAGTTGTTCGTTCATATGAACCACTGTCGATCAAATTGAGCGCTGATTTGCCTTCGTTCTAGTGAGTTCAATATATTTTGGATCCTAATGTTTATAAGATAATTCAGAAGCCTAATATTGATATGACATTTTAATAAATCCCTGACGACCAAAACCCTAAAAGAAAATGACAAATATCTTTTTGGTGTCTAACGACACATACTTATACAGCGGTTTTGTCTATGGGAGCAAACTGTGACAATGCTTGTGGCATTTTAGAATACACAGTGTGTCGTATCCCGACCGGATTCTAATATTTTGAGGTACACGAAGAATCTCGAAGAGACTGTTTGTAACTGAAAATCCACTGCCAAATTCTGTAGTCCTGGATAATGGTAAGCATGTAGTGTCTGCATTTCAAAATAATGGAAATATGCTTGACAATTTAATTTAAATTAGTGATTTTTTCACAATTAGCTATTCAATAAGCAATTATGAATTTAAATTGCAGGTTAATTTTATTTTGTTTTTCATAAAAAATCAAGCAAGTGAGTTGCTAAATCAAAAATTTACAAATAACAAATCGATCAATCCGGTTTCGAGGGCCGCTTCTCCAGTGTATTTTTGAAATCTATTTTCCTCCGTCCTAGCCATATCAACCAAGACCAGTGTTGGGCGAACTTTGATTTTTATTAAAAAAATCCAAATTCATCGATTTTTTTTAAATAACCATGATTTATTTATTTTAATCTTTTTTTTTAATTTGTATGTAGGTTTTTCCCGATTTTTTTTTGTAGCAATTACAAAATACTTTAAAGCTACTTCAAACAATATAGTACAATATACACCCTAAGTATTCGTCAGAACGCGCTTTTTGCGAGGAAATTTTTGACCTATTTTTTTCCTATCTATAAATTCTCGTTGTCAAATGCGTCTTGCTGATTTAGTTGGTGGTTTATCAAAGGAGTGGAGCTAGTGCAAAATACAGCATTAGGTTTCAAATATTCGGCTTAAACACAAGAGCATTTTAAAAACAATATCAGTTGCTCTCGATATTTTGCAGAGAAAAAACGCTACTATCTCAGATGCATCATATCATTAAAACGTCAACATTTCTTTTAGTGCATATGGCTCTTTTAGGGGGTGTTTCTCTTGACATATGTTTATATAGAAAAGTAGAACTCATTTTGGATTTTGGCCCGCAAATTTTGGGACACGCTGTATAAAATAATAGTGTTAAAAAAAAGATTTTTCTTTGTTTCTCTGCAGTCATTTTTATTACAATTAGTGCCCGACCTGTACATGTTTAGGGGCCATCCACTTCTGCAGTATATGCGCAATATTATGTTCTCATATTTGTTCTTTAATATTTTTACATTCCTCTAGGCCTGCATTAGTAGTAAAGGATTTTTTTTTAACTTTTATGGTATCCGTTTTCCAGACATGATAACGTCCTCTTCTCATATTACCCATATATTACGCATCACTACGTTGAGTGACATATTTTTGGTGCCAAATATTAATTCCGTATATTCTAAAATTGTATAATTTTTTATAATTGTGTTCTGGGTTTCACAATTTCGTATTTCACTGGGAATATAAAAAGAGAAAACCTCACCGTTTACTGATTTAAATCTCCACTCTTTTTTCCTGTTTAGAACTAGTTGAAATTTTGAAAAAGCGAAAATCAAAAGTTTTACTAATTTTTATCTATATGTTTATGTTATTTTAATTTGTCGGGGAGTTGCATATATTTTATTTTTTCCATTATCCGTAGTGAAAATAGGGCACTGCAAAACACGGCAGTAACTCTCGTGAAAGCTAAGGCTCATTAACGAAAATATTTTGCTCCTGTCTTCTTTTTATAACGCTGCTAGGTACGTCTCTCGCGTTTCCGACTAGAATAAAACGCAATGTTTTATTGGATAACTCGTTTATTTTCTACCGCTACTACGGTTCTACTACTACTACTACTGATGTTCTATCCACTGATCTAATAAGGTACAAATCAATTATTGAACTGAGGTGGTTTTTACTTGATGAAAATCCATTTAACAAAATAAATAAGAAATAAAAGTTCAGATTTTCATGTATTTTCACATGACAATTGCTTCGACAACACCGTGTCTTTATCAAATGTAATAATTACAAACTACCTGCTACTATATATACCGAAAAATGACCATAAAACCTTAATTAATGTTCTTGTGAGAATTTAAGTTCAATAAAGGAGAGGTATTTAAATCTAATTGATCGTTAAGCAATACATTTGAATGTCTCATTCTGTTAATCTCCATGGCTTCCAATAAATTTAATTTTCTACTTTTTGTGGCTGTATGTAAAATATCAAAATTGTCGTCAAAAATGTGTTTTTCTGTGTTTAAGTGTGTAGCATAATTAGAATCTAAGCTATTGTTTTTAAACGCTCTTTTATGTTCGTTAAAGCGTTTCTTGAAGGATCTACCTGTTTGTCCAATATAAATTTTAGGACAAGATCCACATTTTAACCTGTAGACACCTGATTTTTGGGATTTTGGACATTTCGTTTTATTGTTTTTTTAATATTTTACCATTTTTTACGTGCACATAAAGGGAAGACAGTCATAGCTATCGATCTCCCAGAATATATTTCAAAAACCAACAATTTTCTTATACCAGAACTTTTCCAATGTATCAAACACCATCCTAGCGAGTTATATCAAAGACAATCAAGGATGGAATTACTACCCCTACATTATTTAGTGACAAAGACAAATATTTTATAACAATTATGAATCCACAACCGCCTAAATTATATTCTTTATTTAAATTACATAAACAAGATATGCCCATTAGACCAGTCGTGTCTTATGTAACAGCTCCAGCAGATTGTACAGAATTAGTAAATATTTTAAAGTTCCACACAGATTTTAAACCAAAATTTGCAATAAAAAATTCTTTTGAAATGAACAACAAAATTAAAGATATAAAAATCCCTTCTAACGCAACACTATTGTCTTTTGATGTACAAAACTTATTTCCCAGTATTCCACCTATGGATGTGATAGATTTAGTAGTTTATACCCTAACTCGGAAACAGGTTAACCCATTGGTGAAACAAGATTTATTAGATTGCTTAATAGTATCTTTAGACCAAAATTATTTTGAATTTAATAGACAGATTTATATCTCTAAAGAAAGTTTGATTATGGGAAACCCACTTGGTCCTTTGTTAACAGAGATTTTTATGGATAATTTGGAAAATATCATACTAGCACATCCGTTAAGTAAAAGTTTTTTATGGTGGTATAGATACGTGGATGATATCTTTGCTTGCTTTGTTGAATAATTTTTTAAATTACATTAATTCATTACATAATCGTATAAAATTCACTATCGAGATTGAACAGGATAACTCTATTAATTTTTTAGACTTAACTATTACGAAAGCGAAAAACAAATTAGATTTTTCAATATATCATAAACCTTCACACACGGACACAGTCATACATAACATAGATAAAGTTATAAATAAAAAACAAATACAGACAACAGTAAACTCTATTTGTCCGAAACCTAATACAGAACACGAACAATTTAAAACAATTACATACATAGGGGAACCTAGTGGAAAAGTTTCAAAACATTTGCCAAAATGTGGTTTAAAAATAGTTTTCAGAACTAACAATACAATAAGAAAATATTTAAAAAACAATAAAACGAAATGCCCAAAATCCCAAAAATCAGGTGTCTACAGGTTAAAATGTGAATCTTGACCTAAAATTGATATTGGACAAACAGGTAGATCCTTCAAGAAACGCTTTAACGAACATGAAAAAGCGTTTAAAAACAATAGCTTACATTCTAATTATGCTACACACTTAAACACAGAAAAACACATTTTGATATTTTACATACAGCCACAAAAAGTAGAAAATTAAATTTATTCGAAGCCATGGAGATTAACAGAATGAGACATTCAAATGTATTGCTTAACGATCAATTAGATTTAAATACCTCTCCTTTATTGACCTTAAATTCTCACAAGAACATTAATTAAGGTTTTATGGTCATTTTTCGATATATATAGTAGAACATAGTTTGTAAATATTACATTTGATAAAGACACGGTGTTGTCGAAACAATTGTCATGTCATAATATATAATTCCGTGAAAATCTGAACTTTTAGTTCTTATTTATTTTTATTAAGAAGTCTGTGTATAAAAGAGTGAAATTCAGCCATTTTGTGTGTATAGGGGTGATTTGAGGTGTTATGTCACACAGTCTCACAGTCATTCAAAACATCTCATAAGACACGGTGTTGTCCAAACAATTTCGTGAAAATCTGAACTTTTAGTTCTTATTTTTTTTTACAAATCAATTCATGGATGGATTTTAAATTTTTTAAATTAATAGTTTACTTCAAGGGCTTTTTTAGGGTAACTTTTTGCTTAGTTACGGTAATTCCGTATATAATGATTTTGATGGATGCTATCCGAAAAAGTTGGGTGGGGGGTTTCCCGAACCAAGCTCTAAGGGGTTCTTCCTTCTATCATTCCCTGCAGTAGCTCACACTTGCCTTGACTAGCTTGGAGTTTCTATATGGCTTTCTTATTTGATCGTAAACAACGTATATACACATATACTGCACAGGTTAGTCTTGTATTTAAAGTGTCCAGAAGCCACTAATGGGCATGATGTTATTTTCACCAGTGCTAATATCAAGTTCAGGTTTTTACGTGATTCTGTAATTTTATCCCTGCCCTGTGCACAGATTGAATGTCAGTACATCTATCATTTGTTCATGTTTTACTTTATCAAACGCTTTTTGATAATCAATTAAGCATACAAAAACGTTGCAGTTTACTTTAAACAAATTGAAGTATTAATTCGGACGTAATGAAGAATTTTTGTACAGCGTTCTATTTACGAAAATGTTGAATATGTTTTTTGCTTATAATTCGACGTAGTTCTACGAACGAATACAACTTTATTATTTAGTCTTTAGTGGCCTTAAGCGATATACATGACGAGCCATTTTCAATAAAATGTTGAATTTTTGGCATCCATCATCAAAGACCTTTTTTGTTTCAGTAGAGAATTTAATTAGGTTCGTTAGGTTTCCTACCTATTTTCATCAGTTTCACAGATATCTTGATTATTTGAACATTTTAACAGATTTACCCGTATTTTTAACAGTGGGCCTTTTATCCATTAGTAATAAACTAAAGTTGAGTAATAATGCTTTCGAAATTTGCATTGACCATTGACTATCGCATAGAAGGTGTTCAAAGTTTGTTAACCGATAGATTATTTCAAACGAGATTTCAAGTCAAAAACTCGGTATATATTTTGTTTTGTTAAGCCGTATTTCTAATTTTAATTTAATTTTTAGCATAAACCGCAATATCGCTTGTATTTTTTGAAGTAAAATAATTATGTTAAAGTAACGCAATTGAATGTGATTAAAACAATACAATATAAGAAAACAAAAGTATAATAGTTAATGGTGAGGTATTAATTATTGGCAGCACTCAATGTCAATTAGAGACCACATTTATTCTTGATTTTGTGCTCTGTAACACACGGTGTGACCACTGAAGTCCTCATCGTACGAAAATAATTTCCATCCTGGTCGTTTTTGCATTAAAATAATAAATTAAACAACTTCCAATTTTTGAATATTTACGATTGCAACATTTCAAAATTGACTTTTTTAATTTTCGTTCCTTAAATTTATCTTTTACTTAATTTTGTTTTAGTTCATAATTCATAAAAATTGGAAGCTAACACACATTCACGTGTAAATTCCTGTAATGTAGAAAAACAACCAAGCTCAGTTCTGTTCTAAAATTTTGAAAGCATATTAACTTTGCATTGAATATGACGATTTCAACTAAGATTTTCTTTGAAATCGAAATCAATTTAAGGAAGAACCTCTTTATTGAAGTATTCAGTTTTTTCAAAAAATAAATCATATCAATATATCTTTGAGTATTTTTTTAATGCCCATTATGACGGGTAACGTATAATATTTTGTAAATTGATTCGTTTATTACTTTTGAGGCACTAACTAACCAACTAACCAAAACTACCCGGGATGACGCAGATAATGCAAATGACAATAGCGGGGACAATTTGTACAGTATTACTGACGGAAATTATGCTTTAAATTCATTTATAAACTTGAGATGTATTAAAAAACATATAGTCAAATGAAAACGTAGAAAAACGCATTTACGTTAAAGCAACCTAAATCAACTAACGTCTGAAATTAATCTTAAACAGTATTTTTCAGATCCTTGTTTAAATTAAATATTCTTATTTTGCATATCAAACTTAATATTAAAATTATTAATATTCCGAACTCCAAGTGGCAGAAATTCCTACTTTCTGAAATATTTCAGTATCTCCTATTCTATGTTTCCTTGAAGACTTAAATCTAACGCGTATATCCACTGCAAGGATTAACATAATTTATTAAAAAATTCCCTCTTGCCAAGCCTGCGCTATTTTTATAACGTGCTCCTTATTAGTTTGTTAGTACACTAAATATTTCAACGAGTATAGTCTTTCTCAATCTTCATCGTGTTGGCTTTCAAGAGACCCTCCCCAATAATACTTTAACGATGTTATTACCTGTTGTTACTGGGTAAAGTCATTAAGAAAAGGTTTATTCGTACTTGAGTGAGAAGGCAAAGTTGTGTTTAAAATGGAGATTAAGTGCCGCAAAATAGACAAAAATGCAATTAGTAATGGAATCACACAGATTGTGCTCTTGGACATTTAATTACATTCAAGAAAGAAAAGAAACTAAACTAAAAAAAAATGAAAAATAGACAACAGACCCATAATTTACCTTGATGAAACATGGTTCGATACACGCGACATTATATAGAAAGGATCGGCTGATTCCACTCACAACTGTCAAACGAAAGCACCTTCAATTAAAGAAAAACGCATCACGATCACGCTGGGTCAGAAGACGGATTTGTCCGGAATATTAAGGATTCCCCTTAGATTATCATGAGGATAAAAGTGACGAACTTTTTTAAAATTGGTTGCAAAGCATTCTTTAAAAAAATAAAAAATATTCCAAATAATTGCTTTGCAACCAATTTTCAAAAAGTACAGATTCACCTAAGTGAATAAATTACCAAAACGTAAAAACAATATATTTGTTTATAAGATCCCATTTGACAACACTATTCGGCTGCAACCAATGACGCAACTACTAGAGGTCGTGCCGTGCCGGACTCGCTCGAGTCTCGTCGGCTTCTCCTCCGTCTCGTCGTCCACCATCTTTTCAGCCTTGTTTTTGTTAGCGGTATACGGTATACGGCGGCTTGGCGTCTACTTTGAGTATTTTGTGTGCTGTGCTTACTGCTTTCAGTGCTTTCATTTCAGTTATTTTTGTTGTGGTATTATTATTACTCAAGGATTAAAAATTCAAATTCGTAAGATCAAGCGACGGCAGCAGTTAGGAGTTTGTAAAGCAAGTAAATTGTAAAATAAAGTATAAGAAATATAATTTAATAAAATATATATTATGGTGATTGCTTAGTCGATACTTTTTTTAAGGAGTGATTGCTGGACCGAGTTAAGTTAAAACTGACTTTTTTTGTATCCTATGTACGTTTTAGATTACATATCTTTTCTGATTCTAGACTTCTTTTCGTATCTCATTGCTTAGTTTTTGAAAACAAAAATAAAATCCTCTTGATATTTTTTAAGCAGCTAAAGGTAGGCATACAAAACTAAAATATTTTTTTATTTAAGTAAGTAAAGTTAGAGAAAATCCCCCAGCACAAAATTATGTTTTTAGTTATATAGTATAGTTAATATATTTTTTCTTAAAATGGATGCAAGCATCTCCCCGCAAACACAAAGTATTAATTTCAGGAATCACCCTTTATAAAGTACAATTTTCACATTAAAATGGTTGTTGGATGAATTCATAAAACGAGCAAAAAAAAAGGGAGAATTTTTAGGTTGCATGAAAATGGGTCTTTACTGTCAAACTGATAAGTCATATTTGTTCTATTTTTTTGCGCGCGCGATAGTACCTACTCTCACGAAAGAAATCCTACCGATGAGAGTTTAATGAGGTTTGTATTTAATGAAATCAAATACATAAATGTATACCTACATCATAGTGGAGATTAGCATCTAAGGTCATTTTCATGAGAGTACTATCAAAGTCAAATCAATCCTTTACTTAAAAGGCGGATGTAAGGATTTTTTAAATCTGTTTTTTAAACATAAAAGATACCAGTCTTGTTCTTTTTATTTTTTTATATGAAGTACAGATATATAAAACCTGTCTTTTCAAAACTAAAATATTTTTAGATGCGGATAAGAAGGCAAACACATCACAAACATCAAAAGAATCTGAGAAACCAACAGCTACTTGGCTGACAGAATGACAGAAAACCTGTTAAATATTAGTTACTCTTTTAGAGTTTAGTTCAAGATATAGTATCTTACTCTATTTTTAAGGTACTTTAGGTTAAGTTGTTCCATATTTTTGTTATATTAAATACCTACAATTTTTTCATATCTACAATAGAAACAAAACAGGTGTGTATAAAATGTGTTCTATTAATGGTATCAATCGGCATTCCTTCACTTTTACCATCAAAAGCAAAATTAAAGATTAAATATTAATTGGAAAAAGCTTGTGCATTTCAAATATCGCCTGCTACTCCAGTGATGACTTCACCAACTTCACCAACCATACCCAATAGGTTAATTCCATCACATGCGAGTACCAAATACTGGGATAGAATTGTTGTAGACTTTTAACCAATTGGACTACTGGACATTACCTTTAAAGTATTTCTCATAGTAAGGTCCACTGGTATATCTATATAAGATCGTATATTCTCACAGTCGGATATACTAACGACATATATACTGTGGACGTACCAATTAGTAACATCGTATATCCTTGAGACGTCTTAAGGATGTCCCTTAGCTGAAACAGTATATCCCTAGGATATACGCTATGTCCCGTCAGATATCCCGAGGACGTTTTACGGACGTCCTTGTGCTATTTGGGATGAAGATCGAGACAGACTATGGATGAAATTCTAGACTAATACAATTCTCTCTAAATTGCTGAGCCGCCACAACAAACAAATCCCAAAACAATGCAGCAATTGCGTACGACTACTTCCTTCATTTGTTAAACATCCGACTCGAGAAAATTAATGTTCTATAGTTTTTGTTAGACCGAATTAATTTGCAGGGCTAGGGGGTGCGAATTTAATTGCGTATTGTCAACGTTGTCGGTCGCGTCTTTTTGTCCATTAAATCACAATAAGTCTCGTTAAATTGCTTTCGGTAAAAAACTTATTATGCTTTAACAATATGAACCACACACGCACGTTATAAATATAAACAAGTTCCTGACGCGTATGCTAAGATGTTTTAACAATACTTGTCGCTTCTTTTCTGTAATATTTCAGGCTAAGTAACCAGCTCGTCTTTTAAGAAGCTCATTCATCACGGACCAGAGGAGTTTTGTTGCGATTTGAACATGCGATGCTAGAAGCAAACAACGGACTCTTAAATCATTTTAGTCGTTTAAGCGTAAATTGTTTCTCTCGTCGAGAGTTGTGTGTTTCATACTTTCTGGAGTCTGTGCTATTTTGACGGGGAAAAGTTCTGACGTCGTATAAAAAACACTTTCCAATATCTAGGCCATTTCGGATATGTGTTTGAGAGCAGCAGCATTTCACTGGATATACCGGAAAATGCTGGAAATGACTTTTAAGTTTCTAAAATAGCCACCAGAGGTCGCGATCGCTATATATATTCAAATATTTTTTATTAAATGTTTTTTACTCTATCTCCAAATGGAAAGTGGATTAAAGGATTTTGAGAACCTTATAGTTATTGTTGAAAGGGACTTTTTATAGGCTATCAAATGAGCTATGAGTGAAAGGATTGCAATTGACTACCCTGCCACCAGATGGCGTTTGTTGACATCATGAGAAAAAACTAATATTCTGAAAAAAAAAGTAATGATAGGAATTTTTCATTATTAGAAAGTCAAGGAAAAACCCAACAAAACTGCATCTCAATATCTTGATTATAAATTATTATAACTTATAAATTAATAACTCTATCGGAACACTATGGAAACTAAATATTTATAACCAGAAAACACTAGAAGATTGACTGAAAGGAAAATCAAAGTGCCTCCGGTCATTTTCTATGCAGAATTTATCCTGCTGGAAGTTGGACTATAGCATTTCAAATACAATAAACCATAAATTCAAGGGTAGTAGGGCGAGTTTGATAAAAAATATATATTATTCTACCCCAAAGATAAAAGTCCATTACAATAAGGTCTGGAGATCTGGCAGGCCACGGAGACAAACTGCCCCTTGCTATCCAACGGTTTGGATAAGTCCGGTCTACAAAATATCTAACTTCGTGAGGAATATGTGCTAAGCAGTCAATTTGGCCATTAACTTTACCATTAAAGAAACATGGTCCTATGACTTGATCACACAAAATACCAAATAGGACGTTCACACTGCACGCTCCCAATGAGGACTCTTTGATAACCAACAATGCATATTATGCAAATTGATTCCTCGAGCTTCATCGGTCCATATTATTACTGATGAAAAATTGGTTTCCTCATCTACTATAGAATTTACCCAATTGCAGTATTCTAATCTCCAATCAAAATCAGCTTTTTAAAAATCCTGATGGCATTTTACACTATCTGCATTAAGAAGAGAAAAGGGTGTATATCTAGAATCACTGTGTAATTAAAATAATTCTAAACAAACTTGGGCTGCTATAAAAAATATTAATATTAACTCAAATATTATTCAAAACACTTATATCTTTAATAATAAAATTTTATTTATTATTATTATTATTAATTTTATTTTGTTATTTTATTTTTATGCTTTATTTTATTAACAGAAATTTCCATACCATACCATAAATATATTCATGAAAGAAGTAAATATAATAACAGCAAGAAAACTCAAAGGTTACATAAATTTAGACTCTGACCATTTAAAAAGGTAGATAATTAAGAGCATCCAATAACGACATCCGTATAGCTTTTTGTTTGTTTGTTTTTATGACAATCTCTATGAATGAATAATTTTTGTGTTTTCTACTACTACTTAAACTTAAATAAACTTAGTCTTTAACAATATTGATAACTGATGAAAGCAGATAAGAATATCACAACGTAGTAATAGTGTCTTTAAGATGCTTACCAAAATTCAACTTCTTTTGAGTTTAAAATTCTATTATTCATATTTTAAGATCGGATAAAGATGCGTGTATCACTGGATTGTTGGGCTCTTGTTTGACTATTTAATGAGCCATTTTTTTTTTCAGAAAAAGTATTTTTTTTGTCATTATGTAAGAAAACACCATCTGGTGGCAGGATACTCAATCGCAATAGTCTCACTAGCAGCGCGTTGTATAGCCTAGAAAAAGCCCTTTTTAGTCACTGCAAGTTTATTAAAATCTATCAAGCCGTTTTGGTTAGTTTTGTATTTCCGAAAATGTTGGAGCATCCCCACCAATTAATTTCCCTTTAGAAAAAGAGTAAAAAGCATGCAACAAAAAAGATTTGAATTTTGATGGCGGCCGAGAAATCCTGGAAGATTTCAACATATCCAAGACTTGTCAACGCGGCCGGTTGATTTGCCATATCATCTCTCAAAGAGAGTCCATATGATTTATGGGCATTCTGGGCTTCAGGTCTTCAAGCCTGACGATTTCTTTACGCAGCGTTGTATGTTCTCATTATCTAAGTGAAATTTGAACACCGTGTGACAAATAAAACGACCAAAGTTTCTTGGACTCTCATGAAGATTTAAAATATTATAATTTTGTTGATACAGGGTGTCGCAAAAGTATCCCCTCCGACATCAGCTTTGCTATTTTAATTGGAACATCCTATCTATATCGACATTTTTAAATTTTTTAATTTTTAAAATAAAGGTCAATAGGTTTCATTCGTATATCTGAAATATTATATCTTTAAAAGAAGTAGGATCATGCTATTTAAAAAATACCTAATATTGCCAACAAGTGACCTAATGTGGGCAGCTTTAAATTCAACAAGAATTTATATGGGTGTTATCTTAAACCTCGAATATATCAAATAGTAAGAAAAATTTAAATATAGGATAAATTACCAACCCACCTTATTTTTTATCTTAAAATTGATATCTGAATAAAAATATAGGGTGTTCCACTTGAAAATCTTGAGATTTTGTTAATTGAATTCGCCAAAACGGCACCACCTCTTTGGGACACCCTGTATAAACTGAGGCGCATCTGTCAAACTGATTGAGCAGTCTATCATCTTAGTCAGTGGTCAAATTTTCGTTGCAATACCTGTATCAGTAGCGTCACAACAAAATTATATATGGGGCAATCAAAATATTTAAAAAACACATAACCTCAATTTCTGCCTACACTATGTAAAATTAGAATTGGAATGCCTTAAGAAAGTGACTTTAATTTTAACCATGGATTCCAAAAATGTTGATATATGCAGGGTGTTCCATTTAAAATAACAAATTTGATGTCGGGAGGAACACTTTTTGGACACCCCGTATCAACAAAATTATATTATTTTAAGTCTTCGGGAGAGTCCAAGAAACTTTTGTACGAAACTTTTTTTCGTATCTCCTTCCGGATCTTATAGTGGGTCGTTCTATTTCGCACACGGTGTACATAACATATTTGACGTAGCACTGACCACCTATGTATGGGGAATCTATTGGAAATATCAACAACATACTTTTATTTTATACATAGCACCCTGAATGTTAAATAATTTTTGTAAATTCCTGAATATGCCACTCATATTTCATATATGAATTTTAGGTCAAAAGTGACGTTTGCAAATCTGAAAAAATGTCCGATTTCCCTTTATATACTTGTGATTGATTACCTTACTAGTTGCCTGTTTAAAAGATAAATGAATACGTAGTTATCATAAAACATTAACAATTTCAACAACAAAAAAAAGTAATTCATACCATAGATAAAGCGTGATCATTTCACCCATGGGTAAGAAGACATTGTGGAAAACTATGAATGAAGTGAATTTTCGGTTTAATAGAGAAAGACGAAATTATTTGTTGTAGTAATGTCTATCTAGTTATATGGACGAAACTTGGGTAGTTTCTTGGCAGTTGCCCGAACTATGTCATCAATAACATTTGTAAGAGCACTTGCAGTAGATTATTTTAAAATCTTCTCCTGCTTCTATTCTATTAACCATTATATACATTTGATTATACAGAACTTTTTCAAAAATTTTAGAAAGCATTATAGCACTAATTATGTCAGATTCAACCACTTAATTACATTTCATGCGTTGTCTTTGGTATTCTTTTTGAATATTTTAACGCGTTAGCACTACAAGGGTACAAGATCACATTATCAAAAGAATAGGTAATGAACTTTTACAATAGTATGATGAGTATTGGCATCTACGAAAAGTACCTATGCCATAATTCTCGCTAGCTTTTTACTATTTCCGGGACTAGAAAGTTCGCAGTCGAATCTGAAGAACTTTGACCACAACTTCAGTAATGCGAAACGAGACGTCCTAAATATTACAGATAGCTTGAGGCGCTACAGATTTGTTACAAACTTCATTCGCTACTACTGTGTTTGAGTTAAACTAGTGACTTATTTAATCGACTGCACTTCATTGGGTACGCGGGATTTCTTGTAACATGAAACCGTTCTATGGTGTCGCTCTCTTGAACGTTAATTAATTTTTATGCACATTTATGTGGTAAATGTACTCCAATAGTTATTATATTTGCTATCTCATTTAAAGTTGTGCTTAAGGAAAATTGAAACGTGTGCTGACGTGGAAGTTCCATTTGCCATGAGGCAATTTCAAGTATTAATTTAAACTCACAAAGTTTAT
Organism: Cylas formicarius; assembly: GCF_029955315.1. Taxonomy (NCBI): domain Eukaryota; kingdom Metazoa; phylum Arthropoda; class Insecta; order Coleoptera; family Brentidae; genus Cylas; species Cylas formicarius. The sequence goes on from NW_026844352.1 coordinate 3,335,811, forward strand.
GAATTTATTAATATTGTTTAGCATTCGACAGTTTTCGTACAAACTTAGGAATAAAAACAAGACTTTCCATTAAATTTTACAAAATATCGTTGTTATTTCTTGTCGAATATGACTGATAATTACCACTTCTGACATAAGGAGCTTTCTTTGCATGTGTTAACCTTAAGAAAAAATATCTGCGTCACCGTAGAAATAGAGTGGTTTTGAAGTGTTTTATTTGCTTTTGCAGTGCAAAATAAGTCCTAGTTTTCCATACAAATATATATTTGTATGAAAAATGAAATAAATAATTTAGTTCATATTTCCGTTATTTCGAATAAATGGTAGCGGGTACCTATCCTAATATTTTGAGATTCACGAAAAATCTTGAAGCCATTTGTAAGCCATGTCTAACTGATTCATTCCAGTGATGAAAGAATCCAATATATAGAGGCATCACTCAACTAAGCCTGCACTCAACTATGCTGCACTCACCGACAGGACAAATAGGAAAACATAAAATCCAGAAGTTTACTGCAAATTTGGAAAAACAGCAACAAATGTTTCATAAACAAAGAACTCAACAAAGCAAGTATTATAGTTAGTTCAAAAATGACAGTCATTTGCAGGGTTTCGTGTCCTGAAAAAAAACAATTTGAAAAAATTAGTTTGTCAAAACGAATTGTTGTTGGACATGTAATAATAATAGCTATTATTATTGCTGGTATTGTCAGAAACAGCTCAGAAAGAGTTCACTGCTTCTGCGGAATTGCTGGTGCACCTTCTATGATCGCCTTACGCAAAAGCTTCATCGGAATATTAAACTAACAAAACATGATTTGATAATCAATTCGACGTCAGATTTTTATAAATATGGTAGTAAAAGCCATCAGTTTCATTCGATCTTCATAACCATTATCAGTTAGCGTTTTCGATGAAATGTCAACCGAATATAACCGTGACATATTGTGTCATTTTATACACATGAAAGAAAAACCGGCGAAATAGAAATGTGACTTACCATTTCTAGTCGACTTTACAGTATATTTGTATAGTATATTTTATAGTTGACTTCTGGTTCATTAGCAAAAAAAATATTTTTAAGCAAGTAGCAGCTCTGTCAGTAAAATTTCAAAAAAATTGAAATAGGACGGTAATTGTTATATTTACGGTTTTTTTTAACTGGAATCATTTTTGCATCCTTAAATTGATCTGGGAAAATACAGGACTCATATAAATGCTGTTAATATTGTACATATCTAAGCAGCATGAATTTTTTAAACTTCAATTGGCTTTTGAAAAAATGGATTCCGATATATAAGGAAAACTAAAGCATTTGTCAAAATAACTGTAATTGTTATTTAAATTTAGAGGCTCAATTGAGTTTAAGTCTAAAAAAGAAATATTATCCATTATATTGTCTGAAATGCTTGTAAAATACAAGTGAAAATCATCAAATTCAGTTGATCGAGATTTAAGGAAATTCAATCATGAAATCTAAATTTAAAAACTGAGTTGTGCGATGTCTACACAAAATACCTTGCAGTATGCGTATAGCCGTACTTATAAATGCCATATTTTGCATTTCATATCGTTATTTTAAACAAGTGAATTATAATAACAACATAAAATGAATCTTGCAAATAATGTTTTGTAGCATTTATTATTTTGCGTGACTACTAAACTTTGAGTCCCCAAAGTCGTCAAAACTCTATTTTATGTAAAGACTTTACATGACATTATCAAAACGAGTTTATATCAATTAGATACTCTACCAAGTTCCATTTCTAAACAATCAGAGCAATACATGGGAAATATTCTTTAGTAAACATTAACTAACGCCTGATATATTTGACCGTCCTGTGCGTGTTATTAATTCTGTGAATCAAAATTGTGAGTTTCACAAGTTAATTAATTAATAGTTGCAACAAACTTTCTCAATTAACACTATCGAATTTGCAGCTCATAGTCTTTTTGACGACAAGCACACGTATAATAATTTGCTATATTACAGTCAGCACAAATGAACCGACATTTCTATGCTGGATGCCATTTATTACTTCTCGGAATTTTGACGCAAAAATCTCAGTCTCAAAGCTGGGTCGGTTGCAATATAGGGCTTTCATCGTTCATCGTCTGAGGTGTTGCGGTTTTCTCGAGTATGCACTACTAAATTGACTCTATATTTTATTTGCTAACGTGATTTAAGTATTTAATTGAAGCAATGATTTATCTTTATCGGCATTTATATATATATATATATATATATATATATATATATATATATATATATATATATATTCTCACGTATTGATTCACGGATGGAAAAATGTGATGACACTATACTCCGGGATATCATCCGTTCGCTCGTTGAACTCCGACTGGAATCCTGCAGACGTTTCGCCAAAATCTCACTTGGCATCTTCAATGCTCGCGCTCCGAAAACACCAGTGGTCGAAGTGTTTTCGGAGCGCGAGCATTGAAGATGCCAAGTGAGATTTTGGCGAAACGTCTGCAGGATTCCAGTCGGATGCAAGATTCCAGTCGGAGTTCAACGAGCGAACGGATGATATCCCGGAGTATAGTGTCATCATATATATATATATATATATATATATATATATATATATATATATATATATATATATATATATATATATATATATATATATATATATATATATATATATATATATATATATATATATATATATATATATATATATATATATATATATATATATATATATATTGTGGAAAAACTACTCGTGAATTTTGCAACGCACCTGCTCACTCATCATTGTGTGTGTCTAATTTTCACCGGATATACCCCCCTGTGACTTTCTCCTGTTCCAAAACTCAAAAAATCAGCACATTTTGTAAGTGTCACTTACACAGCAAATTAAATCTAAAACATAAAAATCTTACAGTGATAAAATATTATTCGCTATTATAATATTTTAATAATTTAACAATAGCAACTTGAATAACACACAATTTGTACACAATTGGAGTTGACCAGTTTTTTTAGTGGACGCCTTACATAAGTCGTCAGTGTCGAAAAAATGCATGTTTTGTAGAAAAACAAAAAATGCAAAAAATGCAATTGATTTTTGTAATTACTAATAACCATAAAACAATAAAAAATTAAGGGAAAGTAAGGAACTGTAAATTTCTGCTTCACACTCCTGTGGAAATCCGGTGGGCAAAAGATATCAAACAACACCATCATCGTTGAGGTTACCACTTAAATGTTTAGTACATGGTCATCCTTTTATTCGCTATTCCGGATACAGTTCACGGGTTTCGTCATTTTTATGGTTATTACAGGCTTGGGTGCGGTAAATTTGACGTCATTTCGTGCGAAATCCTATGAAATTCTAATTTACTTCGTACGTGCGGGATATACGGGGACTTAGGACGAATGATGCATTTCGAATGTTTCCGCATTAAGCATTGCAGCAGCATGATCCCTTGGTTACATTAACGATGCCGCGCTGTCGGTAATTAGTTTATCTTTGTTGCAGGTAGTTAAAGCAAACATCATTTTTTTCCTTCTACCTCAAATAAACTTTATAACTGGACTCAAAATAAACCTATTCAGTATTAGAATGCGTACTTTTCTGTTGGTATTTTTTCATACGTCACGCCTAACAGAGAATCCCATAAAGGTACCTATTTATTTGTATAGACAGAATTCCTTTTTCATGTTTTCCCATTCATGCTTCCAGGAAAATTTCCCATAATACGGCAAGCTCAGAACTGCTATTTATACGGTTTGTACTGTTCTGTTAAAATTATATCAGATCGATGCCGCTTATGCTTTAAATATTTGTAGTTGATGTTATTTAACTATTGCTAATATTGAATACTCAGAAACGACTTACAGTTCAAGAAGCCGAAATGCGGAACAGTGCCCCTCAAACTTACAGAAGGCCATTCATAGAAAGATAAATCCCGAACCAATTATTTGTTTTGGAATGTTAAACGTAAGCGACTCTGGTACATGTGAAATGCATTTAATTACCCAGTCAAATCTATAGAGCACCCCTCTAAATGTTAATTATTCTAACAAGTTTCAAGTTTTAAGTTTCTGTTACCAAAAGAGTGAGTAAACAACAGTCTCTATTCAAAATTCATAGAAAGAGAAAGAAAAAAAATGTTATCTAACAACAAAGTATCGAAAGAAACAAAACTTTCCTATATATATATATATATATATATATATATATATATATATATATATATATATATATATATATATATATATATATATATGTATATATATATATATATATATATATATATATATATATATATATATATATATATATATATATATATATATATATATATATATATATATATATATATATATATATATATATATATATATATATATATATATATATATATATATATATATGTATATATATGTATATATTATGTATTATGCAATACATACCAATAAAAAAATATTACGTGAAAAGACAAACAATGCAAGAGGACCAAAGCAATCGTTATTTATTTTTTTCTATTGTCGCTGTCGGTAGCATGTAATAGCATGCCCCTAAATTTTTTTAACTAAAAGTTACAGTAGACCAGATAGACATAAATAATAATAATAATAATAATAATAATAATAATAATAATAATAATAATAATAATGGAAAAATAAATAATAACTGAAAGTTCAGATTTTCACGAAATTATATATTTTGATATGACAATTGTTTGGACAACACCGTCAAGACAGTCATGGCTACCAATCTCACAGCATATATTTCAAAAAACAACAATTATGAATCCACAATCCCCGAAATTAGTTAATTAGTAAAATTACATAAACAAGATATGTCAGCAGTTAAATTCTCAACAAAATTTTTATTTTAATATTTTAAAATTCCACACAGATTTTAAACCAAAATTTGCAATAAAAAATCCTTTTGAATTAATCAACAAAATTAAAGATATCAAAATCCGTTCTAACGCAACATTATTGTCTTATGATGTACAAAACTTATTTCCCAGTATTCCACCTATGGATGTGAGATTTAGTAGATGTCGTCCTAACTCGGAAACAGGTTAACCCATTGTATATAGTATCTTTAGACCAAAATTATTTTGAATTTAATGGACAGATTTACATCTCTAAGGAAGGTTTGATTATGGGAAACCCACTTAGTCCTTTGTTAGCCGAGATTTTTATGGATAATTTGAAAAATATTTTACTAGAACATCCTTTAAGTAAAAGTTTTCCATGGTGGTATAGATACGCTGATGGTGTCTTTGCTTGCTTTGTTGAAACGGAGACAGACAATTGAATTCTTTTTTAAATTACATTAACTCATTACATAATCGTATAAAATTAACTAGACACAGTCATATATAACAGCTCAAATCACCCTTATGCACACAAAATATCTGCATTTCACTCTGTTATACACAGTAATACGCCACTCTCAACAGAAAATTACAACAAAGAACTTGATATCGTTAAACAAATTGCATTGAACAACGGCTACAATCCGTCCATTATAGATAAAATTGTAAATAAAAACAAATGCAGACAACAGTAAACTCTACTTATCCGAAACCGAATACAGAATACGAACCATTTAAAACAATTACATACATAGGTGAACCTAGTGAAAAAGTTTCAAAACATTTGTCAAAATGTGTTTTAAAAATAGCCCTAGAGATCAGTGGGCTTTTAAATAATGTAAGCAACACTTAGCGAACTATATCCCTATATTTCCCTAAACCATGGGAAAGAAGTGATGTTGTAGGAGATGCAACGGACTTAAGGTGTATTTCCCAGGTAGATCCAAAATTTAGTGCATTTTAAATAAATGATCATCAAATAACTATCACTCGCATGGCAATCTAGCAACAAACGCTTCATAATTTTCCTACTTCTAGGTAAAACACGCGTAACCAAAGGAAACCATGTAAACAATATATGTAGAGTATATATGGAGGGGTCGTAATTATCCTTATATTCCACAATTGTTAACTAAATTTGCAGAATAAAATAGATTAATTAAAATATATATTACCAGGATCAGTGTTACAGCGACATCTTTCAAATTCAGAATTTCCTTTCATATAGCCATCCGGGACTCGTATAAATATCCACTTCCTCCCGTTTTACTTATTTAACTTTCGACTTTTTTCGTCTAATACTATTAGGGAGCGCTTTCCCATTTTCGGGCCTTCTCGAGGGCGTTAAATTCAGTTACTGTTAATCTTTAGGCGATTTATGCTATAAGCCGTTTCGTTTTCCCAATTTCCTCTCTCAATCAGCCCACCCACCCAGGGGAACTTTTCTAAATTTGTGATCGCTGTCGACGCAATAAATTTCGACTAGCGAGCTTTGCATAACACATTATTAACAAAGCTGCGAAATAAGGATAATCAATAACGCCGAATGAAGTAAACGTGTTATCCTCTGCGGGGAACCTTTGTATTTTTCAAAAATGTAGGTTTGAAGACAATCGATCTAAGCCACAAACAGCAATAGAGGTTTTTTCACATTTTTATCTACGAAGGTAGAACCCGAAATAAAAAAACTGAAGTCTATTTTCCAATTGTTTATATCAAAATCTTCAATATAAATTATTTTTTCCAATGAACCTCTGGATTAAAATTTTTAAAAGGTGATTTCAGATTTCTATGAGATCCATTTTGGAATTTTAATTCAATCGACTAGTATTTTGCCAATCGCAAACGAAACCAAACTTGGAATAGGATAATATATATAAAATACACAAGTTTTTTGCAGAAAATTAGCCATGACTTCTAAACTATCAATTTTTGCAATAAAAATTGGATAAATGAAATGATACAGAATTAAATCCCAAACTCAATAAAAGTGCCTTTGAAAAGAATAGATTTTTAATTATAAAAACCCTGTATAATATATTTTCGCCATAGATATGTCAAAATATTACTATTCTGGCAAAAAAAATATAATAAATAAATAAAAATATAATAAATACTATAAATAAAATATATACTTAGGGTCAGACACTTTTTGTATTTAACCTTTTTTCCTCAATGTCGTACTAATTGAGATATGGTATAGGAGCATCTTAAATGGACCACCCCGTACATTACTTTCAATTGATGATAGTCAGGGACGGCTCAAGAACTGGAAAAAATCATAATCAAATAGTCTCACTAAAATATTTTCGTTATTATCAACTATAAAATTAATAATGTTTCGCATCGTCATCGTCATAGTGAAAATCAGAATCTTCTGTTACAATGTATGATTGACGCTCGTCATGAACAAATAAATGAGGAATATTATAATTTTTCGTATTTGGTTAGTTTTATGGCAGGAATTGCAGAACATCTTAAAATGGGGGGGGGGGGGGGGCTGAAGCTTAAGGGAATATTATTTCGGGTAACTGATTCCCATATTGGTGAAACGTAAAGTCTGTTTCAAACTTAAATCTTTTATTAAGGCTTCTTCTCTCTCAAAATTCGTAAAAAGTTGTCACTCCTCATGATTTTAAAATTCCTCGTCTCTACGGACTCCCAAAGATTGACAAACCAGAATTGTATATTATATATATATATATATATATATATATATATATATATATATATATATATATATATATATATATATATATATATATATATATATATATATATATATATATATATATTATAGGTTTTACAATTGTATTAGAAACAAATACTCTTATCAAAAAAGATGAAACCTAACAATGGGTTATTCTGTTTGCAAAATACCTACCCACACATATTGATACCTTAATGAGCTGTCACATAATCAAAAGTAACCAAAAATCATCGCTTATTAACTCTCTTGGTTACAGAGTCGTCAAACTATCTGAACCCCAGTCACTGAACCTAGAATTAAAACACCCTATATCTGCTGTTCTGTCTCATAACTTTCACATTTTCACATAAGCGTCCCATCACAAAATCAACTTCAACACAACCTTCCAAAGACAACCCCTTGCCACTGTTGTCCTTTCTTACGTTCAAAACATCACTGACCACATATCAAAAGTTCTTAAGAAATATAACGTCCAAGCCAGATTTAACACTTGTCCAAAACTCTCAGCATCGTCGATCAGTCAAAAACAAAATTCCGTTTGAGATACCAGGAGTCTACAGCATTCCATGCATACGCAGCAAAGAATACATTGGAGAGATCGGACGGCACAAAACCGGACATCAAATTTTATTCAATGAAATTAAAATTCTTGCATGTAATCAATTTTTCAACCAACGAAAAATCCGAGAATATATAGAAATCTATAAGCAACGAGACAATGTTCATGCCCCTCTTTTAGCTCCGCCCCCCTCAAGCAATATGTAAGCAGGTATAGTCTGTACATAGATATAAGAAAGTGACCAATTGCTTTTGAATGGGATTATCCAAGGGTGGTCATTAACATACAATGCAACAACATTATTACCTAAAGATTCGGAATTTAAATTCAGGTAAAATTGTGGTCCGTCATAGAAAATAATTTTATACCTACTTGTGTTTAATATTCTTTGGTTTGGTATAATACTTACTTTAAGTTTATTAGTAATCATTCTTATTTCGTGTGTAATACAGCGTGTGTTGAATCGTGTGCGAATTATGCAAAATATGTGCGAGTCTAGTGTATCTCGGAAGATGCTCCCGCCCAAATGTAGAAAACACTATTCTATTATGACTAAGGAAGTTATAAACAATGTTTATTTGACTCTCATTGAACGTGGTGCCAACAAGCAAACATCTTTAGAAAAAACGGCCACATTGACGAAAATTCCAACATCAACTGTATGGAAAATTGTGAATAATCCCATTTCAGCGAGGAAAAAAGAAGCGATGCTGACATTTTCTCGAGTGTAGATGAATGTGATCAAGATATAATACAGCGTAAAATTTACCAGTTATACGAGGAACAGAGCGTGCCTACATTAGATATCCTAATTAGGAGGCTTGAAAAAGATGAAACGGGTGTTAAATGTGGCAGAACTACCTTATGGAAGTGTATTCAACACATGGGTATTAGATTAAAAAAAAATGACAAATGGCAAGTTTTAATGGAATCTTTTGGAATTCGTCGCAACAATGTTTTTCCGCGTGTTCACTCCCATGTCCTCAAACTGATAGAAACCGAAGATTTTAACATCCCTCCACAAAGTTGGGCAAATTCTGTTAAACATATAGAAAAAGCAGAACAATCTTATATCCATATTGAAAATAATATAGAACAAATAATAATTAGAACAGGCGATGATAGCGATAGTGATACTGATATATTATGTGAATAATTTTAAGTAATTTAAGTAGGTAATAAATATAATTTGTAATTTTATTTAAGATTTATACATAAATAAATAAATATTGCTTAGTATCTTTCCTAACAAAACCCCAAATAATTAAATTCTAAGCAAAGTACGGACCTGTTCGGCCATCTTTCATTCTTACAGCTTGCCCATGACTTTCCTTAATTCGTATCAGTTAGTCACTTTCTTATATCTATGAACAGACCTTACAGAGTAGAATGTCTGCCAGTTTCAGTTATGCTCTGAAGATGCCAAGATGATGATCTGACGAAACGTCAGCAAGTTCGCTTCATCAACAACCGAGGCAGAAGATGTTCAGAAGATAAAGTTTATGCCGTTATTATTGGACAAGTCTATCCAAATCAGATTGCAGCTGGATGAACATGACTTATTTGTTTATTTTATTGATTAGTGGAATGGGAATTATTCAGTCCCAGCAAAATTCATTTAAATTTGCATAAAATTATCCCTTAATGTCTAGAAACGTTCATTGTTTTTGTCGAATGTTAAGTCACTTTATTTTAAGTACCTTAGAACTCTAAAATCGCAACATAAAAAAAACATTAAAATAATTGCCAACGTGTTGGTGGAAAATATATGAAGAGAATATGAAAAAATAAATAAAAAACGGGCTTAAATATAGTCATCATGAGGTGTAACGGCTGTAACGTTGAATTTTCACGGCTTTTCGATGAAGTGTTTCTGGTGGTTGTTGGTGTAGGACGTCTTTGTTGGTGGTCCCTGTAACCCGTAACTGGTGGTATCCGTATCCTGGTTGTTGTTGTTTCCCTGGAATTCATCTTGTACCAGTGTTGATCTCTAGGAACTATTGTTGTCTGTGACCTGAGGATTCGGTGCTGTCTGTTTCTTAATGCGAGTGTTCATAAGTCTTTTTTTTGTCGGTTGTTGATGAATCAGATTTGCTGGGGTTTCGCCAGTATTTCTGTTGCCTTCTTAAGTTCCAGTTAATCCCTGAATCGGCGAAACGTTAGCAAGTTTGAAAGTTTGATTTATAAACAACTTGAGCATTAGGAATCCAGAAGATTTCTAAACAGGGTACATGTTTCCCCTCTCCGTATTAGCATGGGATTTAATATATACATTTCTGGTGTCCTTCGGTTCAGTGAATGTGACAGAGCTGGCTAGCTCTTCTAGTACGAGATGCTGGTTGTTTCCGTTTCTTGTCCATTGCAGGGTGAATTTTTGAGTACAAGTTGTTAATCAGACTTTCATGTATTTTTCAGAAGTTACTCAGAGTGACCTAAAGAAACTACTTTATTGGGTATGCTTGAGGTAACAGACTTAATAAATATGTTAACGAGTGTACACCACATAACACTGAGTTGAGCATATCTCATTCGAGTGATTATTAGTTGAAATGAAAAACCGAGAAAATTCGGGATAGTAGGGTTATATTTCCATTATGGAATCAGTTGAAACTGAAACTCCTTGGCAAGATGAATTAAGACAGGTCTAAAAATAACCAGGAGATATCAAATTTATTTCCTAACTTTTTTAGTCTATAACTCGATGAAAAAAAATATTGGCTGGCGTAAGGGTTTGAGGGCGGACATTATTTCCTTTGACGGCACAACGGGAAACCGCCTAAAGGGAAAATTTGTTTTTAGATGAAGAGACTGGCTGTTGCGCATTGTTTTCGTTATATTTGAACAAGTTTCGATAAAAAAAGACTTCCAGATATTTAGAATTTCGTACGACGCTTATGTAGGCAGCTTCTTTTTTTTGGTCTTGTTACGAGGTTAGCGAAAAAATTTCCCGGCCTGACATAGATGCAGCTCCAGTATCACGATAAAACTTTGTCTTCTTTTAAATATATATCTTAGTAGGCTGCGAAAAAAAAAATTAAGTCTTGCGTCAAATAGTTTTCTATTGACAACATTTTGAACAAGACGTGTCCGAAAAAATGACGCAAATAACGCAAATTGAGTATAGAGCAGCCATAAAGTTTTTGACAAAAGAAGAGTTAGCACCTAAAATTATTAAAGAAAGGCTGGATGGTGTGTATGGCCAAAATTCTCCTTCATATTCTGTAGTAAAAGAATGGGCAAAACGTTTTCGAATGGGGCAGTAGTCCCTTGAAGATGATTAATAAATTGGTCGACCAGTGGAGATCGTAACGGAAGATATTGTTGCGATTATGGAAGAGGTGGTATTGAGTGATCGACGTCTAAAAGTCAAGCAAATCTCAGAAATTACTAAGCTTTCTGATACAAGTTTTCGTCAAATCCTGCATGATCATTTAGGTATGCATAAATTTAGTGCAAGATGGGTTCCTAAAAACCTTTCGGCTATTCAAAAACTTCTGTTGGTCGGAACCGAAGCATGTGATAGAAACTATTGTGACTGTGGTTCTCTATTATGACCCTCTATCGAAAAAAGAATCAATGGAGTGGCGTCGTAAGGGTGAAGCACCTCCAAGAAAATTCAGAGTCTGCCAGTCAACAAAAAAGGTGATGGCCACGATCTTTTGGGAAAGAAACTAATACCACTGTCAATGGTAAACATTACGCAAAATTATTACATAAATTGCGAGACTGTAAAACGTCGAGGAAAACTGACCAGAGGCGTGCGTCTTTTGCACGATAATGCACTGGTCCATACTGCTGGTTTTGCACAGGTTGCCATTTTAGAGTATTGGTTCTAAGAGAATGATCATCCTCCCTATAGTTCAGATATGGCTCCCAGCGACTATATTTGTTTGAATATTTGAAAAAGGACTTACGTGGACGGCGGTTTAACGACGAAGTTGAGTTAAAAGAGGCTGTTTTAGCTCATTTTACAGACAAACCAAAAGAATATTTTTTTAAAAGGGATTGAGTTATTTATAAAGAGATGTAATAAGTGTATTGAAGGTAAAGGGGATTATATTGAAAAATAATAAAAAATTGTTACTCTACTTTGTTTCTTTCATATCCAGGCCGGGAAATTTTGGCGCTGCTTTCGAAAAAACGATGAAATCAAATTTTTCGAAAGTATACGAGCTTGGCAACTTATATCTCGGCAACGGGTGGTCCTAGGGGATCCTCTTTGCTACAGAACTGGACAGAGGCGAAAAAAATTTTTTTTTCCGTTGTCTGTCCTCTGTTGTCCGTTTCTCTGTAGACTTCGCATTAATTGGCCATAACTTTCGAACGGTTTGACCTACCATGTTCAAATTTGGCTCCTCTTAATAAGCCGACGGAACACACAAGTCAGTGAAAAAAGGCCGCCATCGGACCTCGGCGTCCAATTAATTTTTTTCGATTTTCTATTGTTTTTTTACATTCCTGTGAAACACGATAACTATTCGAAAGTTGAAGCTACCGACACGGACGGAACCTTTTGAAATTGGGGTGACTGGGGGGTCGGAAAGTATTTTTAAAAAATTCAAAATCCCGTTTGCAGGAGTCTAAGAAACAAATCATTTCTGGAAAACGGTTTACCCTACTAAAAAAATTCTTAAACGAGAATACGCAGACGATTCGGCTTCATAAAATTTTATTCTAGAAAATTTTTCAAACCTGTACAGGGTGCGCCGTAAATTAAAAAAAAACGAAAAATGGATCCCCTTAACTGAAAGACTATGCTTCGGATGTCAGTTTGTTTTACATGGCTATATAACCCGCATGCACAACTAAAACTTTTGTATTTAAGGTTTATATTAAAAAACTTAATAGGTGCCCTAAATTTGCAGCTACCTATTTCAGATTAGGCGGAGAAGTAGAAGTTCAGACCCATATTTAAACTATTAAAGTCGGGGGCATTTAAGTACCGCAAAGTATTTTTTAAAAATCTTTGATTTTTTTTTGGTTATTTTGGCTTGCAGAAAAACATGTTTTTCTCCATAACCATTCGCCCGATAGGCGAAATTAGTTAATCTACAGTTATTGTATTTGGGGTTTTCGTCTATCACACACGCTGCTCGAGAAATTTGAAAAAATCGATATGAAAATCACTATTTCGGCTGTCAGGACGCGATGACGTCATTGATTATTACTGCGCATTGCATGGTTTCAGAAAAATCTTATTCTCCCGAAAACCATTTACTATTTTAGAAAAATTCTTGGACCAGGAAACGTGAAAGAATCAGGGCTATAACCGCCATTTGCGGAATTTTTTGAATTATATACAGGGTGTGTCGATTATGTGCAAAAAAGACCATGAAAATTGCGGATAAATTATTAGCCGTAATTGAAAAACTATGAATCATGGGATAATTTGATGTAAACAGTCTCGAATATTGTGTCGAGAGAGAGAGGGTATCAGGTTTCGTCCATCATACAGGGTGCGCGAGATATTTGGAATATTATAATTGGAAATCGTTATTACTTGTACAATTTCTTATATTTATCAAAGTTTGTCGTGCCTTGTAAAAGACGCTTTATGCATGGTGTGTACACATTATAGTTACATCGATTTTGCGTACAAGAAACCGCGAAGGGGCTTCTTTTCAAAGTACAAAGCTGCTTCGCGCTACGCGCTGCGAACTTGCTCCGCCCAGCAACGATTTTTCGAAGGCAATCTTGTTCTCTAAGTATTGCCAAATACTCCTAAAAAGAATTAGCAACTTAGAATCGTATCTAATGGAATTTTTGTTTTAGATCAATTAACGAGTGTTTCATTAACTGTGTTCCAATTATTAATTAATAAGTCAATTAAAAATTACAAAGGAACAACCGTCAGGGGAATTCTCCTTCGCAATTTAAATCAGGCGGTTCGTGCGTACATTAATTAAACACTTGCCGAAAACAAGCCTTGGTGGGTGTTTTGTTTTGTGCGGGAAAAATGAGAAATTGCGTTAAATATTTCTAGGAATATCCATCCCATGATCCAAGAATAACAAAGTTCGGCAGGTAGCGGTAGCAATTTTAGTTAAGACATTAACGGGCGACCAAGAGGCTCTTTAAAAGCTTTCGCAGTAAAAAAAAACCTACGGTGCTCTTACACTCGACACTAAGTTCAGGAAATAATAACCATAAAACTCGGGCAAACTTCGTGATAATTCAGGGAATTAAATTTTAATTGACATGGAAACGGCTTGTGGACATTTTCCATTACGACCTAGGCCAGGAAATTTAGCTGCAACAACGGAATTATATTCTACTTTTTTTATTAGCTCGCCTTAAATAGTTTTTGCTTTCAGTTTTGCCCTCTTGCAGTCCATTTTAATTCTTTAATTGTGTTGCATCATTGTTATTTCGGTCGGTTCATCGTGTTTGAATGCGGACCCGGCAGGCCGACTCAAAGAGTGTTTATTTTTGTATTGGACAATGGATATGGATGAAAATTTAGGACTTCTTTTGAAGAAAATAAACTACCAAGAACGTCAGAGGATGCTTTGTGGTGACCTTAAAGTCCTTTGCATGCTCCCAGGACAACAGGTGGGTTATACAAAATTTCAATGCTTTATTTCTGAGTGGGTTAGTCGGGCAAGAGATAGACATTGGACTCAAATAGAATGGCCCTCCAGAACAAGCCTTACATCTGTTGGCAAAAATGTATTAAGAGATAGCTTAGTTGATTCCAAAAAGGTTTTACTGCCTCCTCTACTTCTTAAACTTGGCTTGATGAAGCAGTTTGTTAAAGCCCTACACAAAAATGGACAGTGTTTCAAATATTTTTGTGAGAAATTTGCAGCCATATCTGATGCCAAGATAAATTAGGTATTTTTGTTGAGCGGCAGAGAAGAATAATATGCAATGTCGAAAATTGATAAGTTTCTTGGGAAATCTATGGACGAAAACTACGAAAGCATTGCTCAAAATATTTTACAACACTTTCATCGTCTAGGTTTTAATATGAGTTTGAAAGTGCATTTCCTATTTTCACACTGGAACTGTTTTCCTGAAAATCTTGGAGCAATTAGCGAAGAACAGGAAGACAGGTTTCACAGGACATTAAGGAAATGGAACGGCGATACCAATCCAGATGATGGCGGATTGCTGCTGGATGTTACAAAAGCATATGCTCCTTAAAAACACAACGCCGAAAGTGTGGACAATACAGCCTTCTGGCCAAAGACGAAGATTTCACTCAAAAATGTCTGAGTAAATTTTTTTTTTCACTTTTTTTAAATAGGATTTAACAAAATTATATAAAATCAGTTTTCAAAATAAAAACATCTGTCAAAAATTTGAATTTTGTAGACATCTGCAATCTGTTGTTCTTCTTTAGTAGTTACACGGGAGACTACCACATAAAGACAAATTATCCAAAATAGCGAAACTATAATAACGAAAATATAATAGAATATTATTGATCTTATCAAAACTTTTGATATAAAACAATTATTGCGCAATGTGAAGGCACAGCCACCTTATAAAACGCAAAGCAAAACAAGAAAATGCATTGAGGCACTTACAATGATTAAATTATGTTTGTAGCATAGTATAGCACAAATTGCTTATGCAAACTGATTTGTCGTATATTTTTTATGTATCTTATGTTTAATTTCATAAATGTTTCTTTTAATAAAGTAATTTCCACTCTTAGATATCAGTAAGTTGCAATATATGATAAGTTTTATTTTTCTACTTTCCAACCTAAAAATGCAGTTCAGGGCCCAATTAAGGTTAAATAAATATAAAATATTGTGGTGATGGAATTTTCTGTACGAAACGTCCAGGACATATACATAGTGTTGCAGTGTGTAAGAGTGATGAAAAAGTTTAATTAAATTGAAAAAAAAAACATTTTTTTTTTTCATTTTAAGTTAAATGAAGCCAGGAGATAATAGAAAGCAAAAGTGAAAATTCCGTTTTTTTCAAATATTTTCGGAAGTATTGTGAATTTTTCAAACGCCATTTAATTGACGCTGCAAACCTTTACTTACTTACTGCTTGAGTTTATTTAGCAATACCCTTCCGGTAAGTTTATGCTTCTGCCGTTGCAATTTATTTTGAGTGTTATCGACAGAGGCAATCTTGTGTTTCTGGAATACCTAATTATAATGTCATTCTGACGTTAATTAATTAACAGTTTTTAAAACGTTAAATTCTTGGAGTAATATCCAGCACAAGTAATTTTTTTTTGGTTAGTTTGCAGTATTACTACATAAACCTAATAATTCAGTTAATATATAAAAAATTGCATAAATAACGCATATTCATATAGTAAGGGAAACCGTTGATTTGATTCTATCATTTATTTAACATGATAATGTTTATTGGTGTATATTTGCCATTTCAGCTGCACGTCGAAAACATTATTCAAAAGGCTCTAATTAATTAATTGATGGGTTTAATAAAAAAATCTTTAATAATACATTTTTACAGTCTTATCACACCCGTGTTGAAATATCCTACGCCAATCGGGAATCCAATGTATTTTATCTATATCGAACGACTGAAGAATGTCCAACGAAAATTTGTAAATGCTATAATTCATGTATTTAATAGACATACATATCTTTAGTAATAGTAAAAACCTTAATTTCTATTGTATGAAGTCTTTGGAAAATCGTAGAACAGATTTTGGTTTATTATTTCTCTATAAAGTTGGAAACAATTTGATTGAATCTCCTTTCGTCTTGGAAAAAAAATACTTTAACTGTAATCCCTACATTCTTCGAATCAGGCAAATATTCGCTGTACCTAGATATCATTCAAACTACACTTCCAACTTTGCAATTATCAGATTTACCCGTACTTATAACAGGGTAGAGAACGCTTTTCCGGATCTTGACCTATTTGTTCTGAGCTTTGGAGCATTTAAACAACACTTAGGACGGTATACCAATTAACATACTGTAACAAAAAGCTGTAATTAGTTCTTAATTAAATTTAGCTGGTAGAAAATAATTTTAATTAGTCCACTGACAAAGTACCCCTTTTTTGTGACATTTTTTGCTTTCCTTTTATTGGACTGTTGCGCCTGTTTGTAGGAAAGACTTGTTAGTTTTTGTGGTCGCATAAAAATTTCAAACTTCCCCATTTCAAATAATAAAAAATATTGGTAAAATCTACATATCTATTTGTGTTTAAAAAAAAATATGTGCTGATATTTTTGCACAAATCAATTTAGACAAGAAACGGCTAAAATATGGACCAAATTCATTTAAAAGAATCAGGTATCGGATTTTTTGCAGTAAAAATCGTGGCTGGGTTGAGTAATATTTGGATATCTTGTAGGCCATTGTTCTGATCCCCTTTTACCAATCCACTGTCTGAAAAATACCGTATTTAAATATTCACCAACGAAGGAGCACCGTCCGAAACCAAATCTGTCTATCTGGCAAATTAGGCTGACATGTATTTGGGAAAGAAACTTCGACAGTAGGAATTAAGTTCGAAGAAAACAAGTAAACCCTATCATATCATATCATAAAACAAGACTTGCTATATAGTTTTATAGTTTGTTTAAACTAAAATTATTTTGAATTTAATTGTCGATTTTATATTGCTAAAGAAGGAATAATATGGGAAACCCACTTAGTCCACTACTTGCAGAAATTTTCATGGACAATTTACATAAACATCATCTGAAAGTTTCTCTGGTGGTATAGATACGTAGATGATGTTGTTTCACTGGAACTGGAACGGAAAGACAACTGCAGTCTCTTTTGAGTCATATTAACTCGATACATAACCGCATGAAATTTACCATACAGACGGAACAATATAACTCTCTGAACTTTCTGGACCTAACTATAACTAAACTACAGAACAAGTTAAATTTTCCCATTTACCATAAACCATCACACACGGTATAATAAATATATAAAATATTAAACACTGAAAACAAAATTTATAAAACAATAAAATACATAGGAGAACCTAGCAACAAAATTTCGAAACATCTATCAAAATTTAGTATTAATATTGCTTTTAAAACTGAAAACAACATAGGACATTTTCTAAAAAACAATAAAACTAAATTACGAAAAACTCAAAAATCTGCAGTCTACAAATTGAAATGTGGGTCTAGTCCAAAATTTATATCAGACAAACTGGTAGAACGTTTAAGAAACGCATTAACGAACATAAAAGGGCTTATAAAAATAAAAGTTCGGATTCTAACTATGACATACATTGAAATTCAGAAATGCACAACTTTGATGGTAACTTTGATATTTTACATAATCATTCAAAAAGCAAAAAACTAAATTGGTTGGAATATATGGAGATTAACAAATTGAGATATTCGAATTTATTACTTAATGACCAATTAGATTTAAATGCGTCTCCGTTGTTAAATTTCAATTTATCTATTGTTACCTATTTTTATATATTAATGTCGGGATATAGTCATATTTTGAATTTGATAAAGGAACGGTGTTGCCGAAACAACTGTCATAAAGCATTAAAAACTGTGAAAAGTCCCTTAATTATAATATTGTCTTTAATTTTTCGAGGAAACTTTCACCACACAAAACATCTGGATTCGTCCTGCGACCATCATCCTGTTGGCTTCTTCAGAGCTTAACTGAAACTGATTTTCAACCTTCCTACCTAAAGATTCATTCTTATTAACAACTCTTTCCATAATCCGACGCAAGTGTATATTTTTGCCTATAACTAAATCATCATAAAATGTGATATATCAGCCAGCGTTGCATTGTTAGGTAAGGTTTGAATGCGTATTTACAAGAAAGCTGACGTAATAAAAACTTTGGGACAACTAGCATAAACAATTTGTTTCAGTTCAAAAAAATGTATCTAAAGTTTTCCGAATTACTTTCGCACATTAAAATCGAGCTTTTTCGCAACACGAACCCCACACCATCTGAAGAATTTTCGTTGGCTTGTATTTGTATCTCGAACAATGCAAATGTTGGATCGATTCGCTCGTTTCTCTAAAAGATTGCGCGATTTTTTGCGGGAATTGCCGAATCTAAGATAGGAAGGGAGCGAGACAATGTCATTAAGCAAATTATTGCTAGAAAACGCCACTCCGAAAAATAGGTTTTAGTATTTAGTTAAGATATCTAAAGTATCGCATGTAGCCTTACAGTTGCAGAAAAGGAGTAGAACACAATTACAAAAAGTGCAGGTTCAATGTCTAGGCGCTGAAAGTAATATTCAAATAGATACTTACATATTATGTCCGATCCTTAACAAGCAAGATGAAAAAGTTTTCTCGATTCGGATATAAAAGGAAAAACTAAAACAAACAAACAAAAAGAAACAAACAACAAATTCCGACTTGTGCAGAGTGGTGTGCTACACACAATCGTTTTCGAGAAGATACTTTCTACAGAGACGTTTAAACATGCTTAAGCTTAAGCATTTTAATCTTTCCGGAACTCTAATGCACAGCTTATAGACGGTATAAGGGACATACGCATGCACGTCACTACGAAGGCTAATTATTAGAATAGAATAGAATAGAATAGAATTTATTGACCACGTTTTGTTCTTACAATTATGGCAGGTCATAAATCCAATACGTAAAAAAAATATAAAAACAAGTCCAGGAATAAATTATATAAAGAGTGCGTAAATTATATAAAACAGTGTATAATACATAAGAACAGGACAGTGTATATAACAAAGTACAGGACGTTTATATAAATAAACGAAAGGAAGCAATATCAACAAAATCATAGAAAGTCATTGCACAGTCACACCGTTCACAGACGCTTCTTTGACTTCAGTCACAGCGGAAGAACCCATGTATTCCCCGACCTAGTAAAAGCAATGCCTTTTACGAAAGGTTAAGATGTTTTATAAAAAAAATTTCTATTACTTAGAACTTTCACGTTAGCTGGTAGTTTATTGTACAAATTTTGGTATATTTAAATGGTTAAATAGTCATGGTAGGAGGAGTTCTGACTGAAGCTGTCTATGTTTTTGTGTATTTCTAATAATTGATAATAAATATACAGACAAGGAAGTGCCACAATTTCCAGCTTCTTAAAAATTGATCGACAGTGCTCCAGATAACCTGGACCGAACAAGTTTCTTTTGGAGTTTAAATGCCTGGTCTGCAGTGTCAAAATTACCCCAGAAAACTATGCCGTGCGTTAGATGAGAGTTAAAAAAAGAAAAATAGGTAACTCGCAATGTGCCCACGGTAATCCTTTAAGTTTACAGATTATAATATTATTAGAGGTCAGTTTTTTACACAAGATGTTAATATGAGCGGCCCAACTTTAACTATCGTCAAGCGTTACTCCATTCTTGCCCTCCAATAGATGATTATTAGTTGAGAAAACAAGAGGTTGCGTCTTATCTGTGTTTAGTTTAAGCTTTTGTTGGTGAACCAAAGTTCCGCCATCCGCTCAATATTATCAGCATTGTGCATAAGTTAATTGGAGTCATTGCCATGAGTCACAAACGATGTATCGTCCGCATAAAGTGTACACTTATTGGGGAACAGAAAATGATACAAGTCATTGATGTAAATAGTGAACAGCAGCGGACCCAGGACGGAGCCCTGAGGCACGCCACTGCTCGCAACCCTCAACTCCGATATGTTATTGTTAAAGGTGGCACACTGTCTTTTGTCAGTTAAATATGACCGGATAAGTTCCTGAAGGTGACCATCCTTAAGGTATTGAGGGCCCTTATTCAATATTACATTATGAAATAGTGTAACTGAATGTAATTTAAGCCTACTTTGTTACTTTAAGTTTATAAGGAAACGGAGTATCACAAAAATTGTTATTTTCGAAAAATCGATGAAATAGTATTGGGTCCCCTGACGGAACCTATTGGAATTTGCGGGAGGGGGGAAGTATTTTAAAAAAACAAAAACCGCGTTTGCAAGGGTTCAAGAAAAAAATGATTTCTCGAAAACCGTTTAGGTACACAAAAATGTACACGCTGCCCCTATTATTGGAAATTGGCTATAATTAAACGACTGTGTGGTGAAGATTATTCATAGGTGAAATGTTTTTTTTTTACATGACAATACGGCTGGCATAAAAAGATACAATTTTGGTCTTGTACAGGGTGTTCAAGATATTCCGTGCCATACGCAGAAATTAACATGTGCCCTAAATCTGCAGCTATCAACTTCAGATTTGTGAGAAAGATAGAAGTCCACACAATCGCAAAGTATTTTTGAAATTTTTTTGAAATTTTTTGTGGGATATATTGGCTTGCCGAATAAAAATAATGTTATCGAAAAGTATTAACCCAATCCGCCAAATTTTTCAACCAAAAAATACTGGAGATCCGAGGCGATGACTTTTATTTCAAGCATTTTTTCGATTATAGACAGGGTTTTTCAAACATGGACAAAAACCTAAAAGACCCTGAATATTGCTCTTTTACAGAGTAAATTATTAGCCGTAAATCAAAGTTCGTCAAAAATATTTGCTAATTTCTTTAAACAGTATTATAGGCCGCACCAAATCCATATGAAAATCACTATTAAGCAGCCTTAGTCTAGTCTAGTGTGAAAAAATGAAATGAAATGAAAAATTCATAGACCAAGAGCTGTGAAAGATCCAGTGATATAACCTCTATTTCCGATATTTTCTTTAATTTTTAACAAGGTATGTCGATTATGGGCTGAAACTCAAAAAGACCCTGAATATTGCCATTTTCGTGGGTAAATTATTAGCCGTTAATGAACACCTATAAAATGTAAGGTAATTTGGTTTAAACGGTATCGTAAGTTGTGTAAAATGGGAGTTTCAGGTTTCGTTTATCGTAGCAATATTTGCCGTGATTTTGAAGTGCGGCGATTACGCAAAAGACATTTTGTACAGGGTGCAGGCACAATAAAATTTCGTCGATTTTGCAAAAGTTCCATATCGGTCCGCAGGAATACGATAGAAAAACAATGCAATACAAGAATGCAATCTCGTTTTTCATGACTTTGACATCAAATGTTTATGTGGATTAGATTGCGATATGCAAAGACTTTTTTGCATTAATTTCTAAATTATGATTATTCGAAACCAGTATTACTCTTTCTAAATCTTCATTTTAATATTTGTGCCCGGTTGTGTGTCGATGAAAAAAAATGAAAGATACAGTTGTGATCATCTGCATAAAGATGTACATTATAAGATCGCATGTGAGAAATATAGATGCTAAATAAAATGGTTCTCAAGGATGAATCCTTGTGGAACACCGCACGTAGTTGGCTGCGCAGATGACACAGCGTCCTAAAACTCAAGACATTGACCTCTGTTACTGAGATAATTGCGTAATAGACGTATAGCTCTCTATTAAAAACCAATAAAATGTTAAATTGCAAGTAACAACCCGTGATTGAAAGCTTCAAGGATTATTAGGGCCGTCGCTTGACCTTTTATCAGCGGCTCTAATTATGCCATCTGTGATATTTACTAATGTGGTAGCACAATCCTATATTAAATTTTTGTGGACTAATCTGATAAATCATTATTTTTTCAATGATTCACGCTTTATCTAAAAGACAGAAATTGACATATTAGTCGAAAAGTCGATTTCAAGCTGACGAGAGCTTTTGTTTATTTTATTAGGATCGCTAAAATATCCAAGTATTTCATTCTAAGTTTTTATGTAGATATTTAGACCATTAAGTTTTTTCCAAAGGATCCTGCAATTATTTAAATTGCTATTCACGCAATGTTCGAGATAATGCTTTTTTCTTCGTTAACGCCTACCTGGTTTTTATTTGTTTAGACGAGTTCCAGTCCGCGTCACACTTGGTTATTTTAAACTTAATGAAAATCTTTGAAACATTTTTTCTATCGCAAAAATTAACTCAGCAGGTTCTTTGTTTTTGATTTTTAATTCCATTAAAGGTGACAGCACAAGACTACTTACCAAAACGTCATTCAGGATTGGATATAAGTTGCGATTTTCGCAACAGTGTGCTAGTTTTTTCTTAAACTAAATAAGCCACTTTTTTTAAAATGTTGAAATTTGTAATCTCTCTTGTACTTCCTTTATCCATAAATCCATATAAATTTGTGTCCGTAGAATCCAGTCGTCTATATACTGCTTCTTTCATAATTTTTGAATTAGAAACCACAATCTTTGAAATAGAGTCTCTATAAAATTTGACATTTTCTATATTTTCAAAAAATATATAAAAGTATGCTTTTTCAAATAAATGACAATATTTTCGAAATTAATAATTATGAATTACTAACGAGAAAGTTAAACATTGTTAAAAATACCTATTGATAACAGTGAGCAATAGACTAAACACAAAATATAATATTATTAAAGATTCATTTTTTCATTCATTCATTTTCTCTGAAGAATAATTGGCCACCTTTGAAGTTTCTTGAATTTCGATAAGTTGTGACATATCCGCAATGATGTCTAGATACTTAGGTGAAGTAAGGCCTTAAAATATCCTATAAACTATATGTCTGATCAAAATGAAAAATGATACTCCAAATGCTGATATTTTCTATACCAGTTCCTGGTTTTGCGGCTATTAAAAATTAAATAAAGTCTGCCAATTTTAATCGCTGCAAATACCACCGACAAAATACACTCAAAAGGTAAGCAAGAATGCAAATTTTCCAGTCTACATTTATACAGACCGTTTCATTTTAAGAAACATTATTTTGGTTTATTACTCGATAATATTATTCATGTGACAAAAATAATTTACACTCCTGTATTCGATGAACAAAAATCTACAAGAATGTTATTTGACGTTTTCCGAAAAGGCGACATCAAAAACTCTAAAAGGACTATGAAAATGTTACTTCTTTTTAATTTTTGAAATAAACTACCACAGGCGAGTCTAATACTATCTACAAATCTCCTTTTGTCTCTGTTGTTGATGAATGAACAAAATGAACAAAATTAACAAAAATCTACAAGAATGTTATTTGACGTTTTCCGAAATGGCCACATCAAAAACCCTAAAAGGACTATGAAAAAGTTATTTCTTTTTAATTTTTCACAGAAACTGCCACAGGCGACTCTAATACTATCTACAAATCTCCTTTTGCCTCGGTTGTTGATGAACAGAACTTAATGAAGTTTCGGTAATCATCCTGTTGTCTTCTCCAGAGCTTAACTGAAACTGGTCTAAAAAAATATCTGAAAAATGTTGTTGAAGGCATCGAAAAAGTAGCACATTCTCTATCTCTTTTCTCTGTCGACGGTTGGCAATTTAAATTTATTCTGTCTCCCTATCTAATCCCTATGGCTAGTTTTTTTTTTCAAGCATTTCATTTTAGTTGCATCTTTAATTAGGTAAACAACTTTACTTTCATAGTAGGGCTTTCCGATTTAGATTTCATGTTACAGGTGTCCCAAGGGCATTGTTTTGACCTCAGTGCACTTGGAGTAATTAAGCTCGGTATCCCATGTACTTGTACAAATGCTGAATCTTCCAGTCAACTAGGCGTTAGCATCTTAACTATAATTCTATTTGTCATTTTATTGGGTCTTTCGATCTCTAGTTTTCAGGTATGTATCTGTTTTTTTTTGTTAAATAATGGGGTACTACTAATCGAGTCACTACGTTATTAATTCAATATATTTTTGTTTGCAGATAAAAAAGTATCATTAAAAATTGGATTAAGATAATCAAAATATAAATTATGATTTAATAATTTACTTAGAGATGTCAGAATATCTCCTAAATAAATTCGATTGTTTCTTTTGTTGATAATAATTTACATGTTCAAATATTCAATATCGTTGGAAGTCAATTCGAATGATTTAAGTAGATGGCCTACAAAAATAATTAAGCAAATGACCGACCTGTACGCAGCACAGACACACTGCACTTGTAAGAAGAACCTCAATGCCAAGGAACGGTCCGAAGCAGGAGTGCCGTTAACATTCATTTCAAAAAACGTAATAATCTTAGATTCTCCGCATGACGTTACTCTAAGGTTATAAACTAGTACGTTTTCGCTAGTCTTAACATCCAAGATGAGCATTTTAATTTGCCGTAAGTCGCTGCTTGAAAATGGAACCTAGCATGGGATATTCAGGGAGTGTGAATGACCTAAATGGTTGCAAGAGTTAAAGAGTGTCAAAATATGCACGGCGGTAACACACATTAAAGATTATTACCCATTCGCTCCATTTTAGAATAATTTCTTTTGCTTATGAATTGCTATGAATACCCAAAATTTTCAACATTTCTACAAAATTTCATACAATCACACAATACTCAATAACTTTGCCGTTAGTTATAAAATAATAAATAAAACAAAATTCTAAGATTAATTTTTTGTATGGTGCTTTGTCATTTGGCAACTTAGAAGAAGGGTCTTTTATTGCTATATTATTATTCGTATATTCAGTCCTGTTTAAATTCCAAAAAAGGATTATTCGTACAATGCACTTTAAACCGAAACGTTATTCCTGCAGAAATATATTTATTGAAACGCAAATTTTGACATTCTTCTATACATGCTGAATGAGTATATATGTACGTGTTCAACCAATGAAAATTATAGTTCCAAACAGAATTATAACATAGATATTCCAAAACATAAATTAAGTTCGGTAGCAAATAGCTCAATCGTCTTTCCTATAAAACGAGTACCTGCAGTGCACTTTTTAATTCGTGTTTTAACCAACGTTTGTCCATTTCAACTTGTGTTTGTTTTTGGTTGTGTATTTTGATATTATCCTATTCTTACAATGAAAGTCGTATAGAAATAAAGTATATTATTATTATTATTAAAATTGATACCCAACCTCTACTCTGTGTCGGTATGGTCAGTTTTAGTGCACCCACATTGAGTCACACTCATGCCGAAATAATAACCCACGTGAGACAATCACTTCGTCTAGACGCAAAGGAGAGCTTAATATCGATAAATCGAGTTTATCGTAGCGTATCCTAAACCTTATACAGATAGCCATCAGTTCTAGCTGTTGTAATTTAAAGAAATCGATTTTCCTCTACATCTAGGTTCCTTTCGAACTGTCCACGCCGATGTTGGAGAGTTACGCTGTACTATTAAAACTTTTCACTTCGCGCGATAGGTAATTTGCCGCTGGGAAAATTGCCTGGAAACTGAGCTCCAGCTTCCGAACATGCCCGAGAGTAATGTATAATGCTTTTCGGTATCGGATTTTTTCGTAATAACGAATAGTAATATAAACACAAATATACATCCCGATTACAAATGTATTTACTAAAATTAATTAATATGCAATAAATATAGTGAATATGCAATATAAAAACAGAAAAAAAAATACAAAAATACATCAAAAAATTACAAATAAAAATTCTAAAATCTATTTTTTTTCTTAAAAAACATTATTTTAAATCAATATTGTGAAAATTGCGTGTGTCTTGCTGCACATTTTTTTACCATTTTTTTTATTTAAGAAATTTTGCAGTGAAAGTAAAGAAAGAATAAAATTTAAATTTTCAAAATTATTTCTTGACCACTTACTTACTCCTTTTAATGCAGGTTATTCTGAAAATTCTCGTATGCTATTACTCGTTTAACTCTCTTATCGCTGTGAAGTATATCTTTCTAAAAAATTAAATTAAATTTCAAGTTCAAGGACCTATGGTTTTATCAGCGGCTTTCAAATGCCTGACAGGTATTTACTGGCGTTTGTTGGTATAGACTGTGGATGAAAAGAAAAAAAACTCACTGTACTCAGACATTTCCGCAAGAATAAAAGTAGGGAACCAACTATCGACAGAGTTCCCCATATCCCAATGTCTTTGAAACAAACTGAATATTCTTGCAACTTGAATAAGTCCGGATGTCGCGTCTCATATTTTCACTTTCCAACCAGACAAGTGACTCGGTTAAGTAGTCAGATACGGGCAAGAAATATAGTGTTTCAACGCAAAGCAATAGGAAGATAAAAAAATGTTATTTTTGATAGTGGTGCTTGGGATATATACAGGGTATCTCGATTACTATTTGTTCCAAAGAAAAATGTTAAATAGAAAAATTATAGGTGAGTCTAAAAATATACCTGGTGATTCAAAAATATACGGGAACACACTGTATATTATTGCATAGATAGACATTCAGTTTTATGTAAGGCTCTTATGGTCTACACCGAGTGTTTTCTGATTTATGGTAATTTTTTCTTCAAAAATTCCCTGTGTTAAACACTCCTTGGAGTCATTTCCAATAGTTGTGATTCTATTATGCCAACAATTATAAAAAGTAGTAAAGTCTGTTCATAGATATAAGAAAGTGACCAATTGCTTTTGAATGGGATTATCCAAGTGTGGTCATTAATATACAATGCAACAAGATTATTACCTAAAGTTTGGGAATTTAAATTCAGGTAAAATTGTGGTCCGTAATAGAAAATAATTTTATACCTACCTGTGTTTCATATTCTTTGGTTTGGTATAATACTTAGTTTAAGGTTATTAGTAATTATTCTTATTTCGTGTGTAATACAGCGTGTGTTGAATGGTGTGCGAATTAGGCAAAATATGTGCGAGTCCAGTGTGTCTCAGGAGATGCTCCCGCCCAAATGTAGAAAAGACTATTCTATTGAGACTAAGGAAGTTAAAAACAATGTTAATTTGACTCTCATTGAACGTGGTGCCAGCAAGCAAGCATCTTTAGAAGAAACGGCCACATTGACGAAAATTCCAACATCAACTGTATGGAAAATTGTAAATAATCCTATTTCAGCGAGGAAAAAAAGAATCGATGCTGACATTTTCTCGAGTGTAGATGAAAGTGATCAAGATATAATACGGCGTAAAATTTACAAGTTATACGAGGAACAAAGCGTCCCTACATTAGATATCTTAATTAGAAGGCTTGAAAAAGATGAAACCGGTGTTAAATGTGGCAGAACTACCATTTGGAAGTGTATTTAACACATGGGTTTTAGATTTAAAAAAAATTGACAAAAGGCAAGTTTTCATGGAATATTTTGGAATTCGGAAATGGCGACTGGAATATGTAGAAAAAATTAGGATTTATAGAGAACAACAAAGGTCAGTTCTTTACTTGGATGAAACCTGGTTCAACACTTATGATACCCCGGAAAAGGGTTGGGTTGACTCAACTGATAAGTGTAAAACAAACGCGCCATCAAAAAGAGGTAAAAGAATAAATATTTTGCATGCTGGCTCTAAAGATGGTTGGATTCCAAATGGACTTTCTCTGTCTGCGAAAAATATTAAAGATTCTTTTCTGGATTACCATGAAGACACCACCGCTGATTTATTTGAAAGTTGGTTTAAAACAAATTAGTTCCAAACATTCCTTCTAAAAGCGTAGACAATGCAAGTTATCACAGTAGACGGTTGACTAAAACCCCTTCCTCATGTGACACAAAAGCAACAATCGTAAACTACATGTATAATAACGACATTTATTTTCATGAAGATTATACCAAAAAGCATTTAATTGAGGTTCTACAAAGCTTGAACCTACAAAAGGAATAGGTCTGTTATCTAAGGCATACAGTTTTACGCTTCCACGTTACCACTGTATATTTAATCCCATTGAACATGTTTGGCACCAACTGAAATCTGCCATTCGTCGTAACAATGTTTTCCTGATGTTAACTCCAATGTCCTCAAACTTATAGAAACCGAAATTTTTAACATCCCTCCACAAAGTTGGGCAAATTCTGTTAAACATACAGGAAGAGCAGAACAATCGTACATCCATATTGCAAATAATATAGAACAAATAATAATTAGAACAGGCGATGATAGCGATAGTGATACTGATATATTATGTGAATAATTTTAAGTATTATAAGTAGCTAATAAAAATAATTTGTAATTTTATTTTAGATTTAAACATAAATACATACATAAATAAATAAATATTGTTTAGGATCTTTCCTAACAAAACGTCAAATAATTAAATTCTAAGCAAAGTACTGACCTGTTCCGCCATATTTCATTCTTATAGCTCGCCCGCTTCTTTCCTTAATTCGTATCAGTTAGTCACTTTCTTATATCTGTGAACAGACCATACAGTCATTTATCTTATCCTTGTGTTGAAGTTAGTTCGAATCGTTCATACAGGGCGAGGCAAAATGAAAATTATTAATTTTCGTGAAAAAATCGCGTCTTTTAATGTAATGCAGAGGTTGCCCATGCAAATCTAAGTTTAACATGTAAATTTAAAACCTGTCAATTTTGTATTAGTTTTCTCAATTAATTTGTTGTTAGATGATTAACTTTCAACTCAGCCATGAAGTTTTCGATGGAAGATGTGCCCGACATAATTTTCGTACTGGGATCCAGCGAGGAGAAAGCGTTATTTGCTATGAGAATTTCCAAGCAACAATATCCCGAATTTGATGATTCATTTTACTCGAACTGAAGATGTTGCTTATAAAAAGAATGAAAGAGTCAAGAATGTAGCAAATAAGGAAAACGATTTTCATGTAATGTGCCAATACTAAATAATTTCTAAGAGTTCTGTGAATAATATTTTGCGAAAACATAAGATGCATCCTTAATATGTACAACTTCATCATAAACTCAATGAAAATAGTTATCAAATTTGATCAACTTTTTGTGAATGGGCACAAGAAAGAATTTTTCAAAGTGTTAGGCAGGGAAGGCTAGCGAATACTGAAATTTAATTAAATATGTAATTTAATTAAATAATAATTTAACAAAAAATATTTTGTAATATTGTTACTTTTTGTTTCATCTATAACAAACGTATTTAACAGTTTTCTCCAAAACGAATAATAAAATAAAAATATATTATTATTTGGACAAATACTATTGTCAAGACAATATTGCTTTTGTGGCGTTAGGAATGAAAGAATGTAAATAAAAATGTGTATGAAATATATATAAACTCCTTATGAATATGAATGCTAACAATTTTGAATTTTTTAAATAATATATTTTGTAAATAAATAATTTATAACATATTTTTTACATTACGCTCTCAATTTTTAATTTCTGAGAAACGGTAAAGCTTTGGTATAAGAAATGTAACATTAGCTGACATTTATTTGATATATAGTACCTAAAGATATATGAGAAAATGGGGTGTCCATAATAAAAGGCATAACTTTAATATGCACCTTTTTTTTGGCCACCCGTATATTTAACAATTATGGCTGCTAGAAGTTCTTCCCTACGTAAATTTGAAAATTATTTCCTTCTTTATTCTATTTCTATTATCTGCAAATAGCAATTATCCCTCCGCTCCGATGCAAATGCAGATTGTCCGTCCACACCAAAATTATTATCCGCCACTAATTACGTCACTAGTCAATCAGCTGCAATAACATCGCAAAAGTAATTTTACTTTAGAAACTCGCAACGCCTCGGGACGTTAAGTGGCGCAATGTACGAAACTTTAAGCAACTTTCTCGACTGTGCGTCCCGGGAATTTTGGGATTGCACGTTGTGCATTTCGCGAATGATTTAAAGGTGACCTTAATTACTTTCTAACGATACGAGAGTAAATACCAAAACATGCTGCCAAGGAAACCAAGGAAGATGTTACACTAAGCGAATATTGGGTTCCGTTTTATTTTAGTTTTTTTCGCAAAAGTTTTCTATCGTTCTCTTACGGACCACTGCAAAATGAATGTTATTTTATTATACGCACACCCTGTATGTGCATTTCGCGGTCGCCAAAGATTCAAAAACTTGGCAAAGTTTGGTAAATATATGCCCTGTATACCCAAATAGCACAAGGACGTCAGAGAAACATCCTCGGGATGTCTGACAGGACATAGCGTACATCCTAGGGATATATTGTTTCAGCTAAGGGATATCCTTAAGACGTCTGAAGATTAGACGATGTTACTAATTGGAACGTCCAGAGTATATCAGATATCCGTAGGATATTTCTTAGGACATACTAAAGATATTATAGTTAGTTATACTAGTTGAGACATCGTTAGTATATCCGACTGCGAAGATATGTGATCTTATATAGATATACCAGTGGACCATACTTAATACTTAGTTTATTTCCAACAGCCTATGAGAAATACTGGAAAGGTAACGCTCAGTTGGTTGTACGACTACAAAAATTCTACCTCAGTATTTGGTACTCGCGTGTGATGGAATTAACCTATTAGGTGTGGTTGGTGAAGTCATCTAACAGGCGAGATTTGAAATGCACAAGTTTTTTCCAATTAATACGGAATTTTGCTTTTGATGGTAAAAGTGAAGGAGTGCCCATTGATACCAATAATAAGATACAATTTATGCACATCTGACTTTTTTCTATTTTAGATATGAAAAAATTGTAGGGACATAATACAGCAAAAATATAGAACAACCTAACCTAAAGTACCTTAAAAATGGAGAAAGACACTATATCTTGAAGTAAACTCTAAAAGAATAACTAATGTTTGACAGGTTTTCTGTCATTCTGTGATGATAGTAGCTTTTTTCAGCCAAGCAGCTATTGAATTCTCACATTCTTTTGATGTTTGTGGTATGTTTGCTTTCTTATCCGCATCTGAAAATATTTTAGTTTTGACAAAGACAGGTTTTATATATCTGTACTTCATATAAAAAAAAAACTGATTTAAAAAATCCCTACCTCCGCCTTTTAAGTAAAGGCTTGATCTGACGCTGGTAGTACTCTCATGAAAGTGATATTAGATAGATCTCTTTCATGAGAGTAGGTACTGACTTTTCCGTTTGAGAGTAAATGCCTATTTTCATGCAATATTTTTTGGCAACCTAAAAATTTTCCTAGTTTTTTTTTGCTCGCGATAGGAAAAACCTTCTCATGAATTAACCCAACAACCATATTAATGTGAAAAATGGAATTTATGAAGGGTGATTCCAAAAAATTAATACTTTGTTTTTGCGGGGTGATTCTTGCATCCATTTTAAGAAAAAAATATACTAACTATACTATATAACTAAAAATATAATTTTGTTTTTAGGGATTTTTTCTCCAACATTGCTTAATTAAATAAAAAGTTACATTAATTTTGTATGCCAACCACCAACTAACCAAAACTAACCAAGCAATAAAACACGAAAATATATATTTATTTTATTTAGATATATTTATTTTATAAATTATATTTCTTATACTTTATTTATATTATATTTACGTCCTGTTTATTTTTAAAAAACATGATACCTGCTTACCAATTTTAATTTTGAAAATTTCTCCATTTTCTTCAAACCCAACCCATTAAATTTCATTGCAAGTTCATTTGAAATCAGCGACGTCAGAGCGTGTTTTACAAACTCAAAACTGCAGCCGCCGAATGAATTTATCAAATCTTGTGTTATATATTACCATTACGCTTTACTTACATGAATTATTCGTTCTTCAGTAATAATAATACCACAAAAAAATAACTGAAATGAAAGTACTGAAAGCACACAAAATACTCAAAATAGACGTCAAGTCGCCGTATATCGTGTACCGTCAACAAAAACACGACTGAAAAGATGGCGTACGACGAGACGGAGGAGAAGCCGACGAGACTCGAGCGAGTCCGGCACGGCACGACCGCGAGTAGTTGCGTTATTGGTTGCAGCCGAACAGTGTTGTCACTATGGGATTTTATAAACAAATATATTATTTTTACGTTTTTCAAATTTTTTCACTTACACGCGTATTTTGTTGATTTTAACGGTTTGATTCCGGTTTTTTTTAGGATGTGCACAAAAACGTTGCCAATAAAATGTCTCCCAAAATACCACAAATCTAAAAAAACTAAGTATTTTCCTTCTCCGTTGTTCAAAATTTAACTTTTTAGGTTTTTATTCTAATGTTTCCTTTATGGCGCAAGGGGATATCCTCAGGCCATCTATTTAGAGGATATCTGTGGTATATCGTGTACAGTAAATCAGCAAGTTATTCATTCAGAGGATATCCCTGGGATTTTACAGTATATCCTTAGTATATATGCTAACGCATATCCTAAGAATATCCACCACACGTCCCGAGACATGCGAATTAAATGAGACATTGACCGGATATGCTGGGGATATTGTGTGCTATCTGGGTAGTAGACAAGAACTGTAAAAGGAGAAAATTGTAGCTCCCGACCCAACCTACGATAATGGTTAAACCAAAGTATCTCATCTTTTGTCATTTACTTTGACCAAAAAATACGAAATTTTCAAGATCTTTTACATTTTCTGCCTGTATATAATTCAAAGAATGTTCAAGGGAGAGGTTGTAGCCCCGGATCTCCCAGGTGTCCTGATCCATGAATTTTTAGAATAGATCATTGATTTTCGAGAAAATAATTCTTTTCTGAAACTGAGCTCGAGAAAGACAAAGCGATTTTCATATTGTTTTTTAAGCATTTCGAGCAGCGTCTGTAAAAAAAACGTAAATACAAAAATAGTAGCTCTTGATACTGCTTGGACCCATTTAGCCATATTTTTTAGGGTTTTTGATTTGCGGCTAATAAGATTTTTGTCCCTAATTGAAAAACCCTGGATATAAGCGAAAAAATGCCTGAAATAAGGGTTATGTTGACGATGGGGTATATAGTTTTCGAGAAATGATTTTTTTATACAGCCCAAAACGACAGCAAAAAATCTTTCGAAAATTTTTAAAAAAATATTTAAGCTGCAAATTTCGGGCACTTGCTGCACTCTTTAGCATAACGCGTTATATCTCGACCACCCTGTACAATATGCGAACACTTTAAATACAAGAGTTTTAGTTCTATCTATCGACTAAACTGTCATGTAGAAGAAACCGCCGATTGAGTAATAGTGTTTAACTTAGAGTCAATTTTCCTTTGAACTCAATTTTCACATTTTTGGTAATACCGGCACACGCTGTATATTTTCAGAAAATTGTCAAGAATAAAAGTTTATGGGCGACAATATTACGCGTCTTCTCGTTCAAGAATTTTTTCGATCCGATTAACAATTTTTGATAAATAGTCACTTTTTGGTTTTTGAAAAAAAATTGTTTTAAAATTTTAAGAAATACTTCGCAGTAACCGATCTATACTTTAGCAAAATTTCATAACAAAGTTCAAGAAACAGTTGAAAATAAAAAAAAAGATGGACGCCAAGGTCCGATCGCCGCCATTTTTACATATATTGCGCGAATCGTGGACGGTAAAAAACGAGCCAAATTTCAACCCCCCCCCCCCCCCCCCCACAAAGTTATGGCTATAAATGGATTCAGTCTACAGAGAACGGAGAACGGACGGACAAAATTAATTTGATATATACCGAACGCCCTGTATAATATGCAAAAAATTTAAATGCAAGGGTTTTAGCTCTCTCTACGGTAAAAGAAACCGTCGACTGGGTAATTTAACTTACAGTCAATTTTCTTTACAAAGGTAACTCAGAAAAAAAATTGACTGGTGCGTATACTTTAGCAAAAAATGAATTTTATTCATGTTCAAACCCACCAAACTTTCAACATTATTGATTGTGCTCTTAGTTAAGTTGAATCTGTGCATCATTGTGCTATATTTTATGCGTATTAAAATCGAATCGCATATATTAAATATAAATGTATAATTGAAATATAATCTGGGCAATGCGAAATTTTAACATTTTGTTATGAATTTCCGTTGGAAATTTTAATGCCACCGAAAATAAGCAAAATTTAAACTATTTTTTGTCACTTGTAAATCGTTGTAACAGAATTGCAACCAAAATTAACCACTGATTTTTTTATATACGGATGATATAATAAATAAAATGTCGACTATTTCGGATAATTAAAACTATGTCCAAAAAAAAACGGCAAGGTTTCAGAAAGAACTGATCGACAACAGATGCCATCTTTATAATTCGCCAGTTAGTGGAAAAGTCAATAGAATTCCCTATCTTCATGTGTTTCGTGGACCTAACAAAAGCGTTTGATAAAATACGACTTAATGACATAGTATACTTACTTAAAGAAAAAAATGAATCTCCCAAAATAATAAGAATCATAGCATCATCATAGAAATTACAACTGCTCAACTAAAATAAAAGCTAAGGGAAAGGTATCTGAAGAAATAAAGGTAAATACAGGAATAAGACAAGGTGACAGCTTAAGTCCGTTTCTATTTAACCTGATTATGGACAAAATGAGAAAAAAGTATTCTATGTAACGCGGACGATGCTGTACTGATATCTAATAGCGAAGAAAATCTACAAAGAATATCAACAGAGACAACTGAATGTCTAACAGTATCTAAGAAACCAATAAGATGTAAGCTGGAGATAGAAGGGACAATCATAAAGCAAATAACGTCATCAAGATACTTAGAAGTAGATGTAACAAGCCACCGAGATATTTACCAAGAGACGATATATCAAGTAATGAAAACAGCAACCGTATCAGGTGCATTAAGGCATATACTGTGGAGAAATAAACATCTAGGAATAGAAACAAAAACAAGAATCTATAAAACATGTATAAGACCATACCATTATTATTACGATTATTATTATTATTATCATTATTATTACTAGCATTGTTATTACTATGATTATTATTATTATTATTATTATTATTATTAATTGAACTGAGGTGGCTTTTACTTGATGAAAATCCATTTATCAAAATAAATAAGAACTAAAAGTTCAGATTTTCATGAAATTATATATTTTGACATGACAATTGTTTCGACAACAACGTGTCTTTATCAAATGTTTGATAAAGGCACGGTGTTATCGAAACAATTGTCATGTCAAAATATATAATTTCTTGAAAATCTGAACTTTTAGTTCTTATTTATTTTGATTTTTATTAATATTACTTGCAAACTAGGTGATGCAGTTGTCTCATTTTGGTGAAAGTGCAGCTTAAAGTCCATCTTAAAGGAGTAACTGTAGGTGTTCGAAATGGTCACCATTAACGTTCACACAGCACGAACTGATTTCTGCAACGTGTTTAGTTGCAGCACCTCTACCTCTATGGCCTATACATCTTCCTGGTTGATTTTTGTGAAGATAAGCCCTAACACAATTGTGGTAGTGGGCTGAGACACCTCTTGTTGAAAGTAAAATCTTCCGTCTCCATACAAGTTTTGGACAGCATATAAAATATATGAAGCATCTTAAGGAACACCTCACCGATTACTGTGCCGTCAAAAAGGAATGGCCGAATCAAGCCTCACCACACATTTAGTCCTGACAAATTCACTGCTTTGTCTATATTGATTTTCAGGGGCCAAGTAGATGCAATCGCGGCGATTTATCAGAACGCAATTTTTTAAAAGAAGAATGAAATAAACACTGATCTATTCGCAAAGAAAGTATATTTCCAACTGGTGGCCGATACAGTACATGTTTGGTAATAAACCCTCCCGACAACTCTTCTTTGTAAAGTAATAAAACAGACGGTGAAGGATTGCTATAAAGGGCATTTTCTTCTTTGTCGTTTGTTACATATTACGCCATTAGTTTAAACAATACCTCATCAGACCACACAATCATCTCTGCAAACTCTTCAACGTTGCGCACTAGGAACTGTCACATCACAAAACAAAACAACGCCATACAGAGCGTCAATTACTTTGCAAGTAATGGACTTTTAGACAGTGGATACATTTTTTTAGACCCTTCTGTATAAATATTTTATAAATTTTGACTCTCCGTATAGTCGTGAAAAGGACACTTAGTTTTTGGTTCGTTTCTCTTGTCCATTACATCATCGAAATTTCCTAAACATAACAAATAATGGCTGCAGAATTTTATAAATGTTAAACTATTAGATAGAAACACTTACACATATGAATAGAGAATAATTAAAATAAATGTTATTCCTAAAGCAATGAGCTCTTTTAAATTTTTTGTTAGAGAAGATTTTAACAGATGTCAGCAGTTTAATCGCTCTCTTTTGTGGTTTAAAAAACTAACCACACAATAGAAGGGCATAAGAAATTTTTGAATGAAACAGTGCAAAATAACACGTTTTAAAAGTGTCGAAAATTATGTAAGATGGCAGTTTTCTTATTAAAAATATTAGACTCGATAGAGCTTTATCTGTATGGTGTGACCACGGTAATTTATCTTCTAAAATGAGACCTAACAGGTTGATACTGTTACACATCGTAAACCACGAGTTAGTCGGTATTTTCAAAATTTCGGTTTTATCTTCATTTAGGAGAAGATTATTGGCACCGAACTATCTTTCGGCTAGATCTAAAGCAGCATTTGAGGTGTCAGAGAAAGTTTCAATGCTGCTGCTGGAGGTAACAAATGTCATGTCATCCGTATAGCGGGGACATTTGACAGAAATCATATAATTACTCAAATCATTCACATATACGACAAACAATACCGGACCCAAAATTGAGCCTTGTGGTACTCCCTATTTTAGTTCCTTGGCATTTGAAAGTTCATTAATGGAGAAAAACAGTGGAGCTTTTTCAGATACTTTTCGAAAAGTTTCAAAAGCATACCCCTTGTTTCATAGTGTTCTAATTTTTTCAATGTTCAATGTTCCTTCAGCCCTAAATTAAACACAATTTTACTTATCGGTATTTAAATAAAGATCATATCGAAAATGAGAACTTGCAGACTAAACTAACTAACCAAAACATTCCGCAGTAAAACGGGTTGAGGCATATAATTGCTCAATATATACCCTTTTCACTTTACATCAAGCTATATTCCGCAAGTGGCCCAAGTAATCTTTTTATTCGAACTACATAATGATTATAAAATAACATAGAACAAATTTGAATATCGATTTTCTAGAAGATCGAATTCGAGTAAAAAAAATTAAGTTAAATAATTGAAATGGAAACAGATTTCGATCAAGCTTTGCGTGTTCCTCCGTGTCTTGTATCGCTCTAATGGGCATTTGATTAAGGTCTGGAAGGGCCTTTTTAATTAAAAGAGGCAAACCTGTGTAGTTATAGAACCCAGACGCTGTCCAGACTACTCCGTCTTAGCAATTTTCGTTGGTTTAGTTAATGCTTTATACACAGTGAGCCGACAAAATGTCAGTTTTTATCGGAAAAAAAAGTTATTTAAACTTGTCAATTTTCTATTTCAAAATAAGATCAAATTGAATCAAGAGTTGATTGTATATTTATAATATGATGGAATAGCCACATTTTTATTGGCCAAGTTAAATGAATTTAAAGCAAGTAACTTTGGTTAAATTGTGATATTGATTTGAAATATAGGAACTTTTCTGTAAAACTAGCAGGCAATGGTGTCTGTATTTCTGTAGTTGGAACAAGGATTGAATGAAAAATATAATAAATATTTAATTTTTATTAAATATTTAATAAGTATCAAATACGCCTATTGGTTAGTTTTGGTTGGTCATATGACATACGGCATCCAAAACATGATCAAGTTTATAAGAAGGTTCAAGGGCCGCCTATAATTATTGTAAATTGTAATACGAATATTCTATTTTGTTTTTGATGTAATGTTGTTTAGGTAATAAACCTACTATTATTAGTATCAACATCATTTTAGAACTGCGTGATATAATATGATGAAACAGCAAATTACACACACAGAATAGACAATTAATTATATTTATTTTATAGTTCCTTAGTAAGTAAAATTTTGTTTGAAAGAATGAAAGTTGTGTGTGATGTCAGCAGAAAAATGCTGAGAAGCCAAAAATACAATTTAAAATACAGTGAAGTATCTCCCGACATAGATTACAATGTTACGCGAATTTTACAAGTTAAAAAAAACTATGAGGATTTGTCAACGACGTCTCTGGAATTTCCTTCTACGCCAGGTATTTTTCATAAGTAATTTTCATTACTTAAATGTGTTTATATACTTTCATTACAATGAATATAGATTCCAAGTTTGTAATTTTTCAAAGAAACTTATACAGGCTACTGTAATACTTTTTATAAAATTTCTGGATTCCTCCTGCGTCGATTTTTGTAATGTAATAATTTTTACTGTCAGCACCATTGGTTCTCCAATATATTCTTTAGCAAAATATCCAGCTCCCTTATTAAAAGTCTTTACAGGGAAAACTGACAGTTTCGTACTTAATTACTTTCACTTTATTGAACAAATAAAAAGCATTACATTAGATACACTACGTAGAACCCCTCTTTACTAAATTTCCTATTCCTGAAACTCTTACCATCATTTCAGATATATTAAAATCCGAGAATCTGGAACCAAACCTTCTCACCTTAATTGAAAAATGCTTGTCTGGAACATACTTTTCTTATAACGGTAAAATTTTTGAACAAACATCGGGAACAGCTATGGGTTCTCCACTATCACCGGTCGTCGCGAATATATTTATGGAAGTCTTTGAGAAGAAAGCTGCCAACACTTTCCCTCTAAAACCAAAATTATAGAAATGCTACTTTTGAGGATACTTTTGTTAGCTGGCCACATGGTCAGGAATCCCTAGTAGATTTTCTTAGATATTTAAAGTATATACACCCTAACATACGTTTTATTATTGAAATAGAAAGTAATACCAACCTCCCACTCTTAGATATTCTTATCAAAACAAATTCAGACCTAACATTGGGTCATTATGTTAATGCATTGTCACATCACCATCCGGCCCAAAAATCACCAGTTATTGAGTCATTGAACCCAGAATTAAAACACCTTACCTATGCTCTTCTATCTAATAATTTCCACAATAAAGATATTAAGCGTTCTATCACAAAATACACTTCACTACAACCTTCGAATAGCAATGAAACTGAAAGCAATTCCACACTTTCCAGTGTTGTCTTTCCTTATATTGAAAACATAAGTGACATACATCGGAGAGACCGGACGAAAACTATCAAATAGGAAACCGGACATAAAATTTTATTCGATAAAACTAAAATTCTAGCATGTAATCAATTCCTCTACCAACGAAAAATCCGAGACTTAACAGCGACTCAGGTCTCTACCTGTCACCAATATGAGAATCAGTCATCCGAGACGATGTTTATGTCCCTCATTTAGCTCCATCCCCCTCAAACAATATAAAAGCAGGTACAGAATAAAATGCGAGCCAGTTTCAGTCAAGCTCTAAAGAAACCAACAGGATGATTGGTGAAACGTTAGCTAGTTCGAGTCAACAAAAACCGACGCAGGATGAATCCAGAAGTTTTATAAAAAGTATAACATTTAATTTAATTTTTTTATAGACAATCCTCCAAGCTGCTGAAAATATCAAAGGTGGCTTCTGAACTTGAAGATAATTATTCTACAACTTTCCAAACTACTAAACACATTAAAATTGTAATAAATGCTTTTTAATAACAATAAACCAATAATATTTACGATAGCAACAAATCGTGGCATTTTCGATGATAACCTCACGTCGTGGTTTATTTCGATTCTGTAAATTTTCAATACTGATTTTTTATTGCTAATTTGAATATGCTATTGTCCTAAGCTCAAAAATAATATTTTTAAAAGCTTAATCCTACTCCAAAATATCAACTTGAAACGTACCGCGGTTTAATTTATCTTGATAATATTTTAATTGGCTGTAACTTTTTTGTTTTTAGAGATTTCAAGGTAAACAAACAAACAAAATATAGGGTTAGTAGCCTAGTTATTTTCCAAGTGACACATAAAACAAAACGCTATCAATTTTCTGTTTAACAGAATATCTTAATCCGATTACAATGATACACACACTTTATAATTTACTCCACTCATTTTTGACAAATCGGCAAAAATAGGAAATTTTTATATAACTGACTGCAACAACAATTATTATTTACAAATTAAAGTAGAACAAAAACACTAAAAGTGACAAGACACACTAAAAAATAATATATTTAACTATTCTAAATACTGCTGTATGGGACCACCATTTTCCTGAACACATTTCTCATACACTCTGATTGTATGACGTCTTGGAGTTTTGTGCACATAATTTTTTATGTGTCCCTTAAACCAAAAATCCATTAAAGTAAAGTCGGGGCTGTTGGTTGGGTATTCCATGTTAATAAAATTTTTAACTTGTTTTGTCTTGTAATCAGAGCTGATATATTTAAGGGTAAGTCTTCTATCTATTGTTCTATTTGGTGTTCTATGAGCTGCAAATAATTATGTCCAGTTAACTTTTGATCTATAAATATCTATGACACCACACCATACATTAATTGATTGGTACATCTGGGTTTTAATTTCGTGTATTTGTGTAGAATTATTTAAAGACCAATATCGCTTATTTTGTCTCTTACGACTCTTTCTTGTAGTGAACGAACTTTCATCAATCCATGTCCTTATTATTAAGTATTATTCTCATTATGTCTATTTAAACAAACAAAACTGCATCCTCCTTGACATTGTTCTGCACATAGTTTTTGAGTTTTCCGAAATTTAAATGCATTATATTTATATTCTTTCAAAGCTGAGTGGATTGATCCCCGAGAAATACTTGTCTTTTCACATACTTTTGTGATAGTGGAAACTGAATGTGCTTCATAGAATCCTAATATGTTTGCCTTATTTTCTTCATTTAAAATATTACACGTTACAGTTTTCTGCAAATTTTTTTGCCAACTTTTGAACTATCTATCCAATATCTGTCTAATATACTGACGACGAGTTGCGGTTCCACTTTTATTATTCAGAAAGTATACTTGAAGCATGTCACTCATTTCACGGATGCTAAATTCGCGAAAAAACCGTTTTAACAATAAAACTATCCACGTTGTTTACTATCATGTCAAATATAAACATATTTTTATTTGTTAATTGGGGCACTCTGAAATTATATAAAAATTTCCTATTTTTGCCGATTTGTCGAAAACTAGTTTACTAAAATATTAAGTATGTTATATCATTGTAATCGTAATGCGATATTCTATTATACACATATATATTGTAGAGGGTGTTCCATTTTAAATTATATGATGTAGGTTTATATGTTTATGTAGGTTATATGTTTCTATTGATAGTGTTTTGTTTTATACGCAACTTGAAAAAAAAACTTGGCTACGAACCCTACATTTTGTTTTTTTTTTGTTTACCTCGATGTCTCCAAAAGCAAAAAAGTTACAGCCAATTATAAGGTTGTCAAGATAAATTGAACGCACGTACAAGATCACGTGACCAACAGCCAATGAGAGCGTAGAGATGGACCGTCACAATGACAGTCATGCGCAGCCTATATCTTTCTCTTTTCAATTTTTTTCATGTATGTCGGCGATTAAATGTTTTTGTGATTAATTTTTTTTACATTTAATTAAAGTGCTATTAAATTGGCAGCGTGAATCAAATACATCAATTTGTATCTATCGAAAAGCAACTTTGGGGTTGATATACAAATTTCCTTTAAGATCTTGTATCAATGACTTATGATATTGAATTAGAATTCAATGTTTTTTAATTTTAATTATAGTCAATTTGGCCGCTGAATTAACAGGAATTTTATCAGGAATTGCAATGGGCTGCCTTCTCCCGTACTTTATTTTCCAGTGATTGGAAAAGAATTATTTGTATGCATAGTAGTATCGATTTGCAATCTAAAATTTAATCACACAAAATTTAAAAAAATGTATTTCAAAAGAGCAATTCAATTACAGTGATTCAATTAAACCATTGTTTGGCATCATCGATCGTATAGTTTTCCGAACTACGGGTAAAATGCGGAGTCCCGAACCAAATCGGCATCATCGGCTTGCTCGGCCGACGATGTTAAATCAAATTTGGCTTATCCGGCACGACCTAACCTAGAACAAAAGTACATATATGTATTTTCCGAGCAATCCGAAACTCCAATACAATTTAAAAATTAAGTTGTTCGTTCTTCGCCAACAATTTCGAGTGGCTGCAGCTTTTCAATGAACAATCGAGGAGCAGAAGTAACAAAGTGTCATTATTTTTTTAATTAAATTTTTGTGTGGAAAGGTTCTACGTGCCATGCACTATGACTCATCAAACGGACAAAGTGTCAGAATTATAATTTCAAAAATTACGCAGATAGGTGGCGCTTTCTGTAAGTCATCTGCTATTTTCACAACAAAGGGATCGAGTGCCGCAATACGTGTAGTGCGTTTATATTGTTTTTTAATCTGTTTTATGTAACGGCGCTGTCAAATATTGTAAAGAGCTATTCGAAATGAATTTTGAACGTCGAAAATAAGGAGCGAAAAGATTAAGTGATGAGCAAAGACAACGCAAAAATGCAGGACAATCCAATGAAAACAGAAATTGGAACGCTGTAGCTGAAAAAAAGAGACCTAACCGACAAGTAAGTTATTGTTTTCATTTCTAATATGGAAGCGTTTACGCGAACCAATTATAGTCACTTTATATTTTTTTACATTGTCGTAAGCGATGGAAACCCATCAGATTACGAATTGGGGACATTTTGTAAAATTTTTATCAAAGTTTCTTAAAATGTTAACGTAAAGTTGCTTTTGTTACTATTTACAACTTTAACAACAACAATTTTGAATATTATCGCAATATTAGAGACATTAAATAAGTACGACCCAAACAAAACTCACCTTATTTCTTGATGATACAACGCATATTTGAAAACATCCAATCTAGAAAGTATATAGAATAAATGCAATCTAAAGAAATCTGTGGTAAAATTGGAGAGAAAGTTAACATAATAATAGAATTAAATAGACAAAATCTAAGTAATTCTTAAATGTACTATTAAAAAGACATATTTGAAAAAACTGACATTAACATAACATTAATTGCTTAATAATAACCTAGTACCAAAGAAAATAAAATCTTATCAGACTAAGCGTAGGATAGAAATTCAACAGCCATAGTCAAATTCTGTACCAAAAAAAAACTTTATACAAAAAAAAGTTTACTTGAGTAAGTCACAATGTAGGTAACACATTTTAAGGTTCTTTCAAGATTTTTCAGGTCCATAGAAAAGCCACTCCTCTCAATCATGTGTTTATAAAAGCAGACGATTTGAAATACTTATTATCATTTATCTAGTTACGTCTAAAATTTCCTTGGATTACCTAATATTGCCATTATAATTTTGCTTATGGCTGCTGATAATTATTATTATTGTTTCTTTA
Source organism: Cylas formicarius (assembly GCF_029955315.1). Lineage (NCBI taxonomy): Eukaryota > Metazoa > Arthropoda > Insecta > Coleoptera > Brentidae > Cylas > Cylas formicarius. The sequence goes on from NW_026844352.1 coordinate 3,379,829, forward strand.
TTATCCAGAAAGTAAGAAAGTAAGAAGCAAATTGCCCGTTAAACTCGACATTTATTATACAAAGAAACCAAAAACTAAAACACTCCTAAAAAGCGTTCTAGATTTGGTATTATCAGTGGACCTATCTTAAAAATAAAAGAAGAGCTTTTGGCAAAAAAAATCAGTATTACCAGTATCAATAGCTCTGCTGTGATCTAGCAGAATAAGACAAGACAGTTTATTTCGATTACTTTGATAATTCCAAAAGATTTACGAAAACTTGACTTTATATACAGAAGAAACTTGGTCTTGAAAAAAAAGTCACTTATTTGAGATTGCAGTTTTTTTTTCTAAAATATTTATCCCTGGGATAGTCATCATCAATTCTGAAATAAAGTTTTATGTGACGTGCCAGTGTGGATAACCCCTGAGAAATCATCTGAGTTTTTTCGACTGCTCTAAAACAATATTATCTGCACCCCAACATACCTAACCTAAATCAAGCCCTTGTCAAACTGTTTAACCGAGTTTTTTCGAGCACCTTCTCCTTTAAGCCTAAATTTGTTCCTGTTTAGATTGTCATGGAATATCACTTTATTTCTTAATGCAGAAGTTGTTTTTCGAGTGATTAAATTAATTATTAAAAAATGTCAATGTATGAAAATGTTTTTGGGTGATTGTACCTGATTTAATAGTGAAAATTGCAAGCAGTCGAGCTTTCTGCCCTATAAGTTTGACCGTCAATTTTAAAATATCATTAACAAAATTAAAAATAATTAAAGAAAAGTAACGCAATGAGATGAAGGTTATACTATATATTACATTCATGTTTTAATTTTCTGAACATTATTAAAAATTTGAAATCTTGGCGAAAGTCTGCTATATTCCAATCAAAATTCAAAATTGGACCAACGAACAAATGATATCCAGGAATATTGGCGAAAGCAAGTAAAGTCAAATAGCGAAGTTCGGACTACTCCAAATTTTCCAAAAATTACGATTTTAAGCCATGCAGACATATTTTTTGAATGGATTTAAAAAAATTAGCTATTTTATATAGAAATTCGATTTTTGTCGAAAATTTTCTTAAAATAAACTAATTGATCTAAAAAAACTTCATTAAAGTAATTTTCAAAAATCGAATCATTAATGGATTTTAGACACACGTAAGACAAATATTTCATGACAAATTCAAACTAACCAAAACTAAAACAAATTTTTTATGATTGTATTATTTGTAATTTTTATGTTAAAATTTTGGTAAACATCACTAAGTTTGTTTTCTCCGTCGGTTTCTGGAAAAACATCTGGTACATCAAAATTGGGCTTTAAAGTCTAAATATTCGTTATGGTTTTCTGAGATTGTTTTTCTTTTCATAAGATTGTTTAGGTCCTTGAATCGTTTGCATAAATGAATAAGAGAGCAGGTTCGATTCCTAATATAGCAGTTTTCCAGAGTCATTTTTTTCAGGGAGTAGGGATTTTTTTTTTGGTAGGCCTTATGTCCGTCTCGTTTCCCCTAATTTGTATTACTGCGTTCATTGTATATTAATATAACAAATTAATATAATGGGCATTAAAGGATATTATGAATAAAATATAACAACATAACAACCAGCCCATACAAACCATACAAAAAGGTGGGTGTGTTTTATCCCTAATTCATACTTCAAGACTTGAATAAAAGACACCAGTGACGGGATCAAGCACTTCTGGTAAGCACTTTCTGGATTAGCCGTGCGTTCTTCCAGCGATTTTTTCTTTATCTCCTCAACGGTTACAAACCTCCTTCCTTTCATGGGTTTCGCACTGGGCTCTATCCGGTGAATATGATGGCTGAAGCATGATTGTGGATTTGTTCTTGGGAAAAAAGTTAGACACAAGTAACAGTGAGTAAGTGTGGCAAGAACTCTTGACGTACTACGCCACGATAATCGAAGAAGACAGTAAGCAAAACCTTGACATTTGATCGGACTTTTCGGTCTTGGCGATTCTTCGATATTTTAGAATTATTGGTTTTTTGTTGCCATACATACATACATCCAGCAAATAAACTTGTGGTTGTCGAAACGATCCTGCGGGTAGTAACTGTTGATTAGTAAACCTAAGAGTACCTTTAGAGTTTGGTAGTTGTATTCTCGAGGTAGCTTAAATTATAGTGTCATCAGGCCTTAGCAAACTACCTGGCGCCCACAAAAGAATTGTCTACGAAGTGTACGTATAAATAAAAAAAATAACGTAAATTCAACGAACCACGGCCCTCGATTTTTTTTCAAACCCTTAGAAAAAAGAAGATCCGAACCAGGCTAAAACATAGCAGGAATTTTTGGCCCCCAACGTAGGGTCAACGATATTTCTTGGTATTAGTATTATTGGTATTATTCCTATCAGTTGCGACTTAAGTGCTATATTTAATATATTGTATGCTTCCTATATAGGAAGCGCAAATCATTTTTGTGTGTATGTTATAATCAATTGTTTAAATTTCATTGCAAAGATTTGTTTTCGTGCCCGATTTATTTCGGTGTGTGGTCACCTTAAGATTACTAAGCCAATCCTTTTTGAGTGATATACGGAAAACAATTTAGATCAATGTTGGGATAATTTAATTTATGTGTACGTGGACGCAACTATTTCTTTCTTTTTTTGCATTTATATTTATTACGAGTAGGATGGATTTAAACCGGCTGTCGCGAGACGAATTGATTTACGAATTGTCCATGCTTTGGAAACTTAGAGAATTTTTTGGAAGTTTGGATATTCACATGACAATTGTTTCGACAACACCGCATCTTTATCAAATATCATATTTACAAACTTTCTGTTACTATATATACCGAAAAATGACAATAAAACCTTAATTAATGTTGTTATGAGAATTTAAGTTTAATAATGCAGAGGTATTTAAATCTAGTTGATCTTTAAGCAATACATTTGAATGTCTCATTTTGTTAATCTCCATGGATTCCAATAAATTTAGTTTTCTACTTTTTGAGCCTGTATGTAAAATATCAAAATTGTTGTCCAAAATGCTTTTTTCTGTGTTTAAATGTGTAGCATAATTAGAATCTAGACTACTGTTTTCAAACGCTCTTTTGTGTTCGTTTTTGGACAAGTTCCGCATTTCAACCTATATACACCGGATTAGTTCTGTTAAATAGAGTTTACTATTGTCTGGATTTGTTTTTTATTTGTAATTTTATCGATAATGGACGGATTGTAGCCGTTGTTCAGTGCAATTTGTTTAATGATATTCAGTTCTTTGTTGTAATTTTCTGTTGAGAGTTGGGTATAAAAGAGTGAAATGCAGCCATTTTGTGTGTATAAATGTGATTTGAGTTGTTATGTATGACTGTGTTCGTGTGTGAATGTTTATGGTAAATGGAAAAATCTAACTTGTTTTGCGTTTTTGTAATAGTTAAGTCTGAAAAATTAATAGAGTTCAATTTCGATAGCGAATTTTATACGATTATGTAATGAGTTAATATAATTTAAAATAGAAATCAATTGTCTGTTTGATCCAACAAATCAAGCAAAGACATCATCCACGTATATACCACCATAGAAAACTTTTACTTAAAGGATGTTCTTGTATGATATTTTCCAAATTATCCATAAAAATCTCCTCTAACAAAGGATTAAATGGGTTTCCCATAATCAATCAAATAGATATGTAAATCTGTCCATTAAATTCAAAATAATTTTGGTCTAAAGATTCTATTATTCAATCTAATAAATCTTGTTTCATCAATGGGTTAACCTGTTTCCGAGTGAGGATGAAATCTACTAAATTTATCACATCCATAGGTGGAATACTGGAAAATGAGTTTTGTACATCAAAAGACAATAGTGTTGCTAATTTTATTGAGCATTTAACTGCTGGAGCTGTTACATAAGACACGACTGGTCTAATGGGCATATCTTGTTTATGTAATTTAACTAAAGAATATAATTTCGGCGATTGTGGTTCATGATTGTTAAGAAATACTTGTCTTTGCCACTAAATAGTGTGGAGTTAGTAATTACTTCCTTGACTTGTCTTTGATATAACTCGGTAGGATCTTGTTTGATACATTGGCTAACAAAAATTGTTGGTTTTTGAAATATATTCTGGGAGATCGATAGCTATGACTGTCTTCTCTTTATCTGCACTGGTAAATATTACGTTATTTTCAGAAAATTTGTTTTTGATAGATTTTACTAGTGACATTTGAGAAATTTCTTAGTGTTTGTTGTTATTAAATGAGAGTTTATTATATTCGCTAATAAATTCTCGAACAAAAGTTGGAGGATTCCGAGGTACAGAAACTGGTTGACAACGTAGGCATCCGATTATGCAAGTCGTATAAAAATAGCGCCGGGAGGTAAAACCTTAGAAGACGACCATTAGAGTTAGGTGTGGGTCAGATCGTATGGAGAATGAACTACACGCTTTCTGAAGCCTCAGACTACTATGCTTCAAATTTGGCCCTAAAATTTGTCAACTTCAGGATGCGGAAACAATTTCTTATAACGTTTACAAGTTGGAAGATTTTGATACTGGACGTTCTTGTGGTACAACTCAACAAATATACGATGCGCGGTAGACAATCTGCATTTCTGCCGATTTAGTTCTCATTTATTGGCAGCCGCTCTACGCAAAAATAAGTATAGTCTGCGTAACAATTTTTTATTCAATAAAAATCCGTTCGTTTTATATTATATTTCTTTATTTTATTTTACTTTGTATTTTTACATATAATTTTATTTTTATATTAATTTTATCTATTTATAATTTTATTACTGAGTATAGTAGCTTAAAAAAATAGTTTTAAATCAAGATTGGAACGCAAGGTTTTGACAGGACAAACAAGAAAAGTTGTTGCTAATGTAATACCGTTTATGCAACGTGAAGCGGCGAATAATGGGCCAATTAAAAGTATTCAAAAAGCACAGGAACGTGCCGCGATAGCAACAGGTATAAGCTTGATAACAATTAAAAGAATTTCACGCGAAATAAAAAATGTGAACGAAGGTGCTTCGAAATCGTTTTCCACACCCAATAAGATTGCTCCAACATCTAACAGTGACGCTTGTGACCGAGATGTACGTCGCCGAATTATATTAAATTTTTATATCACTGACAAACGAGTTCCAACCTTGAAGAATATAACTCAGAAGTTTAGAGAAGATTATAATTATACAGGATCTGTACAGATTTGAAGGAATGTGATAAAAGAAATAGGGTTTCCATGGAGAAAAACCAAAAATAATAAATAGAAAGGTTCTTATGGAAAAACCTGATATTCATTCACTACGTAGACATTTTCATCGAAATATTAAGAAATACATACATACATACATACTCATGATAAAAGGTCCAAAGAATCCAAAAATCCAAAGGTCCAAGAATGATAATAATCCATGCAGGAGGGGATATGGGTTTTATTGAAAATGCTTATTTGAAATTTAAATCTGGAACCAAATCAGGAGATTATCACAGCGAAATGAACTACAACAATTATAAAAGATGGCTTCAAGAGAAACTGATTGCAAATGTTCCAGCAAACAGTGTATTTGTTATAGACAACGCTCCTTATCACAATGTTCAAATTGAAAAATATCCTACTATGGGGTGCAGAAAAGGTGAGATGAAGAATTGGTTGAAATAGCGCAATATTCCGTTTTTAGAAGACAGTTTGATAAAAATGCATAAGCCTAGATTTAAAAGTTATGAAATAGAAAAATTTATGGCTGACGCAGGACATTCTGTTTTAAAACTTCGTACCTATCATCCGGATTTAAATCCTATTGAGTTAGGGTGGGCAGCTCTAAAACGTTATGGATATAAACAAATAAATAAAAAATAAAATAAAAAATAAAGTATACAAAATGTCCCAAAAATGAGATATCACATTTAAGTTATCTTTTTTAAATGGAAACCATAATTTTTTATTCCATTTTTTGAATCTACGAGAAATTCTAAACATACATATAAGATATAACGAACTTTACCTTCGTTTCACAGTATTCCCGAAAAATCGACTAATATTGATAATATTGATCGAATTGAATAATATTAAAATAGAATGTAAGTTTATTTTAAGGTAAGTTGAAAGTAATGAAATCAGTCCCTTTGACATAACCCGTTTCCAAAAATAAATCAACTGATTTTTAAATGAATTTTTTCCACATTTTTTTACTGTTTTATTTAAAGTGTGTTGTTTAAATGCAAGAAGTTTTTCTCTGCCACCTCTTTTCTTTTCATAGCACATCGAGCTGGTGGCAATTTGTATTTATTAACATTTTAATCAACAAAAACTGCTGTTTTGATATCATTCTGGAACTTTCTGGAACCTTTTTTTCTTTGGTGTTAATAAATGTTATTACCTATCTTAACTTTGTGCGTTATTTCTACAATACTTATCCTTTTTTTCCTAATGATGTCCCCTAAATGCCCAAATAATTTTTTGCAATAAAAAATACAATTAAAAGTTGTAACAGTTTTCGGAAAAAGCAAATTTTTCAAGTAGTAAGTAATTAAATACATTATATAAAATTTTCCCTATTTAACTTTCTATTTTTTATAGTATTCAAAATCTCAATACAGTCCATATCAATTCCAGACACAATGTACAAATATTGACACATACAAATCCATGAGTTTGCCACACTCTAAAGTGAAAAAAAAGCTCTCTTGTCACTTCTACAGCAACCGACAATATTACGACTAGTGTACGAAAGTTATTATTTAATCTTCCCAAAAAGCGATCAAATTCCCTCAAGGTTCAATATACAAGCGAAAACTTATGGATCGAATGTACGTAGCCAGTCAAATTAACCCATTTTGTCCCAGTGGTGCGTTAATGCACCACCTCTATGATTTTTTTTTCACATCCAGGAAATATTTTTGCACATCCATCTAGAAATTTTATTATTATCACTACTAAAGGACACAAAATCTTAGAAATCACTAATTTATGTGTAAAGGAAAGATCTTATATATGACTTCAAAAGTTAATAAAAGCGGTACATAAATTTGTATCACATTTTCAAGTAAATCCAAAATAGTAGAAAAGAACATTTTCGATTTGTATTGCCATTTTTCTTAAGTCTATAGCATGTAGATTACATCGCACAAAACATAGACAACCAACTGATATAGTTGGAACTTTCGAGTTACATACACCGAATGATACAGCTGTCCTTCAACAGTCCTGTAATTCATCAACTACTGGATGGACTCATCACACACAATGGAACTCATCAGATGATGACACCGTGGAATTTAAAAGAAGACGTATGCTTTCTGCAAACAACAGACTTGCTTCTACTGTCAAATGAAAGAAAGGTCAGATTTAGTACACTCACACACCTATATCCGATGAATTTAGATCATATGAGGAACTAAAAAATAGACTTTCTGGAAAAACTCCGCTTGAAATATTGTTTATGTTTTTTGATGACGAAGTGATTGATTTGATTTTCAATCTTGCTTTGCGACTTAAAAACTGATGAAACAATTACTCAAAGAAATCTTGCACCTGCCATAGATGAAGTGCGTTATGATAATCAAGGTCACCTCATGATTGTTCATGCTAATAAAGCCTGAAGGAGATGTAGAATCTGCCACAGCCATACAATTTAAGTTTGTAATAAGTGTAATGTGTACTTTTAGTTGTTTTCTGTCGAATTTGAACTTTCTTTTGTATATTTACGTATAAATTATTTATTACTTCTTATGTGTCCTAAAACATTATTTTATGTTTTTTCCCAGTGGTTCGTTTACGCACCAGTATTTTTTTGTATGTTTCGGGTTTCTATTTTTTTTTATACAGGTAAAGTGCAACAAAATAAATAATTTCAGAACAAAAAATTTTTTTTTTTTAATGCTTGGGATAATATGGGTTAAGAAAGTCACCTTATTTTTTTAACACATCACGTATACTGCGTGTTTAACTCAGATCGGTGCAATAGATTATATTGGGAAACTTATGTTTAATAAATATTGAATAAACATGAACTAAACATAATCCATTACAGAGGCACCACGAGACCACATAACAAAAGCATCATCAACGTAGTGCTTCCATAGTCTTGATTTTAGATGGATGGTGTAGAGGGTTTTTTTCTCAAAAACGTTTGTTTATAAATTCCAGACTAGCATTGTTCAATTCAGATGAGAGGACTTCCAGATTCTCAGATTTTAATATATCTGAAATAATTCTCAGAGTTTCAGGACTAGAGATTTTAGGGATACCGTTTGAATCTAATATAATAGTTATAGTAAAAGTAGTAGTATAGTTTCAACAAAGCGTGATTTTTTGAGTTTCAATTTCTCTGGTATACATATTAAAATCTTGACCACACATCTGTGGCAGAACAATTTTTAGACGCGATGCCTCTGGGTATCTAGAGTCTCCTAACATGTACACGTTCCTACGTCTCGAATTCGATCCATTTGCGTTGCAAATCATTTTCAACTCGGAGGGCCACGGAATAGTAGAACAATACAATGGAATTCCATGTGACACGCAGTCCCATGAAATCGTTTCCGATATCGCTCAAGAGTTATTACTAACTAACTAATTAGCTAATTTGAACTTAAGCAGAGTGTATTAAATCCAACGACTAATTGTGGCGGATTAAGATTAACAATTCATTTGACCCGTAACTTAAGTCCTTTAACGCGGTTGATTGAAACTAATGTGACTTCACAAGTGTAGGTTTATCATTCGCTGATGGTTCGGGCGGTGCTTTAAATGGCGGCCAAACTTGGTGAGTATTTCTGTTCCGATACACGCGGAAAGTTTAATTGAACGCTAGGGGTAATGGGTTGCGAAGTTTTTTTTTATTGGACCGGTAAAATTTCTTGAATCGGCGAAATAAAACGTCGGACGCGGTCGAGATTATTTTTCCTCTCGAACGGATTCACAATCGAGGCCCCGAGTTATTGCGAAGGCAAATCCGTTCGAGCCAGATATTATAACCCGAACCAGTGTTTGATTCCGAAGTTATTTTAATTGGAAAAGTTATCCTCAATTTTAATTAAATTACCGGTCGTTTCGGAAAATTTCGTCATCGTTTTGTTTTTGCGGCATTTAAAAAACTGTAGAAAACCTAAAAAAATTAATTAATAATTTACCTAATTAAGTGATTAAGTGAAGTTTCTTTGATCCTAAGTTCTTATATCTCTTATTCCTCTCAGAATTTTAAAATTTCGGAATAGATTTGATCAGGAGCATGTCTCTCTTTCATTTGTTTGATTTGTAGTTAGACTTCGCCAATGGTAATAGAAGGCCCTGATTAATTTGCAGTTGCACCCAAATAGCACATGGACGTCCGTGAAACATCCTCGGGATATCTGTATCCATCAGCTAAGACGTCTCAAGGATATACGATGTCGCTAATCGGAACATCCACAGTATATCTGATACGTTTGTCCGTAGGATGTTTGTAAGGACATACTAAGAGTATCCAGTTTACTAGTTGAGAAGGAGGACGCGCGCCTCGGCAGGTGCGTCATAAAAAATGACTCGCCCGGACGGGAGAGGGCGCTCAAGGCGTCGTTAGTATATCTGACTGTGAGAATCTTATACAGATACACCAGTGGGCCTTACTTATTAAGTTATTTCCAACAACCTATAAGAAGTACTCGAGCGGTAATGTCCAGTAGTCCAATTGATTGTACGACTACAAAAATTCGATCCCAGTATTTGGTACTCCCGTGTAATGGAATTAATCCATTGGGTAAGGTCGGTGAAGTCATCAAGGGACAAGTTTTAATTAATTTATTAATTTAATTTAATTAATTAATATTTAAATTTTAATTTTGCTTATCATGGTAAAAGTGAATGATTGCCGATTGATTCCATTAATAAAAAATATTTTATACACACCAATTTTTTTTCTATTGTAGATATGAAAAAATTGTAGGTATACACTATAGCAAAACTATAGAAGAACCCAACCTGAAGTATATCTTGATCTAAACTCTAAAAGAATAACTAATATTTGGCAGTCTTTCTGTCCCCCTTTGATGAAAGTAGCTTTTTTCAGCCAAGCAGCTATTGAATTTTCACATTCTTTTGATGTTTGTGATGTGTTTGCCTTCTTATCCGCATCTGAAAATATTTTAGTTTTGAGAAAGACAGGTTTTATATATCTGTACTTCATAAAAAAAAATAAAAAGGACGAGACTGGTATCTCATATGTTTCAAAAACAGATTTAAAAAATCCCTACATCCGCCTTTTAAGTAAAAGTTTGATTTGACGCTAATAGTACGATGATGTAAGTATACATTTATGTATACCATTTCATTAAATACAAACCTCATCAAACTCTCATCGGTAAGATCTCTTTCATGAGAGTAGATACTGTCGGGCGCAAAAAAAAAAAATAGAACAAATATGATTTTTCAGTTTGACAGTAAAGGCCTATTTTCAGGAAATATTCTTTGTCAACCAAAAAATTTTCCTAGTTTTTTTTGCTCGTTATGGTACCTACTAACACCATCAAAGCAAGCCTTAAAAAAATAGGAAAAACATTTTCATGAATTAACCGATCAACCATTTTATTGTGAAAATTGTGCTTTATGAAGGGTGATTCCTAAAATTAATACTTTGTTTTTGCGGGGTGATTTTTGCATCCATTTTAAGAAAAAATCTACTATACTATATAACTAAAAATATATTTTTTTCTCTAACATTGCTTACAAAATAATTAGTTTAGTTTTGTATGCCCAGATGCCCCAAAAACATGAAGAGAAAATGGATTTTATTTTTGCTCTCAAAAACTAAGCAATAATATACGAAAAGAAGTCTACAATCAAAAAAGACATGTAATCTAAGGCGTCTATAGTTTTATCTTTACTCGGTCCAGCAATCTCTCTTTAAAAAAAGTATCAACTAAGCAATCACCATAATATATATTTTATTCAATTATATTTCTTATACTTTATTTATTTACGTCCTATTTATTTTTAAAAAACATAATAACTACTTACCAAGTATTAATTTGAACAAATTTAAATTTTGAAGCTTTCTTAATTTCCTTCATGCCCAACCAATTAAATTTCATTGCAAGTTCATTTGAAATCAGCGGGATCAGAGCTTTATATATATATATATATATATATATATATATATATATATATATATATATATATATATATATATATATATATATATATATATATATATATATATATATATATATATATATATATAAAGTACTGAAAGCAGTAAGCACAGCACACAAAATACTCAACATAGACGCCAAGTCGCCGTATCCCTTATACCGCCAACAAAAACAAGGCTGAAAAGATGGCGGACGACGAGACGTAGGAGAAGCCTACGAGACTCGAGCGAGTCCGACACGGCACGACCCCGAGTAGTTGCGCCATTGGTTGCAGCCTAACAGTGTTGTCAAATGGGATTTTAAAAACAAATATATTATTTTTATGTTTTTGTAGAGTATGGGAGTGAAGGATTGTTGTAACAGTTTTCATGGAAACTACTATATCTTGAGATTTTTGATTATATTGCTAGTAAGTATAGATGAATCGATGTTGTAACTCTTCCTCTACGAAATCAAGTAAAAATAATACCATAACTGTTGGTAATTATTTTACAATCAATTATTTTCTAGACGCATTGTTGTGTTAAAACTTACCTCATGCTTGGGGCAAGTAGTAACGACAAAAAAAACGACACTAATTCCTCTAATCATTTATTCTTCGTTTATCTTTAACAAAATTAACATCTTTCCAAAGTAGGTGTATAATTCTTATCAAAAGTCAACTCGAATACACTGGCACTTTTAAATCAGAGTAACTATTTAAATTATATTAATAATAATATAAATAATAAATAATATAAAATAAATAATTTTTAATATCTATCTATCTATTGTACTTATATAATAATCTACATTTAGTGGGTTGCATTATAATTAAATGTAGTCTTCATATGAGCAACAATTAATACAAATCTTACAAATGATACATTCTACCCGGTCCTCTTTATTTGAATCTGTGTAAACTTCACCACACAGCAAACAAAACCACTCTTCCGATTCAGCTTCTGAATCTGAACATAAAATCTTTTTTTTTTGCTCCGTCCACTCAGGTTTTATTTTTTGTTGATATCCCCTTTCCCTTTCCCTTTCCTTTAACTTTTACTTTAATTTCGTCATCTTTTTTCTGTTGTTTCTTCATCTTGTCCCCATATTCCTTTTATAAAGCTTCTTTTTCAGGGGTGTCCGTCAATATTGTAGAATTAGTTTTTCTTAGTGGTCTAATCTTCGATGGCGAGAAAGTTTTTTGTTGACCGAAGCAACTTGGAATTGGTTCGTTGGCAGGATCTGGTCGATCAGTAACATAAGACTCTTTCACAATACCTGGGATGTCATATATTGTCAACGTTTTCCCCGGTTTGTTGTGTATCCACGCTGACTGTGCCCTATTTATGTAATTTTTAACACTCCTACGTCTAAAAGCTGCAAATTATGGGAGCAGTGCTAGGGGAAACGAAAGCATAATAACATTATTTTCTTTGTTTTTTTCAACAACTCCAATATTTACTTGTGAACTATGGTTATCAAGTAACAACAAAACTGAAAAAATGATTCATAAAAACTGAAAATTCTTTCCGGAGGCATTGCCAGCTCCAATGCAATCTTGAGGCTCTCCAGGAATAAACGTTTCAGAATATTTGAGCCTGAGAAAAACGAACATCGGTGGGATAAAATTACAAGCAAGCGTTACAAGACTTTCCCTCTCAACCGATGTGAGAGCTCCAATTTGCTTCTGGTCACGAGCAGCTACTATTTTCTTAGGTTTTTCAACAGTTCATCTATGTTCCATATTCGAAAAGCATTAAACTGATATCTTTGGAAAAGTCGTTGATATATTTGAAAGAATGAACATTAGTCATCGCTTCTGGTGTCCTTAAAGATAAATGTGGATTTCAGCTCATACAATTTTGGGAAAAGTCATTACATATTATTTTGATGCCAAGAAGAAGGAATATTCCTTCTTCTATTACTTAAGTTTCCTTACTTCCATATTAAGTAGTCCAAAATATATTTCCGCTCACTTTGTAGACAGGAGGCCATCATACCTTCTTCTCCTGCAGTAAATACTTGTCTAGGCTTAACATAACCAACTTTTAAACTTCCATTGATCTTCTTTTTCTTAACCCTTAAGTCTGAGTAGCTTTCCGAATACTGCATTTTACACTTCATGGCTTTGTGTTGTCCGCTCTGACTTTCTTTTATACACCCTCATTCTAGAAGAAAAAAAAATAAGTAGCTATCTATATTATAACTTGGGGCATGTTGTAAATTCCGGGACTTTGTTACAACTAACCCCATGGCATGATTTTTAACATTTATCAACATAACTAATTCAACAATTTAGAAATCTTAAAGACGCTAACACATTATCAGTGGTAGATAAATTTGAATATAAATAAGTTATAGAAATTCTGAAATTAGTCGATAATAATAACACAAACCAAAATCCGGGTGCTAATCGCATAGATAAAATGATATGTATGCTTCTGCTGCTATTTCGCCCTGCCGATCGTAAGTACCATGAAAAATTAGGGGATTATGATCCAACCGTTCAAATTCGAGTTTTATTTATTTTATTATTTACTCGGAAAATTTCTTTCATCACTCCTGCCGAAATTCGTTCAGACCGCCATTTGTTTTTGGCCCGTGCCACGTCTGCTTCCTTCGCAAAGCGTTCTATTGTTTCCGTCTGCTTCCTCCATTATCCTAACCAAAACGACCACACGCATTCGCGTCTGGTAATACTGTTATCCACCTACCCCACCGCAACAAATAATTGTATTTTCAAGATGTCTAAACGATCACGCAGGTCAAAGGCAACTCCAGAAACGAAATTATGCGATATAAGACTTGATTAAAGTCAAGAGGGGCGGATCTAGATAATGAATTTAATCTGTTAGCGAAATAACATTGTTACTACGCGGCAATGTGTCGAAAAAGTTTAAATTAGAACAATAACGTATCAGTAGAGTAAAAAGAACATAAATTAAACCACTTGGAGTTAGTCATGGGTGCATGTTCCATAATGATAAGCCAACTCTTTTACTATTTACACTTCTACATTCTTCTTGCGTCGATTGTTGATGAATTGAACTTGCTGACGTCTCTCTAGTCATCGTATTGGTTTCTTTAGAGCTTAACTAAAACTGGGACATGAACAGTGCCTTGAATAATTCCCTTATCGGTGAGAGGTAAACCCATTCTACCTTTCTGTAACTGTAAACAACACACATACATACATAAAGCTAACGACCATCTGCATGGAAAAAAGCAAAATATTTGGTTCAAATAAGTTAAGTTCGATCAAGCTTTGCGTGGACTCTAGACCATAGAAATGACATATTCTGAATATCTTAAGAATCTTGTAACAAAATCAAATGGTTCGTTTGGGTATTTCAATTTTTTTTTAACAAAAATGTCAAAAATTCAACTGAAAAAATTCTTGAACGAGAATACTTAGAAGATTGGCCTGCATAAACTTTTATTTTTGACAATTTTTTAAAAATGTACAGCTGGCGCCGTAAATTTAAAAAAATACTGAAAAATGGCGATAACTAAAGGACTGTGTCTAAAATATCAGTTTCTTATACATGGCAATAAAGCTCGCATACACAGCTAAAACTTTTGTTGTTAGTTTTCACCTATTGTACAGGGTGTTCGCGATATTCCGTGCAATATTAGAAAACGTAATAGGTGCACTAAATTTTGGCAGAGAAGTAGAAGTTCAGACCCACATTTAAACTATTAAAGTAGGGCGCAATTAAGTACTGCAAAATATTTTTTTTTTGTTTTTTTTTGATAATTTTGGTTTCCAGAAAAACATATTTTTCTCCATAACCATTCGCCCGATCGGCAACATTCTTTGACTGGCAGACGGGGACAATCCAGTGCTATAACATTTATTTCAAGCATTTTTTCGATTATATACAGGGTTTTTAAATTATAGGGAAAAATCTAAAAGACTTTGATAGTTGTTCTTTTGCAGAGTAATGTATTAACCGCAAATCAAAAATCGTAAAAAATATGACGTAAAAATCATGGGTTCAAACAGTGGGATAGGCCTCATCAAGAACTACAATTTTTGTATTTGCGGTTTTCGTCTATCACACACACTGCTCGAGAAATTTGAAAAATTCCATATGAAAATCACTATTCCGGAGGCTGTCAAGGCGCGACGACGTCATTGACTATTACGGCGCATTGCAAAAAAATCTTATTTTCTCGAAAAGCATTTACTATTTTAGAAAAATTCTTGGACTAGGAAACGTGGAAGATACTGGGCTATAACCTCCATTTCCGGAAATTTTTCAAATATGTACAGGGTGTGTCGATTATGGTAAAAAAATTCTAAAATCCCTGAAAATTGCCATTTCGTGGATAAATTATAAGATGTAATAGAAAAACTATAAAACATAGGATAGTTTGCTTTAGACAGTCTCGAATATTGTGTCGATAAAGTGAATATCAAGTTTCGTCTATCATACAGGGTGTGCGAGATACCTGGAATAATATAATTGGAAATCGTTATTACTTTCACAATTTTTTTAATTTATCAAAGTTTGTTGTGACTTTGAACTTCGGCCATAAGTATAAAACGCTTTATACAGGGTGTATGTGTAAAGTTCCATAGTGGTCCGCAGGATCATGATAGAAAAACGATGCGCCCCTTTACCACAAGAAACCGCTGTTTTATATTATATAAAAATGATGATATTCTTAAAGTTAATTTTTGTATAATTTTGTTTAGCCCATTTTATTAATTGAGAAAGAAGAATACATGCAAAAAATTTAATCTTATCTTAAAATGTAAAACTTATCTTTTTAAAAATTATGTTTTTTATTGACCAATGATTTTTTGTAATTTTTAACAAACAAACGTAATTAAGAAATGCTTTTTACCACCATGTAATTTGTGCAGCTAATTTTTTGTATTGCAAATTTTCTGTTAGTGTTCGGCTGTCTGCGTCTCCTTATAGTAAATCTTACAATAAAAAGAGAAGAGAATTTAGCAAATGATACCAAATTCTTAAAAAAATGTTTACATTAAGAAGTGCATGAACATGTTAAATGCTGCTACCTGAAATAAAGAACTACACTTAATCTAAACAATAATATGGTAAGTATTCTTTACTAACTTTAAATACATTAAAATTATAAACAAAAGCAACTACTTCAACGCTGTGTCATGACATTTTTTGGTTAGTAGTATCTAGTTTTTTAAAAATAGAAGCATCCATGTACTACATAAAAAATTTTGGTACTGTATTCATTAAAAAATTCAAACAATTATCAAAAAAGATTTTTCAAGAGCATAGTTTCTATTCTATAAACGAATTTGTTACACATCAGGCACAGGAGATCTAAGTTATTTTATAAATTAATTATTCTTAGAGTGTACCTATATATTCAAAGTTTTACTTTCTGGTTACATTAGTTTAACTGCTTATATGTAATATATTTATCTTGTTTGTACTCATCTTTTTTTTTTTGTATTTATAAGTGGTCAATAAACGATTATTTTATAGTGATAAAGAGGACTGATATTTTCCTTTTCAAAATGCAAGTTTTGCAAAATAAATACAAGTCAAGAGTACTTTTTTTATGCCCAAAGAACATTTAAAACAAGACTGAAATACTTTAAATAAATCAGTTTCAATATCGGGAGAGAAATGGAGATGACCGTTAACAATTCCTAAACGTTTGATCTAACCCCATACCATATCATGGAACTCCTCCGTCCAAGGTGTATCAGTATTAATATACAGGGTGTTCTATATCAAAATAAAAAGTAAGTAGTGGCCACGGCGAAACAAATCACCGTGCATACATAAAAACATAACAAATGAAGAGTGTAAATGAACAAGAGCAACTTTTATATATAATTCGTTGTTCTGTTTCTTCCTGAGATAAATTAGTGGTGCCTCATAAACGGCCCTGTACATTTTAAACTTTGTATAGGTGTTTTACTGCTTTATTGTATACATTATTGCTATGTTTTTAATACCATTTATATATTTGTGTTATTTTACTTGCTTATCCAAAACATTTATTTGCCATTCATCTAGATCAGTAGAACTTATAATAATAATAATAATAATGATTATTATTAAGGTACCTTGAAGATAGCTAGTCCGACAGGAATTCCTAACTTTAGTTGGAGTCCTTCTGTAGCATGTAATGTACTGATATGCGGGATGAATAATTGATTTGGGGTACATTTTTGCCCTTATCAGAATAGTGTTTGAGGACTATATAAAATTACCTCCGAGAAAAGGTAATACATTAATAATTATATTGGTAAAGCTGATTCGTTTTGTTGTTTTGGACTGGAAACTATCATAAGTTAATTTTGATTAGCCAGGCTCAAATAGGAAGCTAAGCTTCAACTACACCTTTTGTAATTTTATACTGCACTTAAGCTCAGTCAACAAGTTTCTTATATTTTGCTTAATGTGAGTTAGTTAGCCTTGATGCCTTGATTTGTTGCAAAAATGCATTATATTAACCTTTTTGTTTATCTCTTAGTATCTCCTTCCTATCTTGCATTTTTAAATACAGGGTAATATTTAGACATTATGTAGTAATCAGATGTCTTGTCAAAAAGATAAACAATGGTCTAGATCGGAGTTTTCACTTTAGATTCAATGAATGTGGTAAACTTGCTTCTGAAACTCGCAAATTTTGATATATAAACTAAAACTGCATATTTTTATGAATTTTAATGATTTTGTTAGGATCATATCTTCTTTCTAAAAGTATACAACATACAAACATATAAGAGGTTATTGAAATACAAAACTTATATCCTCAATTTCTTTGTGAGTAAACTACGCTGGTGTTTTTTAAAATGCTAGGTCTTATTTTTCCTGGGTATGTTTTAGACATCATTCATTAGCTTACTTTCAATAAGAAGTAATTTCAGAAAAGAAAGAATGAAGAATGAAACTAGTGGATATTGAAAATTTTAAGAAATCTCTTTCGCTTCAAAATCAAACATATCACTGTGAATCAAACCCCATCGAATTCGTATGGGCCCAACTAAAATGGTAGATGTGTGAGTCCTACCAACAACAAGTTTCCAATTTATTTTCAGAATTTCTGCAAATTAAAATTGAAAATCGGTCACACTTATCCAACTTATTAACATAATAAACATAACAAGATTGCTTTCGAAAAATCATTGCCGGGCGGGGCAAGTTCATCGCAAGTAGCGCCAATCAGCTTTTTATTTTAAAAACAAGGCGCTTCGCTTATTCTTGTCTTAGAGGGACGCATTGTTTTTCTATCGTGCTCCTGCGGACCACTATGGAACTTTCGCAAAATCGATTTTATTTTATTGTGAATACACCCTGTATAAAATGTCCTTCATATCTCGTCGAACTTCAAAGTTACGCCAAACTTCAGTAAATATTAAAATTTGTACTGGTAATTGCAATTTAAGATTATATTTTTTCAAATATCTCGCGCCTCCTGTATTATAGACGAAACCTTAAACTCTCTCTCGACACAGTTTACGATACTGTTCATATCCAATTATCACATCTTTAATAGTTTTTCATTTATCGCCAATAATTCACCTACAAAAACGGAAAAATCTAGGATCTATTAGAATTTTTTGCCCACATACGAGGTACCATGTATATAATTGTAATGTTCGAAATAAGGGCTATAGCACTGGATCTCCTTAGTATCCTGGTATCCGAATTTTTCCAATGGAGTAAATGGTGTTCAAATAACTACTTGTTTTCTGAAACCATGCAATAGGGGGTAATATTAAATGACGTCATCGCGTCTAGATTGAGGGAGAGAAATGGTGATTTTCATTTGGATTTTTTCAAATATCTCGAGCAACGTATATGATAGACGAAAATCGTAAATACAAAAATTGTAGCCCTTGTTATGGCCTATAATTCTGTTTGAACGGATTGGCTATTGTTTGTACGGATTTTGATTTACGGTTAATAATTTACTCTCTAAAAGAACAATTTTCAGGGTCTTTGTTTTTTGTCCATAACTAAAACACCTTGTATATAATCTAAAAAATGCGTGAAACAAAAGTTATAGCGCCGGATCTCTCACGTATTACGGATGTGAACTTTTTCCGACCGGATGAATGGCTTTGGAGGAAAAGATGTTTTTCTGGATGCCAGAATAACTACAAAAAAAATCAAAAATTAAAAAAAAATACTTCGCCTTATTTTATTACTCCAAATTTAAAGAGTCTAAATGCGGGTCCAGACTTCTACTTCTCTCCCAACTCTGAAGTCGGTAGCTGCAAATTTGGAGTACTTAGTATGTTTTTTAATATTGTACGGAATATCGCGAACACCCTGTACAATACTTAAAAACCTACTTAAATACTTAAAACAAAAGTTTAAGCTGTCTATATGTTCTATATCGTCATGTAAAAGAAACTGACATCTAAAACAATAATAGGGAGACCATTTTCAGTTTTTTTGAATTTTCGGCACACCGTGCATATTTTTGAAAAATTGTCAAGAATAAGAGTTTATGGAGCCGTTTCCTCTGCGTCTTCTGGTTCAAGAATTCAATAATTCAAGAAGCAAAGCTGCATATATGTGCCAAATATAAAGTCGATCACTTCAAATTTCGGACACTTAGCAGACTTCATAGCAAGGCCCAAAAAACAGTTGAAAATCGCGAAACAAAGATGAATACCGGCGTCGGATCAGGGCCATTTCTTATAAGCTTATGTGCCTTGTGGAGGGTTAAAAAGGAGGCAAATGTCAATTTTGTAGCTCCAACGGTTCGAAAGATATTTAGGAAAACCCAAAAGACGAGAACGGAGAACGGACAGACAAAAAAAAATTTTTTTCGACGGTGATCATTTCTGTACCAACGGCAATCGCATAGGACTTACCGTTACCGAGATATGAAATTTCGATTTCATCGATTTTCGAAAGTAACAAGCCGTCAATACAAACTTTTATTTTTTTTTTTAATTCATTTTCTTGTTCAAAAGTGATGGAACCCTGCGCAGGTTAACAAACCGATTAAGACGGACTAAGACTTCATTTATCACTAAAATGGGAATAATAAAAGCGAGTTTACGAGCGTCCGATTGCTCCGTATTAATCACGCTCAAAAATTTTTTGCGCCACTTAATCGCCATAAATTCTCTCAAGGGTGAATATAATCTAGTCTGAGAAGTTTCTGCGTGAAAAATGGATGCCCAAAATGAGACGTGAACGACCCGAATATTTTTCTAAACGTCCGCCTACTCCAAGATCGAAACAATATCGTGAAAATGCCTTTCGATTTAAGAAATTGCACAGGTTTGTTGCAGTAATTACACTGAGTGAACTGTTGCTTTTTTCTAATTTGGACTATTGTTGATCCACGAGAAAGAAGGTATCTATTACAGTAAAAGCTTTAAACAGGGTGAAACTGAGAGGTTCACGTCGAGTGCCCTATTTGCAACCATGTGTAACTACACACATAAGTTTCAATAACTTTGTTCTCTCATCAACCCAGTACATATGAATTTGGTGTTTGCTACACGGCCTTCAAATTTGGCTCCTTTTAAGCAGTGCACGAGCTACAATAAACCAGTAAAAAATGAGTCCGCTCAAATCACGGCGTCCTTTTTTTAGATTTTCTTCTGTTTTTTTGAGCATTCCTGTGATACACGATGTGTCCGAAATTTTAAGCCATCCACTTGAAATTTTACACATATATACAGTTTAGCTAGCAATTCTTTAACCAAACGACGCGCAAGATCCGGACCAAAAACCTATATTCTTGACGAATTTTTAAAAATATACAGGGTGCATCGGTAATTTGCAAAAAACTGAAAATTGGTCTCCCTTTGTAATGATAATTGACCATAACAAGAAGGCTGTGATTCTGTTTCCAGCTTTTTTTGCATAGCTGTATAGCCCATATGGACAGCTAAGACTTGTATATTTAAAGTTTTCACATACTGTACAGGGTGTTCGGGATATGCTGTGCTATATTCAAAAACGTAATAAGTAACCTAAATATGGTAGCTAGCGATTGTAAATTTGGCAAGAAAGTAAAAGTCTCAATAAACTGCTTACCTTAGTATAATTTAATCGCACAATGTGCATTTAGATATCGCTTTATTCCGTTTATGTAATTGTATACAACTTAACGTTAAGATAATTTTGAGACAGGAGCAGCAGTTCTGTTCTTAACTTCAGGCAGTCAACTCGCTTTTGTTGTTATAAATCGTTCCCGTTTTTAACGACAATAAAATTCTTTAAGCAAATTAAAGTTTTTTAAAATATATATATAAATATATTTTTTAAAATATTGAAAAATTTTCTTTGAATAGTTTGCCTTCCAGAAAAACATGCTTTTCTCAAAAACTATTCAAACAATCGGCAAAATTTTAGAACCAAGAAATGCGAGAGATCCGGGGTTATGACTTTTATTTTAGTCATTTTTTCGATTGTATACAGGATTTTTCAATTATGGACAAAAATCTAAAAGACCATGAAAATAAAACAGTGTAATAAGTCACATCGAGAACTACAATTTTTGTATTTACGGTTTTCGTCTATCACATACGCTGTTCGAGATATTTGAAAAAGTCCATACGAAAATCACTATTCAGGGGTCTCAGTCAAGACGCGATGACGTCATTGATAATTATTAGTACTATCTTGAAATGATATACCAGGAAACGTGAGAAATCCAGGGCTATCACCCCTATTTCGAACGTTGTTTAAATTATATACAAGGTGTGTAAATTATTGGCAGAAAATCTAAAAGTTCCTTAAAATTTCCGTTTTTGTGGGTAAATCATTGGCGATAAATGAAAAACTTTTAAAGATGCGATAATTTGCTATAAACAGTATCGTAAAGTGTTTCGAGAGAGAGTTTAAGGTTTCGTCTATAATACAGGGGGCACGAGGTATTTGAAAAAATATAATTTTAAATGGCAAATACCAGTACAAATTTTAATATTTACCGAAGATTGGCATAAATATAAAGTTTAGTCCCCTAATGGAACCTCTAGAAATTAAGGGGGCTGGGGGTTTGGGAAGTACTTTTAAAAATTTAATAACTCTATTTGCCGGTTATCGAGAAAAAAATCATTTCTCCAGAACGGTACGTACGATCGAAGAAATTCTTGAACGAAACGACGTAATGATCTTTGAAGATGTACAAGGTGCGTCGTTAATTTGCAAAAATTGATAATTGGGCTTCTTCTATAATGATAATTCACTAAAACTAGAAGGTTTTGATTCTGTTGTCCGTTTCTTTCACATGACTATATAGACAGTTAAAACTTTTATATTTAAAATTTTCACATATTGTACAGGGTGTTCGGGATATTCTGCGCTATATTCAAAAACGTCATAGGTGACTCAGATATGTAGCTATCGTTTTTAAATTTGGCAAGAAAGAAAAAACCCTTAGAAAAACATGGTTTTCCAAAAAACTATCCAACCAATCGGCAAAACTTTAGAACGAAGAAACGCGGGAGATCCTTGACTATGACTTTCATTTCAGGCATTTTTTCGATTATGTAGAGAGTTTTTTAATTATGCGCAAAAATCTAAAAGACCGTGCACTTTTCCGGAATAAATTATTTACCGAAAATCAAAATTCGTAAAAAATATGACTAATCGGTCCAAACACTGTTATATTTACGGTTTCCATCTATTACTTACCATTTCTCGTCATCAATCTAGACGGGATGAAGTCATTTACTATTACCACATGGTTTAAGAAAACGAGTATTCTCTTGAAAACCACTTACTCTATTGGAAAAAATCATATACCATGAAAAGTGGGAGATCTGGGGCTATAACCTCTATTTCGAACATTTGAACGTGTGAATTGTTGTGTCGTTTATGGGCAAAAAAATCTAAAACATCCTAAAACCGTCCGTTTTTTTGGGTAAATTATTGGGGATAAATGAAAAACTGCTAAAGATGTGATAATTTGATTTGAGCAGTATCGTAAACTACATCGAGAGAGAATTTCAGGTTTTGTCAATTATACAGGGCGCGCGAATTATTTGAAAAAATATCATTCGACGACACTATTTGTTGAATTTGTACAAATTTTAATATTTAACAAAGTTTGCCGTAACTTTGCAGTTCGGGGAGAATTGAACGTCACTTTGTACAGGGTGTATACACAATAAAATTTCATCGATTTTGCGAAAGTCCGCAGGAGCACGATAGTAAAACAATGCATTGACGATTTTTCGAAAGCAATCTTGTTAATTTCTTAATTAATAAAAGCAATATTGAAAAACGACTGGGAGTTCCGAACGATTAGCTTTAATAAAATACCCAATACAAATCCACAGAAACGTGTCGTGAAGTTTCTCGGAGCTCATATAGACAGAATGGCACAATACGAAGGATGATATGAATAATAACAGCTTTAATGAAGAAAAAGAAACAAGAAATCTATTAGCGGCACTTTAGAACAAGATTACTTTCGAAAAATCGCCGCTGGGCGGGGCAAGTTTGAAGCCTGGTCGGGGTTTCTCGTCCTAGAGGGACGCTCCCACAAAATTCATATTAAATTAATATTTACTTTCGTAAGTTGACCAAAGACAGAATTTTTTTCTTTGCTGGTAAATAATTACTTCGACAAACCATTAAATATGCATTATATTCTCATTACTTATTTTCCCTAATAAAATCGAAGATGTTCCAAGTTTTATAGAAAAATTGTCGTTGGTCTCATGGAGAGCTGGCAGGGTCGTATTTAAACTTTTAAAAAAAGTATTCAATTTTAAATATTGTTTAGGAAAAGTGATTTAAACAGAGAAAAATCACACCCTTCGTTTCAGAAGAGACTGAGGTTTGAAACGTGAAAGGCTACATCTGAAAAACAAGTCAAAAATTCCAAAATTGCTAGGGAATGGTATCTAAATCAATTCCCCAGCGAATGCAACAGCGTCCAAACTTAATGTTATAGAACAGATTTCTAATTGTTTTTTTTTATTAAGTAACATTTTCGAACTATTCGTTATAATGGCAAAAAAGCGGCGCACCTACTCATAATGGACGACAAATGATAAAGACCTTAAAGACGTGGACCTATACGGCGGTCTGTCAGAAGTCCAGATATAAATCCACTGGATTACTTCTTATGGGCGAATTTAATAAATTGTTTATATCGTGAGACCTTGAAGGACATAAATTAACTGCTGCTCAATTTAGTTCTACAAATCAGAGCTGTTCAGATGGTTTTCAATGTGAACATCTTATATGATTCTAGGCTACATTAGAAGATCAAATAAATTGTATATCTTTAATGTTAATTTAATGTATCTGTTCTTAGATTGTCAGTTGTTTCCTTGTTGGTAACATTTTTTTTATTTTGTTTTAAAAACGTTTTCATTTGGCTACCATAACAATTCGTTAGAAAAGTAAAATTTGTCACAATTTGTCATAATATTGCTTTTATTCATGGCCACCTTATTGTTTGTGTAAATTTGGGCATGTAGTATTGCGTGTGATATACATTTTTTGGGAATATTTAAAAAAAGGAAGTTAATAATGGGCACACAAAATCAAAACGTCATACTTAAAACTTAATCCTGTCACTCTGTAGGGGAGAAAAAGTTGAAGTAAAAAAGTGGAATTTGTTTCCAATTTTTTTTTTTAATTAAATTGCCGATTTTCGGTTTTTCCCGGATACCTCCGAAACTAATAAGAATTTTATCGATTTTCAAGTGATTTTAAATTAAGCACCAAAATACGGACCTTTGCCTCTGTTTAAGGAACTCTTACGGTTTCCGAGATCCCCCTAGTCCCTCTCGAATTTGGGACAACCTGTATACATAAACTTGTCAAACCTAATATTTTGCGTTTTAGTAAGACGACGTGTTTGTTTAATCATTTTTGCACCATAATAAATTACTCAGTTATAAAAATTGTTTAGATAAGAATCTTGAAATCACTGAATATATAGGGTGTTTTCCAATTGAATGTCAATAATTAAAGGTTCGATTTTAGGGTTCATTTTAAAAATAAAACTTCAAAAACGAAATACATTTTTTTTTAATATCTGTAATTCAACTTTAGATATTTTAATGAAATTTGACACACATGTACTATGTATCAAGAGGCATCATTTATGGTACCATAATTTCACATGTCTATTTTGGCAGACATAGGTGGTACGCCACTGATTTCTTCAAAAATAAGAAATATTTTTACAATCTCCAATAATTTCTAAAGAAATTTAATTTCTTGATATTGTTCAATTCGATGTACGAGTTTCGCTTTAAAAAGTAAAATCCTCTCCTCTGTATGGTTATTTATTATTATTATCATTATTATTTCTCACTTAAGTAATTGTCAATCTGCTTTATTAAAATATTTAAAAAATCTAAATACGAATACGGTGTACTTTTTGAAATCTTTATAATTATTTCTTATCATTGTAGTAGGCTGTGTCTGCAAAAATTATTAATTTTGTTGTCAAACCGGTTGTTTGACGTCAGTTTTTAAATTCAGTTCATCCGATAGATTTGAATTTTTATTAAACATTTTATGATCTAGATACTGGTGCCGGCCTAATAGTTGGCCGATTGGAATCTGTAAAATAAAATTGCACACAAAATAGAAACACAAACCAAAACATCTAGAAGAAGTCCATGGGGTTTCCATTTTTCTCGCATTTTAGTTGTTATAACTATTTGACAAAAAAATTATTCAACAACAATTTCTAGGCTTAAAAATTTCCTTATTATTTGTTGATAAGTCCACTAGTACAAAAAATGTATACTTGCTCCAAAGCTCCAAAAGTGTTTCATTAATAAATTGAGGTGAAAAACTGAAAACTAATATTACTTTTTTTTTCACAGGCCACTGTAATACTTTTTGCAAAACTTCTGGATGCCTGCTGCGTCGGTTTTTGTTGACTCGAACTTGCTAACTTGAAACTGAACTGCTTATATATTGTTTGTTGTTGGTGACAGGTAACGACCTGAGTCGCCATTAAGTCTCAAACTTTTCGCTGGTAGAGGAATTGATTACATGCAAGAATTTTAGTTTTATCGAATAAAATTTTATGTCCGGTTTCGTGATTGTGTTCGGCAACTGCTGATGAGTTCATTTGTCTTAATCTTAAGGCTCTTTCATGTTCTTAAATTAAAATTAAGAAATTAATATTACTTAGAGATTTTCGTATTACCAAGTTACCTCTTGTAACGCAGATAAGTTTTCAATTCATAACTATATTATTGTCACCGTCGCTAAAATCTTGCAGAAAGAAGTACGCCGAAATGTTGATACACTGGATCTTTTATTTAATGTCCACTTTGCGCTTGACCAAGCTTATGGTAAGGCGCTAAGGTCCCTGTTGTAAATTTTTTGACAATGTTTGCCTTACTTCTATATGTATTAAATTTAGATTCTAATTGTATGAGTATGTACAATACACCTGCTTTGTTTTCAGTAAAAGTAAAAAAATGTAAGTGTAAAGTGTAAAAATGTTTAAGAAAAAAAGTTTAAATTCACTTACTTAATACATTATCTCAGATTAAAAAAAAATATGGAAAAAAATGTTTAGGAGACTGTTAGCAATATAGGAAAACACTGAAAAGCCAGCCAAAATGAGATATGGATTTTAGTTCATCTAGGCAAATTTCAGAAAAACAAATTACAAAGACTGATTTTTTGATAAATATTTTTATAAATATCGAAAAGTATGGACAATAATTATAATTAATAAATATTATTTAACAACAACAATTTTGGTAATAGTTTAGTACTTCCAATTTAGATATTCAGCTTCCTTATGAATCACCATTTAAAAACGTTTAAGATGAAACGTTTTCATTTACTTACTTAATAAATTATCTCAGGTTTAAAAAAAAATAATTCAAATTATGGTTAAGTTAAGAAAAAAAATGTTTAGGAGATTGTTAGCAATATACGAAAGCACCTAATAGCCAGCCAAAATAAGATACGGGTTTTAGTTTATTTATGCAAATTTCAGAAAAACAAATTACAAAGACGGTCAAACGTTTTTTGACTTATTTGCATTTAAAAAGTTCAAGGTATTAATTTTGATTTTTTTTTATAAATATTTTTATAAATATCGAAAAGTATGGGTAATCATTAATAATTAATAATCAATATTTAACAATAATAATTTTGGTAATAGTGTAGTACTTCCAATTTTGATATCCACCTTCCCTATGAATCACCATTTAAAAATGTTTATGAAAAAACGTTTTCATTCACTTAATAAATTATCTCAGGTTTTAAAAAGAAATAATTCAAATTATGGTTAAGTTAAGCAAAAAAATGTTTAGGAGACTGTTAGCTTTATACGAAAGCACCTAATAGTCAGCCAAAATAAGATACGGGTTTTAGTTTATTTATGCAAATTTCAGAAAAACAAATTACAAAGACGGTCAAACGTTTTTTGACTTATTTGCATTTAAAAAGTTCAAGGTATTAATTCTGATTTTTTTTTATAAATATTTTTATAAATGTCGAAAAGTATGGGTAATCGTTAATAATTAATAATCAATATTTAACAATAATAATTTTGGTAATAGTGTAGTACTTCCAATTTTGATATTCACCTTCCCTATGAATCACCATTTAAAAATGTTTAAGAAAAAACGTTTTCATTCACTTAATAAATTATCTCAGGTTTTAAAAAGAAATAATTCAAATTATGGTTAAGTTAAGCAAAAAAATGTTTAGGAGACTGTTAGCATTATACGAAAGCACCTAATAGCCAGCCAAAATAAGATACGGGTTTTAGTTTATTTAGGCGCATTTCAGAAAAACAAATTAGAAAGACGGTCAAACTATGTAGGATTTTCACTTATTTGCATTTACAAAATTGAAGGTAATTATTCTGATTTTTTTTTATAAATACTTTTATAAATATGAATAAGTATGCGAAATAATAAAAAAACATTATTTAACAATAACAATTTTGGTAATAGTTTAGCACTTCCAATTTAGATATTAGTATTATATATAATATTATATTATGACATTTTCGTTCACTTAATTAATAAATTATCTCAGGTTTTAAAAAAAATGAGGCAAATTATGGTTAGGTTAAGCAAAAAAATGTTTAGGAGACTGTTAGCAAAATACGAAAACACTGGAAAGCCAGCCAAAACAAGATATGGATTTTAGTTCATTTAGGAAATTTTCAGAAAAACAAATTACAAAGGCGGTCAACCCTTTTTTGACTTATTTGCATTTCAAAAGTTCAAGCTACTAATTCTGATTTTTTTTATAAATATCGAAAAGTATGGGTAATAATTAATAATTAATAAACATTGTTTAACAATAACAATTTTGGTAATAGTTTAGTACTTCCAATTTTGATATTCTCCTTCCCTATGAATCACCATTTAAAAATGTTTAAGAAAAAACGTTTTCATTCACTTAATAAATTATCTCAGGTTTTAAAAAGAAATAATTCAAATTCTGGTTAAGTTAAGCAAAAAAATGTTTAGGAGACTGTTAGCATTATACGAAAGCACCTAATAGTCAGCCAAAATAAGATACGGATTTTAGTTTATTTAGGCGCATTTCAGAAAAACAAATTACAAAGACGGTCAAACTTTGTAGGTTTTTCACTTATTTGCATTTAAAAAGATGAAGGTAATTATTCTGATTTTTTTTTATAAATACTTTTATAAATATGAATAAGTATGGGAAATAATAAAAAAACATTATTTAACAATAACAATGTTGGTAATAGTTTAGTACTTCCAATTTAGATATTATTATTATATATACTATTGTATTCACTTGCTTAATAAATTATCTCAGGTTAAAAAAAAAAAGGAAATTGTGGTTAGGTTAAGCAAAAAAATGTTTAGGAGACTGTTAGCAATATACGAAAGCCAGCCAAAATAAGATATGGATTTCAGTTTATTTAAGCAAATTTCAGGAAAACAAATTCGAAAGACGGTCAAACTCTGTAGGCTTTTGACTTATTTGCATTTAAAAAATTCAAGGTATCAACATTATTATAAATATGAAAAATTATGGGTAATAATAAAAATATATTATTTAACAATAACAATTTCGGTAAAAGTTTGGTTTTTGCAATTGACATATTGCCCTTCTTTATAAGTCACCATTTAAAAATGTTTAATAAAAAACGTTTTAATTCACTTACTTAATACCTTATCTCAGGCTAAAAAAAAATAAGGCAAATTATGGTTAGTTAAGGTTAGTTAAGGAAAAAAATGTTTATGAGGTAAAATTACAAGGATGATTGGTGTCAAATATACACAAACTGGTGTGAATAACTATTCGCTTAAAAAAAATCTGAGTAAAATTTTATACTTAGTTCCTGACCTTTCTTAACTTGTAGTATCTTTTAAACTATTTGAAACGAGCCATGGGCGTTTAGAATGTAAATCTTGAGGTTTTTGAGCACGGGTAAAATCGCACAAACACAACTATGAAATCAGTTTATCTATAGTCTTCTGCTCCTTAAAGCGGGCTGGAGTGTTGGGTGTTTCGTCGCCTAGAATGCTGGGCAGGCCAAATCCTTAAAGGTTCGCGAAATAAATCCCGCAGGCAAATTCCGGATAAAGCCGTAAAGAGGACGTAAATAATATTTTATGCGACAAAACCGTGCTTCCGACTTTCATTGCCAAATGACGTTGGTGAAATTTACTAACCCAACTTTTCATCTGCGGCAGTTTATGCAAAGCCATTGCCGCTAAAGTTTTTAACTGATAGCATATGCAAATTAAAGACGCCTGCCCGGTTCCACTGAATATTTACTAAACATGCACTATATTGGGACCCTAAATTACTCAAACATCCTTGAATCCTACTCTCTTGGTAATCAGCACTCGAGTTATACATAGCATATCCTTACTGTAATTTAGAGGAAAAATTTTAATTTAGCGGAGACCCAAGGGGAGGGAGGTTCACATTAAAACATGTTAAGTATTAAAATTGTAGGAAAAATAAAAATTAAGTCTGAATCGACTTTTCAGACATTGTCTTTAAATTATTACTCTCGAAAAATCGAATTTTTCGAAAGTATCGTATAAAAATTTTTATATCTCGGTAACGGTAAGTCCTATGGGAACGCCATTGGTACAGAAATGATCAGCTTCAAAAAAAAATTTTTTTTGTGTCTGTCTCGTGTTTTGGTTTTTCCTGAATATCTTTCGAACCATTGGAGCAACAAAATTGAAATTTGCTTTTTTTTAACCCTCCGCGAGATACATAAGCTTGTGTGGCCTCGATCCGACGCCGGCGTCCATCTTTTTATCG
The DNA here is from genome assembly GCF_029955315.1 of Cylas formicarius. Classification (NCBI taxonomy): domain Eukaryota; kingdom Metazoa; phylum Arthropoda; class Insecta; order Coleoptera; family Brentidae; genus Cylas; species Cylas formicarius. The sequence continues at coordinate 3,410,108 of NW_026844352.1, forward strand.
CGATTTTCGACTCTTTTTTTAACATCGCTATGAAATACGATAAGTGTCCGAAATTTGAAGCAATCGACTTCATATTTGGCACATGTATGTAGCCTTTCCGCGTGACAGAACCTTTTAAAAATGGTGAGACTAAGGGATCGGGAAGTATTTAAAAAAAAATAAAAATCTTGTGTGCAAGGGTCTACAAAAAAGGCCCTTTTTTAAAAACCCTTTACAAGACCGAAAAATTTCTTTAACCAGAAGACGCAGAGGATACGGCTGCAGAAACTTTTATTCTTGGCAATTTTTCAAAATTATACAGGCTGCGCCGTAAATTAAAAAAAAAACAGAAAAATGGGTCCCCCTATTATTGTGTGTTTTAGATGTCAGTTTCATTTACATGACGATATAGCCCGTATATACAGCTTAAACTTTTGTATTTACGGTTTTTAAGTATTGCACAGGGTGTTTGCGATATTCCGTGCAATATTAAAAAACGTAATAAGTGCCCCAAATTTGCAGCTACCGACTTCAGACTTTGGGCAATAGAATAATGCGAAGTATTTTTTTTTATATTTGATTTTTTTTTTGTTATTTTGACTTCCAAAACCATTCATCCGATTGGAAAAAGCTTACAACCGTAATACGATCATATACAAGGTGTTTTAGTTATGGACAAACATCTAAAAGACCCTGAAAATTGTTCTTTTAGGGAGTAAATTATTAACCGTAAATCAAAATTCGTTCAAAAAATAGCTAATCCGTTCAAACATTGTTATCATTGTTATGGGCCATATCAAGGACGACAGTTTTTGTATTTGCGATTTTTGTCTTTCACGTACGCTGGTGGAGATATTTGAAAAATCCATCCATCTCCCACTCAATTTAGATGCGATGACATCATTTACTATTACGGTGTACTGCATGGTTTCAGAAAAGAGGTATTTTCTCGAAAACTATTTATCCTATTGAAAAAATTCATATACCGGGAAACGTGAGAGATCTAGCGCTATAACTTTCAATTGCGGAATTTTTTGGATTATGTACAGGGTGTGTTGATTATTTGTAAAGAAAACAAAGAGATCCTGAAAATTGCCGTTTTCGTGGGTAAATTATTAGCCGTAAGTGAAAAAATATAAAATATGGATATGAATCGCTATTATTTGTGAAAATTTTTGAAATTACCAAAGTTTGCCGTTACTTTGAAGTTCGCTGGGATGTGAAAGACACTTTATGCAGGGTGCATGCACAATAAAATTACATTGATTTAGCGAAAGTTCCGTAGTGGTCCACAGGAGCACAATAGAAAAACAATGCGTTCCTCTAAGACAAGAAACTGCGAAGCGGCTTCTTATGGAAATAAAAAGCTACTTCGCGCTACTCGCAATGAACTTGCTTCACCCAGTGACGATTTTTCGAAAAAAATCTTATTTATTTTTCTGCACGGTCAGAAACTTGACATCACTGCTGAGCAGCTGACGTAGTTGTGATCTTTTACTATATACAGTTGAATCTTATTTTTGTTTGGCTGAATTTTTTTCGAAGTTACCATTTCTATCTTATTATTAATGATATTATTATTATACTATCCTTATTGCTATTCCTATGTCTATCCATCTCGGAATCGCAATTTTTTTAATGTCATCTACCCATTTTCCTCTTTCCCTTTTATTTTCCCATGGTTTCTATTTTAATATTCTTCAACTTTTTTATTAATAATAAAACATACCTAAAATTTCACACTTGCAAAAAAAAATAGGATAGCACCATTATTTTTGAAGGTCGGTTAATTATATTTGATGGCAATTAAAAATTCTAATATTTAAATCCTCGTTGAAACACGCTGTCGCTGACCTTGACTGGTTATGACGTCAATTCGGACGGTAGCACAGAGAGGCCATTAGACAAAGACAACGCGTTCATCTTGGTGGTTACCACCAAGATGAACTTTATCTTAAACTTAAACTTAAACTTATCAATAGTTTCGAAAGCTCTCCTAAAATCTAAGAACACAGCCATAATATGCTTTAAGGAAATTGTCACATATATTAACTATCACAGACTGATACGAATATTGATGACGGAAACCAGACTGATTAGATATTAAAATGTCATTGTTATCGCAAGCAGTTTCTCTTTGACTACCATTTCCAATATTTTTTCATAAACCGGAACAGTATTTATCGGTCTAAATTCTCCATGCTGATTTGTGCCTTGAACCTTTGGAACTGCAATCGCAGTTGATGTCTTCCACTCGTGCGGAAATATTCCATGAGAAAGTGAAGCGTTTATAATGTCTAAAAGACGGTTGCCTATTACACTGAAGACATCTCTGAGTACCCCAGTCGAGGTTCCACTCGTCCCACCAACTACATTTTTCATCTTACAAAAAACCAACGTTTGTTAGGTCTGTAGTATATTTTTACTACTTTCCGATTTTTTCAAAAAAAAATCCAATATTTACCCTTCTTTCTGTCTTAGACTATTGCTATAACATTAGTTGGCCATAATAAAAGGACATTAGCAAATTTTTACCTGACAACCGAATAACTGAACTAACGATTTTCCTAAAGCTGATGTGGTTTATACACTAAGCAAAACTATCCAGGTGTTGTCGAGGTTTGTTGCTTCCTGGAAAGGTTGCATGGTTTTCGATCCGCATTGTGATTTTCAAGCCGAAAAAAGTAGCAAACATCGTAAAACAAATCAAGCGGGATGGTGCGACATTTTTATCTCATGAAACGAGATCGTACGTTATGGAAAATAGGCGACTGCACTCTGCCGCATAGTGGCCACATCCTTCCCACGGCATCCATATATTTTTCACGTGACGTAATATTGTAATATCACGTAGACAATGAATAAGTCCGAATGGCTGAAATAGTGCGACATCTTCACTCCACAACGATTAAATAAATTCCGGAAAGGCGGCAACGCGTAATGCTAGAAAATGCATTTTCATCGCTCGGGCAGTTAAATATGTATAAGCCTTGAGAAATTCGATTTCATCGATTTTTCGAAAGTCTACACGCTTGGCTACGAAACTTATATCTCGCAACGGGACTTCCTAGGGGACCCAAATTGGTACACAAATGATCAGCTTCGAAATGTTTTTTTTTGTCTGTCCGTTCTCCGTTCTCCATTCTCCGCCGACGCTTCATAAAAACGCGAATAACTTCCGAACTACTTAAGCCATCGGGCTGAGATTTTTCTCCTTTTAATCTGCCCATGAGTTACATCAGCCTATAGGAAATGGCCTATTTTTGGCGATTTTCCTCTGATTTTCGTATATCGTTATGAAACACGATAAGTATCCGAAATTTGTAACTATCGATTTCAAAATTAGCTCAAATATAGAGTTTAGTTACCTAATGGGACCTATTGAAATTGGGGGGGCAAGGGCTCGGCAAGTATTTTTAAAAAATTAAAAACCGCATTTGCGGTCTCGAAAAAAAAATCATTTCTCAAAAACGGTATTTATTGTCAAAAAATTCTTGAACCAAACGACGCACAAGATCGGCGCAGAAAATCTTTACTCTTCATGATTTTTTAAAAATGTACAGCAAAAAACTTTGTAAGGATAATTGACCATAACTAGAAGGCGGTGATTCTGTTGTCAGTTTTTTTTACATGACTATATAGCCCGTATGGACAGCCAAAACTTTTGTATTTAAAGTTTTCACATGTTGTACAGGGTGTTCCGGATATTCCGTGCTATATTCAAAAACGTGATAAGTGACTCAAATATGGCTAGGAAGAAAAAATCCGTACCCACATCTAAACAGCAGAATTTGACAGTAATCAAGTATCGCCAAATATTTTTTGGAAATTCTTGACAATTTTTCTTTTATTATTGTATATTCCAAAAAGACATGATTGTCTCAAAAACGATTTAACCGATCGGCAAAATTTTAAAACCGGGAAACGACAGATATCCGTTGCTATAACTTTCATTTCAAAATTTTTCAATTATGGACAACAATCTAAAAGACCGTAAAAATTGCACTTTTCGGGAATAAATTGTTAACCGCAAATCATCATTCGTAAAAAATATGTGTAATTGGTTTAAATTGTGTTATAGACAATTTTTGGATTTACTGTTTTTCTCATTCACGTACGCTATGCGAGATATTTCAAACGATCCAAATGAAAATCCCCACTTTTCGCCCTCAATATAGACACGATGACGTCATTTACTATTACGACGTTCTGCATTGTTTCAGAAAACATGTATTTTCTCGATAATCATTTACTCTATTTTAAAAATTCATATACCATTAAACGTGGGATATCCAGGGCTATAACCCCCATTTCGAACATTGTTTGAATTGTATACAGGGTGTGTTGTTTATGGGTAACAAATCTCAAAGATCCTAAAAATTTCCGTTTTTTGGCTAAATTATTACCGATAAATAATAATACTGTTGGAGATGGGATAATTTGATTTGAAGAGTTTCATAAACTGTATCGAGAGAGAGTTTCAGTTTCGTCTATAATACAGGGTGGGCGGAATGGTTGGAAAAATATTGTTTTAAATCGCAATTACCAGTACAAATTTTAATATTTACCAAAGTTTGCCGTAAGTTTGAAGTTCGACGAGATGTAAAAAAAACGCTTCACACAGAATGCGTGCATAATTTAATTACATCGATTTTTCGAAAGTTCCATAGTGGTCTGTAGGAGTACGACAGAAAAACAGTGCATCCCTAAAGGAAAAAAACCGAATTGGCTTCTTTTTGAAATAAAAATCTTGTCCGCGCTACATGCTACGTGCCCCGCCCACCGACGATTTTTCGAAAGAAACCTTATTTATTTTTATGCACGGTCAGAAACTTGACACCACTGCTGAGCAGCTGACGCAGTTGTGATATTTAAGGATATAGAGTTGAAAGTAAGAGCCCCAACAAAATTGCTGCTTTCGCAATCTCGCAGTTGTGCGTGGCGACTGCTCCGCGCTACGCGCTACGCAGTCCACAAAACCACCACCAGAAAAAAAAAAGAAGGTTTTCAGGATCTTGTAGAATATTTGCCCCAAAACAACGCACCCACAATATAGTTTAAGAAATGTTCGAAGTGGAGGTTATAGCAGTGAATCTCCTACGTTTCTTGGTCCATGAACTTTTCTAATCAGTTTTCCAGAAAATAATTCTTTTCTGAAACTACAGTCCGCCCAAATAGCAAATGACGTCATCGCGTCTGGATTGAGGGCGAGAAATAGCGATTTTTATATGGATTTTTTCAAATATCTCGAGCATTGTATGTGATACACGGAAACTGGAAACACAAAAATTGTAGCCCTCGATGTGGTCAATAATACTGTTTAAACCAATTAGCCATATTTTTTACGAATTCTGATTTAAGACTAATAATTTACTCCGCAATAAAAAAAATGATTTTGAGGATATTTTAGATTTTTGTTCATAATTGAAAAACCCTGTATATAATCTGAGAAATGCTTGACATAAAAGTTATAGAACCTGATATTCTGCATCTCGTGGTTCAATAATTTTGCCAATCGGGTTGATAGTTTTCGAGGAAATAGTTTTTTTCTAGTCGCCCAAATAACCCAAAAAAGAATATATTTTTTAAATAGTTGCGGAAAGTGGATTGATCCCAGTTTCTACGGTATAGATATGGGTATACACTTTTACTGCTCTGCGAAATTTGAAGTCGATAGGTGCAAATTGGAGACACCCACAACATTTTAGAATATTTGACTTCTAGTTATGGTCAACTATATAAGGGGAACCCAATTTTAAGTGTTTTGCAAACTACCGACGCACCTTATACATTTTTTAAAAATTATCAGGAATAGAGATTTTTGGCCTGGATGTCGCGAGTCTTTTGGTTCAAGAATTTTTGCGATGGTGTATACCGTTTTTGAGAAATGATTTTTTTCTCGAAACCCTGCTAATGCAGTTTTTAAATTTTTAAAAATACTAAACTCTATATTTGTGCCAAGTTTGAACTCAGTAGCTACAAATTTCGCACACCTATCGTGTTTCATAGCGAAGTTCGAAAAGCGTTTGGAAGTCATTCGCATTTTTAAAGAGCGTCGATAGAAAACGGAGAACGGAGAAACAGACAAAAAAATTTTTTTTTTCGACGCTGATTATTTCTGTACCAATCGGGGTCCCATGAGTTTCGTTGCTTTCGAAAAATTCGATTTCATCGATTTTTCGAAAGCAACGATTATACATATACTGCATATCTATGTAGCCTAGGATCAAAATTTAATCAAAAACTAAATTGGGATAATATTAGTATCAGTAATTAGAAACCTACATTGTTTGACAACCGATTTTTATGGAAATCGTGATATTTTCTGGAAAATTTAATTCGACGATCTTAATACAAAGTGTCAAAACCCAATTGGTGTCCCAGGAAAGGTTGCTCTTAAGGGTTTTTTATAAGATTATGGTGGCATCAACTTTTATAACCACTCTATCTATGCATTATATTAATCATGGTTTCCTAACATCAATCTATTTATTCGAGGCATTGTAGTTCAATTACACATTGGAACGATAATTAAATGTCAAGCTCGTGTTTTATACAAGCTTTGCATCTATTCAACTGAAATAGTATGCGCTACATGGAGCGAGATTGAATTGCCTTCAATTCGAGTTGCAACGCAGTCCTCATTCGGTGATAAAATGCTGGCTACTTGCCGATCAAAAGCCCCATTCGGTTTGGTTATATCTTGTTTATACTATGTATTTAATTAAATCTCTTCTTCGGTCTCAGGTTTAATTTACTATAAAGTAAAAAGTTTTGTTCCGTCATTAGAGTAGTCTCAATGTGCGTATTGGGAACGTGCGAAACATAATTTCCATATGTTTGAATTCATTTGCATCAGAGTTCAACAACATTCCGGATCAATATATTCTGAGAACGGCGAATGACTACCGTTAATAACTTGCGAGTTGTCGCCCACCTTTAGAGAAAATATTCCGTCTGAGAATATGCAACATTTATGCATAACTTAAGACATCCTATTAATCCTGGTAAGATGTTTTCTCCAGCTGCTGCCGCTGTTGACGTTTTTGTCACAGTTTAGTCGAACATTCTATGCAATTTTTAGCTTAGTTGATGCTATCTTCATCTTTATGTATGTTGAGGAGTGGCTGGACTGTAGAGATTGGTCGTAAATACTTATTTATATTTTATTTTTCACTATAGTAACGAAATCTTAGATATAGAACTGTCGCTCTGACATCACATCCAAAGAATGTTACTTTGACACCACCTTGAACAAAAAATCAAAGTAGGCATTAACGCACATTAATTATTATTAATTAAATTGATATATACCGAATTTCTTTTTTTGTTTTTCCTACAATAAAGTGATATCGTCGCATTAAATTATATTGAGAAATACATATTAGTTATTTTAAGAAAAAGAATCGCATTTATCCCAATTATTTTTATTACCTACTTAAATTACTTAAAATTATTCACATAATATATCAGTACCACTATAGCTATCATCGCCTGTTCTAATTATTATTTGTTCTATATTATTTGCAGTATGGATATATGATTGTTCTGCTTTTTTTTATATGTTTAACAGAATTTGCCCAACTGTGTGGAGGGATGTTAAAAACTTCGGTTTCTAAAAGTTTGAGGACATTGGAGTGAGCACGCGGAAAAACATTATTACGACGAATGGCAGATTTCAGTTGGTGCCAAACATGTTCAATAGGATTAAATATACAGTGGTAAGGTGGAAACCTTAAAACTGTATGCCCAAGATTTTTTGCATAATTATCACAGACGTATTCCTTTTGTAGTTTCAAGCTTTGTAGAACCTCAATTAATTGCTTTTTGGTATAATCTTCGTAAAAATAAATGTCGTTATTGTACATATTGTTTTGGATTGTTGCTTTTATGTCGCATGAGGAAGGGGTCACGCTATTAGGAGGAATGTTTGGAATTAGTTTGTTTTTAAGCCAACTTTCAAATAAATCAGCGGTGGTGTCTTCATGGTAATCCAGAGAAGAATCTTTAATATTTTTCGCAGACAGAGAAAGTCCATTTGGAATCCAACTCTTTTACCTCTTTTTGATGGCGCGTTTGTTTTACACTTATCAGTTGAGTCAACCCAACCCTTTTCCGGGGTATCGTAAGTGTTGAACCAGGTTTCATCCAAGTAAATAATTGGCCTGTGTTGTTCTCTGTAAATCCTAGTTTTTTCTAGATATTCCAGTAGCCATTTTCGAATTCTCAAAGATTTCATCTTTTTCAGGCCTCCTAATTAAGATATGTATTGTAGGCACGCTTTGTTGATGTTTTAATTTTCGTCAATGTGACCGTTTCTTCTAAAGATGTTTGCTTGCTGGCACCACGTTCAATGGGAGTCAAATAAACATTGTTTATAACTTCCTTAGTCGCAGTGGAATAGTGTTTTCTACATTTGGGCGGGAGCATCTCCAGAGATACACTATATTCGCACATGTTTTGCATAATTTTGCATAATATCGCGAAATATATCCTAGTCGAAGAGTTCCTTCAATAAATACAATTAAAAATGTAATTAAACAATTTGAGGACGGAAATAGTGTCACACGGAAGACCAAGACAATAGCAAGAATTTTTGATGAAGACCTCATATATTATTTTACTTTCGAGGTAAATTATTACACAATTACGACACTTGACATCATAACATTGAGTTCTACTTCCTTAATTTTTATATTTCATATTTTTTAGAAAATCCTAAATACTCTATACCTGACGTTAAAAAATTATCCTGAAAGTCCTATAGTAAAATTCAACGAACGCTAAAATATCATAAGTTTCACTGAAATGTATAGAAGATCTGAAGAAGATGGAAATTTTCTAAACAAAATAATATTTACGGATAAGGCTTCATTGACAAACATTTTTGGTCCACCAATAATCCACACAAAATGCAGGCAGTGAAAATCCAAGGACGGACGTCAGTTAATGTCTGGTGTGGTATGTTGAACAATATGGCGGTCGGATCAATTATATACAAAGGAATGTCCAACGTCCAATGTCCTTGCAACAGAAATAGAACAGTTGTTAGAAAATGTACCAGTTAGCAATTATTTAAATTTAATTCGGCATCAAGATGGCGCACCTCCACATAATGTCCAACCGTTTATCGATTATCTGAATAAAAAATATAGACTTAGGATAGGTAGGCAAGGAACTATCAAATGGTCTGCCAACAGCCCCGACCTAAATCTTTATGGCATTTTATTATAATAGGCCTGAAAGTTTACAAGTGATAAGAGAAAGACTTAATATCGTTTTACAACTGAGAAAACCCCGATTTAATCACCTCGTGTATTAATATGAAATTGAAAGGAAATCTTGGCCGATGCATAGAAAATAATGGAGGTTATATGTTTGAATAATATAATTTAATTATTTGGCGTTTTTCTTCTTCGGTATAACCCATTTGAAATATCTTAAATTATTTAACTTACGCTGCAGATCTTTAGTTTTGATTAGTTGTCAAAAGTTGAACATTGGTAAATCAATTGCAAACATAGGTAATATGGTTACTATCAAGTCAGACTTGACCATTTTTGAACAGTATCGCTATTGTCAGAAATCAAATGATAATTATTTTTAAACTGAAATATCTTAAATGAAATGTCAATAAACAATAACCCCTTAGGTGGGTGTCAAAATATAATGAATAACCCTGTGCAGTTTTCATCTCTCCTTAACCAACGGCCGTAAACCAACTAACAAAATGAGTCTCGTTTTCATTTGTAGGCTCATGACAGATGTAGTGAGTGGCACAGAAGACGTGACCATTTCCGCAATCTATTCATCAGTATATAATTAATGTACCGCTTCCATAAGTACCCATTTCGCTAGCATTTTGCACAAAAAAGCTACCATGCATATTCATTCTAGCTACCATGAATGTCATATATATTTCTCATACGTCTAACCAGAAATTTTTATTTTATTGATTGCTTTCTGTTTTACCTGAATCGGTTGCACGGGCAGGTACTTGAAAAACGTTGAAAGTATATCATCGTTCCGCCCTTTGAGTGAAATATGAGAACTACGCCACCAAGTTCAAAAGCCCTTCACTTTCCGTTTGCATTTAAATTGGTCTGGGTGGGTTTAGAGAATTACTGATGCTCGTACCCAAGCCCGATTTCAAACTTTATTTTAATGGAATTTTTTAGACACTTACGGGGCTATAGAGGCCGGCAGAATTAAATTATCCCTGTTTGGCGGTATTTACATGGAACCGCAGACGCAGCCCCTAACATGCGACTAAAGTAAATGAACTCACAGACACTTTTATGGAAATTGTTCGAGAGATCTAATAAATGACACCTGAATTTTAAATGAGTGGTTGTTCGCGATTAGCATATTGTGCGTGATTATTTACAATATACAGTCGAAACTCTATATAGCAAAATTGAAGGGACTGATTTTTTTTCGTTATAAATAAAAAATTTCTCTAACACTAAATATAGGGCTTGTTGAATGGTTGGTGGTGGTCTAGATCAACTTCTTCATCTTCTTCTTTCTCTTGGTGCTCGTCCTCACCCTTTCTTTCTATTTATGTTTGTATTTATGTTTAAATCTAAAATTAAATTTCAAATTATTTTTACTACCTACTTAAATTACTTAAAATTATTCACAAAATATATCAGTATCACTATCGCTATCATCTCCTGTTCTAATTATTATTTGTTCTGATTATTCTGTTTTTTTTTTAACAGAATTCGCCCAACTTTGTGGAGGGATGTTGAAAATTTCGGTTTCTATAAGTTTGAGGACATTGGAGTTAACACGGGGAAAAACATTGTTGCGACGAATGGCAGATTTCGGTTGGTGCCAAACATGTTCAATGGAATTAAACATACAGTGGTAAGGTGGAAGCCTTAAAACTCTATGCCCTAGATTATTTGTATAATTATCACAGACGTATTCATTTTGTAGGTTCAAGCTATGTAGAACCTGAATTAATTGCTTTTTGGTATAATCTTCGTGAAAATTAAATGGCGTTATTATACAGGTAGTTTTGGACTGTTGCTTTCGTGTCACATGAGGAAGGGGTATTAGCCAATTGTCTACTGTGATAAGTTGCATTATCCATTACAATAACCCTATTAGGAGGAATGTTTGGAACTAGTTTGTTTTTAAACCACCTTTCTAATAAATCAACGGTGGTGTCTTCATGGTAATCCAGAGAAGAATCTTTAATATTTTTCGCAGAAAGAGAAAGTCTATTTGGAATCCAACCATCTTTAAAGCCAGCATGCAAAATAGTTATTCTTTTACCTCGTTTTGATGGCGCGTTTGTTTTACACTTATCAGTTGAGTCAACCCAACCCTTTTCCGGGGCATCATAAGTGTCCATGCAAATAATTGACCTTTGTTGTTCTCTGTAAATCTTATTGTTTCTAGATATTCCAGTCGCCATTTCCGAATTCTAAAAGATTCAATTAAAACTTGCCTTTTGTCAATTTTCTTAAATCTAAAACCCATGTGTTGAATACACTTCCATAAGGTAGTTCAGGACACATTTAACACCGGTTTCATCTTTTTCAAGCCTCCTAATTAAGATATCTATGTAGGCAAGCTTTGTTCCTCGTATAACTAGTAAATTTTACGCCATATTATATCTTGATCACTTTCGTCTACACTCGAAAAAATCTTAGCATCGCTTCTTTTTTTCTCGCTAAAATGGGATTGTTGCGGGCACCACGTCCAATGAGAGTCAAATAAACATTCCTTAGTCTCAATAGAATAGTGTTTTCTACATTTGGGCGGGAGCATCTCCTGAGATACACTAGACTCGCACATATTTAAGAATAAGAATGATTACTAATAAACTTAAACTAAGTAGTATACCAAACCAAAGAATATTAAACACAGGTAGATATAAAATTGTTTTCTATTGCGGACCACAATTTTATCTGAATTTAAATTACGAAACTTTAGGTAATACAGGTAATAGGTTGCATTGTATGTTAATGACCCCCCTTGGATAATCCCATTCGAAAGCAATTGGTCACTTCCCATTAATACCTGACCATATCTGATGTGCTCTTTTTTCTTTCGGTATAGACAGTGAGAAAATCGTTATACAGAGTGGATTAATCAGTAGTTTTGTATGGAGACCTAATAGTACAACAAATTTTGTGCGTGATACAGAGTTTTACGTTATAAATAGAATTTAGACTTAAATCTCTGAGAACTCTACACGGTGGCGCACAGTCGTTGGCCTGTTTGAAGTATCTTTCGAACGGATCAGCCGATTTGCATCAAAAGGACGATGTAATATCATAAATACTATTTACCGGGTCACCTGAACATGAGAAAACTTGTAAATGAAACGTTTATTTACTTGTCTAATGGCAAATAGGATTTAATGTAATGAACTATAATTTTTTTTGGATAACCTAGTGTTTTCAAATAGCACCCTAGTGAGAGCGAAAACTTTTTAAAACATATACTTTTTTTGCAACATTAAAAAATAAGCCCACAGGAAGGAAAAAACCAGTTAAGTAAATATATTTTTAGAAAAACAAAATATTACTTGGGCGGCTTTGCTTCTATTCATTATTAATTGTCAAGTCGGTAAGATTAAAAATGCAAAAGAAACTCTCGACAAGCTCAAGCAGTGCAAAGAGAAAACAAATTAGTATTTTAGAAAAAACTCAAGGGAGAGTTTCTTCTAAGATTCAAAAATTAGAATTGTTTGTTGAAAGTGTTTTAATATGCTAAAGAGTTTATATGCTTTTGGAATATGGGGATACAGTCAAAAAATAATGCAAGTATTGCATGTATACGTACGTCATAAACTACAAGCACTCTTTACCGGAATCTCAGAAGCACAAGAAAATAGAATTTTCTTTTCTTTTCAAATTTGTTACTGTTTGGAATAATTCAACACAATATTTTGAAAATCTGTTAGAAAATAAGCCCTCAACAATGTCGGTAGAATCGATTTGAAAGTGGTATATCAACGTGTGTTACTGTAAGACAAGTTTTACATTGACACATAACATCTCATTCATTTATTTTGGAACTGGAGTTTTGTATTTATTTGAATAAAATAGGTGCGACAGACATTTACTTAATGACCAATTTATTTTAAGATGAGACTTTCATACAATATTTCACACTTCCTGGCTCAAGAAATTACATTCGCTGTACTACCTACATTTCTGGAGTTTTACTATCAAATGCAGCCGATATTCTCCGCTGTCATTCTTGTAGATCGAATACTGAAGTTACATAAACACGGTCTTTCACTTACCCAAAAAAAAAAAAAAAATCTAATCGTGTCAAATCCGGTGACAATAGGTGCCAATTCACTGGACCGTGTGTTGAGATTCTATCCCTAAAAACAAACAACTTGACGAAACCATTATTCTTATTATAATTATCTAACAGCGAATTACAATATCGAAATCTTCTTCAGTCAGCTTCATAAAATTCATAAAATTCATACATAATAGAACGATAACCGTGTTTTTTTAAAATTCTCTTCGCAGATCCTCTAATTCGAATGCCGCTTCTCTTATCATGTGAAATATTTTGTGGATTTCTCATTTTCAATTCCAGCTTTCGAAAGAAAGAATGTGCGAGGTAGCGGGCTCTATACAATGCACGGGACTGTCGAGAGTTTTTTCTGCATGCCCGTGTATCAGTCACATATCAAATTTTTCTCCATTTGTAAATTGATTATTGTTTTCCCATGATAATCCAAATCTATAACACGACAAAATCAAAAATCAGATAAAAATGTACAAATTGTCAGAATTTTCAATCATGCCTACTTGATGATGAATAGAAGCAAAACCACCTAAGTAATATTTTGTTTTTATAAAAATGTATTTGCTTATCTGATGTTTTCCTTCCTGTGAGCTTAATGTTTAACAGATTTAAAATATTTTGGTGTAAAAATGTTGCAAAAACAGTACCGGTTTTAAAAAGTTTTTGTTCCCACTAGCGTGTTATTTGAAAAAACTAGGTTATCCTAAAAAAATAATAGTTCGTTGCAATAAATGCTATTCGCCATTAAACAAGTCAAGAAAAGTTTCATTTACAATTTTTCCTATGATCAGGTGACCCGATAAATGCTATTTAGGATGGTCACATCCTCCTAGATACAATTTTCAAAGATTAAATGAAAACACAAAAAATGGGAAATACTGTCGTTTTCGCTCAACCCGGACCACATATTGTCAAAAAATTGGACATTCAACCCCTTCCAAATTTCAAATCGCTATCTCAAGCCGTTTAAAATTTATAGAGTCACCCGGTATAAATGTGGCAACACCTTGCTTAATTTGCACCTTTATATTATTTAATTTTTGGATTCTACTCGAGAAATAAAGTCTCCTTATTCCTATGTTTTGCTGTTACCGGAATAAAAAATACTTTCTTCAATTTTTAAGAAATTTGGGTCCTTGAAGAATTGTTTATAATAATAATAATATTATGATTGCAACTGAGGCGGCTTTTGCTTGATGAAAATCCATTTATCAAAATAAATAAGAACTAAAAGTTCAGATTTTCACGAAATTATATATTTTCGACAACACCGTGTCTTTATCAAATGTAATATTTACAAACTACCTGCTACTATATATACCGGAAAATATATATAATCGTATAAAATTCACTATCGAGATTGACCAGGATAACTCTATTAATTTTTTATACTTAACTATTACGAAAACGCAAAACAAATTAGATTTTTCCATTTATCATAAACCTTCACACACGCACACAGTCATACATAACAGCTCAAATCACCCTTATGCATACAAAATGGCTGCATTTCACTCTTTTATACACAGACTTCTTAATACGCCACTCTCAACAGAAAATTGCAATAAAAAATTCTTTTGAATTAATCAATAAAATTGAAGATATCAAAATCCCTTCTATCCACCTATGGATGTGATAGATTAGTAGATTTCACCCTAACTCGGAAACATATTAACCTATTGGTGAAGCAAGATTATTTAGTAGTATCTTTGGACCAACATTTTTTATAATACTAACAAAATCAGTGATGCTTCTAATTTTACTTTTAAATTGATTGAAATTTCTCATATTACTGAAACCGTATCCGAAATAAAATCTGGTGCTATGGGGGTGGTAAAGCTATGTATGGTAGCAATAGATAAATACATAAAAAATCTATTGCATTTAATTCAAAGGAGTGTCTTCCAAGCCAATTTTCATCAAAATGAGTTCTAATAGGTGGACTCAAATTTTAGAAAGATATTTAGAGGACCCACATGTTTCTTAACAAACATAAGGTGGTACAAGGGCGAGAGATCAGGTGGAAGAAGATCTAAGAATACTATGAGTTACAAATTGGAGAGCCATAGAGAGAATGATGAACCATATCACAACACCAAACTTTGTAAAGCCTGAGAGGAACTTCTTCTTGCCATAATTCTTGTTGAAGAAATTCTACGTAAACATAAGGATTTTCGTCACTCCATGCATGAATGTTATACCATTGGCACAACTATAAACAGGGTAGAACATCTCTTAGTAGTACTATTTGCACACTTTGCAAAGGATAGTTGTGCAAAATTGCTTGAAGAGAACCTGTCGCACCTGTCTTTATTTCGATCCGTCAAAGACAAAATTCCGTTTGAGCTACCAAGGCTTTACAGAATTCGATGCATATGACATTGACATTGAATCGTAGTCGATAAAACAAAAATTATTTCCTGTAATTAATTCTTCTAGCAAAGAAAAATCTATAAGCAACCAAACAATCTTAACCACGACTCAGGCCTCGTCCTTACACCAATACGGGAATCCCTCATCTGAGAAAATATTCTTCTGTACATAAGCAGTTACATAATACGGTGCGAATCACTTTCAGTTAAGTCTTGCAAAAGACAAGAAGTTGCTGCATTAAAATATTGGTGGAATAAGGTATTCAAAATAAACACTCCAGGCACTCGAGTTCAGTCAATTGATCATAATCAATTTGACTGTTGACAGTATTTGCTTCTGCAAACTGATATGCTACCTAGAAACTCATCATTTTTACTGGGAACTACATCAATGTATGCAATAATATTGGTTGGATACTGTAGAACATCTTTCAGAACCAAATGATTTAATATCAAAATTGTTTTCATTTTTATCTCTTTCATGACATGATTATGTAAGCGAAACCTGAGTTCATTCAGTTCCATTTATCGACAACTCACGCAGGAGGAATCCAGAAGATTTTTAAATAGTAGTAGAGTAGCTTGTGTAAGTGTCTTTGAAAAAATTGGTCCTGTTACAATGATAACCCCGTAATTCAGTTGATTTAGTTCCAGGACACCAGTATCCGCTTTTTGTTTTTTTTTTTTATCGTGAACACTAATTAGAATGAATATTTGCTTAGATATTCATAAGAAAATGCTTATAAAAATTAAAACTTTTTTTCGTATTTTTTAACAAGGAATCGGTCTCTATAATATCTCCGTCTAATATTCGATCACCACAAAATGACCTTTTAATTGTCCAAAGATTATATGAGGCGCTCAGTGCAATAACGGATCAAGCTACAAACTTTTCTATTTTGCGCTAATAGTCTTAATAGCCGTAACACATAGTAAAGTGAAAAGTAAGAATGTGCTACTACCTTTCCTATATATTTACTAAAAGCCAGCACATAAACCATTATTGCATTTAAAAATTGTCCTAAATTCTTTAAAGTAAGAACTGATGGCCTCATATAAACATACTACTGAAGTTCTCAGTGCTGTACGAAGCGTTTGTTACCTCTAATAATTTTGAGTTACAAATTATAATTGGGGTCGTTACAGCTTGTTGTAATAAAACGATAGGTGCCATTAGTAATTGATTAATTCATTGTCAAATCGCAGTTAATTGAAGTTTGCCTCCGTTAGTGCAAATACGAATAAGGCGCCGGATGGCCTAAATAACTTTATAACCTCTCTTCCCGTTCAATTTCTCCCTGATTGATTCGATGCAGTTTCATATAATGGCGGAAAATGATTAATTAGGTTCATTAAAAGTTTGAAAAGTTGGGTGGGGAGTCAAAAGAAAAGATGTATTTGCGACCTGAGTGAACATAATAGTATGTAACGAAATAGAACCTTTTTTCTTCAAGCATAAAGTGTTGTTTCCCAGCACATTATTTCATTTTCGGATTTCTGAGACTCGCGATTGGCTCTTTTTGGTTTTTGTTTAATTAATTTAAAAATGTTGAAAAACGTAACATTATTTTGAACAAATGCTCTTTTTCACCACTTTTGACTAGTGATAATCGCCTGGGTTGAAATTTATATTGACAATTGATTTATCTCTTACACGATGTCTAAAAGTTACCGACCAATTACGTAGTTTCCAAAGTTTACAAAACTTCGTTTTCCTTCCGATGCCAGGTCTTCAATCTTTCCCTGTAGTATTACGCTTTGAAAGTAATATCGCTCTCCCCATATATTGTGCCCCAGGTAAGAGATTTCTCTTGTTTTAATATGTTGAAAGAGTTCTCGGTCTTCCAATCCAGCCATCCAGCTTTAAGTGTCCATGCTTCCCCGCCGTACAGGAGACCCGACCAGACGCGACACCGTTCTGAACCTGAGTTTGAAATTTAAATTCCGATTGGTGAGGATTTTTTTTATTATTAAAAAAGGTGCTTTTGTGTTGTGCGTGTGTTGTTTTATGTGGATTATACAATCGAAAACTTTCTTGAACCAGTAGATACATAAGATCGGGTGCTATATATCCTTATTCTTCATAATTTTTAAAAATGTACTGCGTGTGACCGGTATTCTCAAAAAACTGAAAATTGGGCCCCCCCTTCAAATGATAATTGACGATAACCAGAACGCGCTGCTTCAGTTGTCAGTTCCTTTTACACGGTTGTATAGCCCGTATGGATAGCTAGTATTTTTGTATTTAAGGTTTTCAGCTATTGTACAGGGTGTTCAATTTATTTCGTGCTATAGTAAGAAATGTAGCCAGTGTCTTAAATTTAAAGCTATCGACTTCAAATTTAGTAGAGAGGTACTTGCATTTAAACTGTTGAAACTGGGCGGCGATCGAATATCGCGAAGAATTTTTTATAAATTTTTGAATTTTTTTTGGGCTATTTTGTCTCCCACAAACAAATTTTTCCTGAAAACTATTAACCCGAACGGCAAAATTCTTGAACCAAAAGGCGCAGGAGATCCCATGCTATAGCTTAAATTTTAAGCATTTTTTCGATTATATACAGGGTTTTTCAATTATAAGGACAAATATGGACAATTGGTTTAAAGAGTGTGATAGGCCACATGAAGAGCTACAAATTTCGCATTTACGGTTTTCCTCTATCACATACGCTGCTCGAGATATTTGAAGAAATCCATATAGCTATTTCTCATACTCAATCTAGACCCGATGACGTCATTCACTATCACGGAGTACTGCATAGTTCCAGAAAAGAATTATTTTCACGAAAACCATTTGCTCTATTGAAAAAAATTACTGACCAGGAAACGTGGCAGATTCAGGAATATAACCTCTACTTCGAATATTTTTCATTTTATATTTCAGGGTGTGTTGTTTTTGTGCAAAAATCTAAAAAAAAAAACAGAAAATTTCTATTTTTGTTGGTGAATTAATGGCTGTAAATAAAAAATGTAAAAAGAGAAGGTAATTTGGTTTAAGCAGTATCGTAAACTGCGTCGAGGGCTACAATTCTATTACTTACAGTTCTTACAGGGTGCGTGAGATATTTCAATAATTATAAATAGCTATAAATACTAACTGAAAGTTCATATTTTCACGAAATTAACACCGTGTCTTTATCAAATGTAATCTTTACAAACTATCTGTTACTATATCATTTGATTATAGAGTTCGAAGAGACATTTCAGATATCATTCATAAAAAGTTTCTTATTCAAAAACTAAAGGTAAACAAATTAATTTGTAATACAAAAATATCTAACTGCAAGCCAGTTATTACAAAGTATACCGACCACCAATTTTACAACAGGTTCATAAACTTAACAAACACATTTTCTAAAAATGACCCTTTAGGGGTCGATTGTGAATTAGCAATTAACGATTCTAATTTAAGCAAACATGTATTAGCGAATATAATAATTTTTTAGACTTAACTATTACAAAGACGTAAAAAAAAGAGATTTTTCCATTTATCATAAACCTTCACACACGGACACAGTCATGCATAACAGCTCAAATCATCCTTATACACACAAAATGGCTGCATTTAACTCTCTTATACACATACTTCTTAATACGCCCCTCTCAACAGAAAATTACAACAAAGAACTTAATATAATGATATTAAATAAATTGCACTGAACAACTGCTACAATCCGTCCATTATAGATAAAATTATCAATAAAAAACAAATCCAGACAACACTAAACTCTATTTATACAAAACCTAATACAGAACACGAACAATTTAAAACAATTACATACATTATTGGAGAACCCAGTGCAAAAGTTTCAAAACATTTGTCAAAATAGGAAAATTTGTAAAAAATTATAAAATTAAATGTCCAAAATGAAATGCGGATCTTGTCCTAAAATTTTTATTGGACAAACAGCTAGATCCTTCAAGAAACGCATTAAAGACCATAAAAGAGCGTTTAAAAACAGTAGTCTAGATTATAATTATGCTACACACTTAAATACAGAAAATTACATTTTTTAAGACAATTTTGATATTTTACATGCAACCACAAAAACTGCAAAATTAAATTTATTGGAAGCCATGGATATTAACAAAATGATTCATTCAAATGTATTGCCTAACGATAAATTATATTTAAATACCTCTCCTTAATTTAAGTTAATTATCACAATAACATTAATTAAAGTTTTAATGTCATTTTTCGGGATATATAGTAGCAGGTAGTTTGCAAATATTACATTTGAGAAAGACACGGTATTGTCGAAACAATTGTCATGTGAAAATATATAATTTCGTGAAAATCTCAACTTTTAGTTCTTATTTATTTTGTTAAATAAATTTTCATCAAGTAAACGCCACCTCAGTTCAATAAATCGCTATTACCAAAGTTTACCATGATTTTGAATTTCGGCTGCACTTCATACAGATTATGCGCATAAAAAAATAACATTCATTTTGCGAAAGCGTTCCATTTTTGAAGACGTATTTCGGCCGCCTGGTGCCCATATTAGCAATCAGTCTTGCATCTTTACCAGGAGTGCATCTCTTACATTATCAAAAGCTTTTCGTAGTCAATGAAGCATATGAAGGCGTTCTTTCTTTGGTGAACGCAATTTTGCACCAATGTCTCCAGGCTGAAGATGGCCTTTCTGGTTCCAAATTCTCTATTAAAGCCAAACTGACTGAATCGCACTTTTTGTGCATGATTCGAAGAAGTAGTTGTTAGCAATGACTCATTAAGGCTAATGAGCCGATAGTTTTTACACATCTGTGCGCTATTTGATTTTGGTATGGTTATAAATGTGGAACGAAACCAGTCTGTGGGGATGTTTCCAGTGTCGAATATATTATTCAAAAATATTGTTATTATTTTTATTTTTTGATCATTTATGAGGTGGAAGGTTCTTGATAGTATGTTGTATGGTGCTTTATCATTTTTTGATAAATACATTTTAATACATTTTTTTTACATACATTTTGATAATTCATGCCTATACCAAATATTTTTTTCAATATTTTAATTTTTCTAAATAAACATTAGTTTCCACACTTAAGGTAGATGATTCATATTTGATATTAGCATTATTCGAAGATGACGTAATTGATATAAACAATAACATAACAATAATATATTGTCAAATTTTTACCTGGCAACTGAGAAAACTAATTTACAGAATTTATTATGGCATCACAAATTAAAAAAAAATAGATGCATTTCAATAAAGCTGAATTAGTACTTGAATAGTTTGTTGACGTATATCAGCTATGAAATCTCTTCAGTGTTTAATAGAACGGTTTTATGGTAGTGGTAATGTTGAATATGAAAAACGGAAAGTGGAAAACCAAAATGCAATGAGGAGGAAGAATTCGAAATTTTACGTGAATATAATCCCAAGGTCAGTAGCTAGCTTATATGATACATCCCAATCTACCGTTAATTATAACACCAGAAAACACAAATATGCATATGGAACTACACCCTTTTCCGAAGAAGTTACTTTTCGCAGTAAGTGTGCAGTTAATCGTGCGTCACTATTCAACAGTAAATGCATTCTGGGCCCGGGAAGTGGAAAATCAAAACCATTGGTCACTTAATGTAAAACACTTTGGAGTTATTGGACCATATTTTTTTCTTGAACTACTTAATGGGCCTAGATATTTAAACTTGCAGATTGATTTACCCCAACTTCTTCAAGAAGTTAATAACATTGAGATGGAGCTGCTCCTCATTAACATCAAGAAGTTCGAGGATTTTTAAATAATCATTACCTCACAGAAGTGGATCGGTAGAGGTGAATTAATTGCATTTGCACATCTATCTGACTTAAGAGCACTAGATTTCTTTTTGTGGCAATATATTAGAGACTGTAACGTCGAAGAAAATATGCGAAAAAGACCAAACATGTGTATCCCAGAAGAACGGCATGGCATGTATTTGAAAATGTATTGCGCCATAATAATAACTAAAAATAAAGATAATCTAATTTGTAGTAATAAATATTTTATATTATTTACTTTTTCTGTGAATTTAAAATTTCACCTGTGTTTTCTCCAAACTTGCTGATAATTGTCTAATATTTTGTCTAGGGCTCCAACAAAGTGCCTTTTTCTGTTCATTTTTTTAATTAAAATTTAATTATAGCAATAGGTATAGACAAAAAGAAGAACAAATATTGGAAAGCATTAAAAATAATTATGAAATACGCAAAAAAAATACTGTGTGCCATTTAGGAAAATCTTAATTTTCGTTTAATTTGAACACCCCGCAGCATATAATTGAAATTCTGTGGACTCACCCTCACATCATCCACTGCAGTTATAGGAGCTGACAAGTTTAAACAGAAACATGTTAATTTCTTTCGTATATAAAACAGTATCAACCACGGCCTACATTTCGATCAAGGCTACTCGGTAAATTTGCCAAACAATCCGCAAAAGGAAATCACTCCGGGAATTATATGCAGAGCATGACTTCGCACAATCTGGAATACGTTAAGCCAACTCTAACTAGGACGAATTTACTATCGGGGCAGGTGGGAAATTTGAATTTAATAGTGGCTTCAGCGACGTCTTTAGAAATCTGATGAAGTTAAATCGCATTTTTTAATTATATCTAAACGCTTTCAAAGGATTCACTATTTGAATGTTTTCTTTGTTCTCGTTCATAACTCGTTTAGTTTTTTAAGAGTAAGAAATGAAATTTGTCTTCGAAAATCCAGGCTTTATGTCCCAATTTTGTTTGTGCTTATTGAAGGACGTCAAAATCGCCATTTCTCGAAGAGCCTCTGATGTGTCATTATAACAACTAGGACACCTTTAATCTTTCTTTCTACAGTCTACTCCACCCCACTATAGCTAGCTGCAATCAATGACTGCAAAGCCACCTTAACATATTAACTGCCTTAGGTATATACAGTTAAGCAGTAATGCCGTCTGTACGTTGACTTCAATGTCAATGTTGAAACTAATAAATGAAGCGCACATGAGAAAAAAGATGATCAAATAACACTAACAGGTATAACAGTTCAGTCCCTAGTCGCGATTTGTTTTTATTGACGTTGAAGTTTATTGGCGTAATTATTGATTATTCTCTTTTGAAGTTTTGTGGTGTATTTCTTGTTGTTGAATAATGGCTGAGCAACGAACGACGACATTGAAAAAAAAATCAAAGTGCTGATGATCACAATGCACTGCAGTTACACACAGATCTGCAAAGTTTGCAAGTTGAAAAAGAAGTACATTTAAAAAGAGCAGACTATTTTTATAAACGTATAAAAGCTGCTATGCTTGAGGCTAAAAAAGACAAAACCAGGGAAACTATTGTAATGGATTTTCAAAAAAATCTTCATCTGCCGAATATTACAACTAGTGACACGTACATGTTCAACATACATCTCCTTTCGACCTCTGAAGCTCTTTTCTATACTTATACTGAAGTTTCAGGAAAAAAGGTTTCTGATGATATTTCTACACTGCTATGGAATTACATTTTGAACCATCTGGATTTTGATGTCAAGAAGCTTACAATATTTTGTGATTCATGCTGTGGACAAAATAAAAATTTCATGGTGTTTAGAATGTTTCATTATATTGTTCATTTTGTTAAAATACAACACAATAAAAATGGGTTTTCCTGTTCGAGGATATTCTTATCTAGAATGCGATAGAAATATGGGTTTAGTGAACTGCCTCAAGAATGGAATGCAGTTTTCAGGGATTCCCGAACATAACCAAGCCCTATTAAAGTTATTTCTTGTGAAGATCAGTGTATTTGGACCAAATTTCTAGCGGATATCTATATGACCAAGTGTCCTTTTCCTTCAAAACCGGTCAAGGGATAACTATAACTGAAAATCACCCTCTTATGATATGATGGTCGAGAACTTGACAATGTTGTCATAAAACAAAAAAGAAAAAGGCTTTTGCTTCCAACTTTAGCTTATATATATATATATATATATATATATATATATATATATATATATATATATATATATATATATATATATATAGCTTTAGCCAATACCTGGATCTAAAGCTAAATTTTAATATCTACAACATTTAAAAAGATTCTGTTCTCAAAAAGCGCAGGATTTTTTTACAGCAATATCAGACTGATAAGATTACAATAATAGGTTATGGACCTTCATCTTTATTGCCAAGTTTTTTTTGTATTGGAATCAAAGTTCTTTTCAAGTTAGCAATAATTATATTCCAAAATCCCATTTCTGTTTACCATGTTCTAGAGAAGTCTTCCTAAATAAAAATCACAGTTACTTAGAATTAAGTTTTTTGGACCCTCATCTTTTTTCTCCTGCACTCTATAAAAATCATTTTAATATTGAATAAAATTGGTATGCCGGAATAAGCCTTGACTTAAGATTATTGAAATAAAAAAATGGAGTTAACGTAAAATACCAAAATAATAAAAATTAAAATAAAAAGAAGAAGAAGAAACAAAGATTATAACGGTAGGTGTATAAAATTAAATATATTTATCATTCAGTTCCGATTGCACGTAATCATATTTATCTGATTCGCTGGAGTTGTGGTGGTAGCAGTAAGGGCATCATCATCTTCTAAAAATGTAAAAAAAAATTAAAATACCATTTGCTGTTCATAATGTGGATTAACCTACAGTCCTACGTTTTAGACATCTAAAGCGTTGTTTATGCACCTCGTTTGTCTTTCCTGTAGATAACCATGGCTCCAATAGTGGATAATTACCTATTAGTGATTCTAAAATGAAAAATTAAGCTTACCTAATATGTATGTCATCTGATTTCTATTTTCATTAAAATATTTTCCAGATGAATTCTTACTTTTAAAGTTTGCCATATTGCAGAAACCTGGCATTACTGTTTAAGATATTTAATTTTGCATTACAAACGTGCAAGTAAAAAAAAAAGTCACCCTTTATAGTTACATGATTACTCGCTATATGAACATTTTAAGTGGATCATTGTTTCCTGCAATAAAAGATTGACACACGCATTTCAGACTTTTCAGTTTTTGGAGCAATGATGGCTATATGAGTGCAATCAACCTATTATACCAGGAAAACCACCCATTTTCATAAATCTATACATAATATAAATAAATTTTTTGTATTTGCAATTGATTGCAAACAAAAAATCGCTTTTCAGGGTTGTTTTTTTCATTTGTTTCAGGAAACTTTACTATGTATAGAATGTATTGGGAACTTTTTTGTAAAAAAAAGTGACTTTTAGGATTCCTTCATTAAATTTTGTAGCAGTCTCTTATAAGCTACGGGATATTTATAAGAGTTTTAGCTTTTGTAACAGGTTTTAGTTAGATTTCACAATTATGAAATATATGTTTTGTTTGATTCAAACATTTAGTTTAACAAGAAACTAAGCACGTTTCCTTCAAGAACATAAAAAACCAGATCAAACATTTTCATTTGATTTTCCAGTTGCTGTCATCTTTGTGGATAATAATTTTTCTGTAATATATAATATAATAATAACATAAATATCTTTTTGGTAACTTATAAAACAGTAAGAATTCTAAGTTTTATTGCAAGGGAAATCGTGATAAAAGAATCACAGATAAATTTTATAAAAACCATAAATTTTTAAGAAGCGAACCTAATAAATGAGTCCTTTCATATGGAGGTCATTGTTATGTTTTTACAATTTAACATAAACACTTTCATAAAAATGAAAAAATTTTCATGAAACCTCAAGAAAATACGATTAAAAAATATTCGATATATTAATTTAAATTCAAATTTCAGGACACAAAATTTTCACTTTTAGGTTCATTTTACAAATTACTTTTACTTAATTTTAGGAAATGTACAATAAAAAAAATTCAGTCCTATGAAATTTTCAGGGTTTTTGAGTTTTTGTTATATTTAGTAAGACACTTTTAAAATAATGAAAGTAAAAATAAAGTAAAAAATAAACAAATTACAAAAGAAAATGGTGAACAGAAAAGAGGGCGTCTTTTATGTGGTTTTAATAGAAACTGTTTGAAAATTATGTTTCCCTTACCACCTCTTTATGACTTATTAAGTTAACGGTTAAAATATTATTTATAAAGAACTGGAAAGTAAAAAGTTTATATAAATAAATAATAATAAATTACAAAAGAAAATGTTAGTTGGAGAAGCATCATGAATTGATTGTTCATTGGATTTATCCAGTACAATGCTAATCAGCCACTGCTGAAGCCACTCACTCGCTGCATATCTGAAAAAACCTAAAGCTCCAACTGAGTGCCTTATAGTCTATTCACTAATGATTGGCACTTTTTTACCGAGCAAAGTTCGTTTGTTTGTTGTTGTTTCAGCAGAGAGGGATTTTTTGATGCTTTATTCTGTAATGCAACGTAAACAAGGTATGAAAGTGCGCATTAGCAACTCGTTAGTTAGTTAACAGGCGCTTTGCGTGTGCTGCCTGTAGAGCTGGATTATCATTAATGGGATATTATGCTTTTATTTTGAATGTAATAGACACAGTTTGCAAAAAGCAGTACTGACAATTTTTGTTTTATCTTTGGCTTTTTCATCATCATCTTCTGAATAAAAATTTGGATTTAGAATTAGAACGCTAATATATGTGTTCTTACTTTACTACTTATTATTAAAGCACAACTTTAAAGTTAATTTCAATGTATGTTTAATTATTGTGTATAATTTCACTGTTTAAAATGAACAGATTGAAATATAATCTTTGGAAAAAAATAATTTTTTAAAATGAAATTTTATGCCAAACATTCTGCCACCTTAAAAAGAACAATTGACATTTTCGACAAACAATCATATTCATGAAACATAAAACAAAGAAACAATTTAATTGACCAACTTAAATATTTCACATTCTACACACATCAGAATTCATCATTGGAATAATAAAAATTATCAATGAAGTTTTTCAAAAAAATTTTTTTCTAAATATTTATTTTTATGATCGATGAATTAAAATGTTTTACGGATTAACATTTTTTAAGTACGGCGGTACAACTCTTCTTCTTTTTTTGGCTTCTTTCTTAACACTTTCCTGCTCCAGTTAAATATCATGTGATTTAATGCTGCTGTACCACTTGAAATTAAATAATCACACGAAGAACGAAGGTATTTTTTGCAAAATTAAATCTAGCAGATGACACTTCTCAAAAGAGTAAATCAACCTACTTCTACTACTAGGTCAAAGGTATGTTTATCATTACATAAAATGCTTATATTGCAACGGATTGCACACTTTAGTAATATATTGTTGTGAAACCTGGGCACTGATCGTTGCAGATGAAGAACAACTAAAGATATTCGAAAAAAAGGTACTGAGAAAAATATTCCAGTCAACAGGGGAAGAAGCAACATGACAATTCCGATTATACACTAACCAGGAAACAAAAGAACTCTCATCACAAAATTTTTATTTCACAAATTCCAATGTTTAAATATGATACGGATATTTAAGGTCCATGATATTGTTTCTTTATTTAATGGAATTTGATTGCTTGCTAAATATGTTTTTTTTTTGTATGCTGCAGTTCTTTTAGTATTTGCTTTTAAAAAATAATTTTGTTACACTGTCAAACAATAGAAATATACAAAAATAATGAAACAACATAAATTTCAGAAAATACTGCTTTAAATTAATAGTGGTGCAAAAATGTTTGTGTTCAGTAGTAAATTGCCATTCTATTAAGAAACATGTTATTCATTACATTTAAAACGATTTCTTTACATATTAGTACTCATCACAACATTAAAATTGTCCAATATTTTTCAACAAACAAAACAAATTAAAAATGCTATTCAAGATAAAATATTAAATAGTAACAACAAATTATTATTTTGCATGATTTCTTGTTCCTATTAAAGAGTAAACTGTATTTATAACCTTATGAGAAACTACTTAAAAAAATAATATTTGCAATCAAAATTTTGAAATTTAAATTGTAAGGAGATGCGACAAGAACTAAAAAAACAATATTATAAAAAGCCAACAAACAAATCTCACTTATTGCCTCAGTAATCCAGATGCTATCCATGTTTTATAAACTCCATTGAGTCTAATAACTTTATATTTAAATTGACTTAACGAATCAACCTCTAGGCCATTGACAGTTAAAGAGTACCAAAAATTAAATTCATAAGATTAAAAGCAACGTTAAATTTACTGTCCTTCCTTTTTGCAGTAGTTGCAAAAGTTTAGACCGTACTCAAAGTTTAGAGAAAACGTTACAAGCAAGTTAAGATTGCTTAAAGTAATCTAAAATTAATTTATGGAACCCGTCACTGTCTATGACAGGATACCGAAAGGTTTTTGTCTAGATGATACAGAGACGTATCGTATTCAAAAAGTTCAAAACTCCTGTAGGCTGATATATAGAGTTAGACGTAGAGCTCATATTGCACCATATCATGTGAAATCAGGCTGCTTGACTATTATTATGGAAATCATTAAATGTGCGACACCCCTCTATTTGTACCACCACTCTCATACCAAATTGTAAATATGATTTATCAATATGTATCCTTAATGGATTTTTCTCTTAGCAGTGAAAAATAAGTTTAAAAATTGCATTTGAGTAAGCAAAATTCGTACTAGGGAGACTTCATTTTCCTTTCTGCTTAATTCAATCTTTTATTAGATACTTCCTTGTCCTAAATTCCATAATACTTTCACTCCAAGCGTTGTCTGTCTATTAATTTAATTAATTTAATTACTATTATCATTAATCAAACGTTCCATACTAATAAGAATGTTGAACTAATGAACCTGAAATCCGATTTCTGACTTAGCTTTTTGCACGCTGGTGTTTTAAGCTATTAATAAAAAAACCCTTCGTTCCTCCGCTACAACAATGATAAAAATACCATCGTGTCCAAAACAGGCAAAAATGGGGACAAGTGACCTTTTGTACGTAATTCAAAATTCGTCTGCGTTGGTCCCAGAAACGTCACATCTGGCGGACTAACGACAGAAATCGACATTCGTTTCGACGCACGCTTGGCCGATATTATGTGACTGATTTCATTCTCGTGAGGGAAATCTAGAAAAAGCAAAATATCACTTTGTGGGGTTTGCTCGCGACACGTCGCAAACTTTTTGTTTGATAAATTGCCGGGCCGTAAATTTAGAACAAAGACAGCGGAAATGTAAAAGACTGCGAAAATAATGAACGTGTGTATCTTCCTTTCCTTGTGCAGTAACGCGTGCTGATCAAAAGAGATATTGTCGTAGAACTGGCATGTTACGTCTATTTGCGTCCATCTAACAAGTGTGCACCATCTGTCGATGCTAAGAAAAACATATCGATCCTCCAGGAAAATTGCAGTCACAATTTAATTTGGTTGGGATTTTTTGATATACAAGGTGGTGATAATTGGAACCAGTCAATATAGAAGAACCTGTTTTGGCATTAGTTAGAGCAAAATTTGTTTATGGATTTTTGAAGAGCAGCAGAAAAACCGGATTTATCTGAAGCTAAAATTCATTTGTATGATTCAATAATGATTTTTCCAGGACACTCCAGCAGGCTACTCTAATACTAATACTAATACCTCAATTTCGCCAATCATCCTGTTGGATTCTTCATCGCTAAACTGAAACTGTTGAACCTGAGTCGCGGTTAAGATTGTTTGGTTGCTTATAGATTTCTGCAGATTCTCGGATTTTTCGTTGGTAGAAATATTGATCACATGCTGATGAATTTAATTGTCATAGTCTTAAGGATCTTTCATGTTTTCTAGCCTAGTTAATATAACATATTCTTTGGTGTGTAATTATATATGAATTTTGCCTTTATAAATCTGGTTTTGACGTTTGACGTTTGCCAAGAACTTTTGGTATGTGGTGAGATGATGTTTTGAATGTAAGGAAGGACAACAGTGGTGTGGGGTTGCTATTAGACTCATTGAAAGGTTGTGGTGAAGTGTATTTTGTGATGGAAAGCTGAATATCTCTAATGTGGAAATTATTAGAGAGAAGAACAGATGTAAGGTGATTTAATTAACTAAGTATTAATTAATTATAATTAAATTAAATTAATTAATTTCATTAATTAAATATTAAACCATTGTCAATGTCACTTCCAGAATAATATAGTCTACACTAAACAATCAGGAGTCAACGAGCCTCTTAATTTATGTGTATTGCCTATTTTGCAGATTTAATGAAAGAGCGCATTCTAAGGCGCTCCTGCACTGGGTTTTACTGAATGGTTGATTGTTTTTTAACGAATTTTGTTAAGATTTAATCGTCTGATGCCTGTTTTGATGTAGATTTTGCTAATGCTTAGTACTTTCGCTTCAGTAAACAATTCTTTAGAAGGATATCGTCTATTTTTAACTAACATTCTTCTTAAAAACCTTTCTCGCTAATTGCCATCGGTTGAATAGTCAGACATAGAAGATCAATGACATCCACAGAATCAACTGTTATTAATTTAACTCTAAAACAGTTCATGAATAATCTTTCGAGGCTTCAGTATGTTACTAATTTAAAACAGGACTTAAAAGATTACTATAAGGTATGGACAAGTAAATTATAATGTTTCACCTACTGATATACAGAGTGTAAAGGTAAACCTAATGGACATAAACCTTAAAGACAAACCTTTGAGATGGCAGACCATAAAATAGAAATGCTTCCAACACTTATTAGTAATGAGAGTGACTTAAAGGCTATTCAAATAAAAATGAAGAAGAAGAAATTGATGAAAATATCATATTTAAAGATTCAACGGGTCTTGAATTATTTTCTTCTGTAAATGAACTACAATTAGAAAATGGAAATAAAGATATCGACGAAGATATTGAACTAACTAAATTTTATAGCGTAACTTATGATAGATAACTGTAAACAAAGCAAGTGAAACTAAGTTTGATATTTCTAATGTTCAGAAGAGATACACTTTTTGTGGTCCAATTAATCTCCAATTAATGAATTATGAATTAATAAATTCTAAATCTTTAAATGTTTCAAGAAAAATTAACCAAATACCTCGACTGTTAATATACTGAATATAATCATTAAGTTATATATGTTATCTTATTATAATGAAAAGTTTCTACTTTTTTAGATGTAAATGGAAAAGTTTAGTGGAAAAAAGTTAAGTAAAGGCGTTGAGTATCTCATTTACGTATCTTCTTTTTTATAAGACTTTAAAACGTCTTCTAAAACTTCAAAGTTATTTTTTTATATAACTTAACAGAACGGAAAACAGTGATTTACTAGTTTAAGTTACCGCATCATGACAGGTTATCTTAAATAAATTATTTAGTTACCTTCTGATTTATAGAAAATATAAACTTTGGAATGTGTTGTTTTTTTATATTTGAACTGAACTATGTTTGTGTAAAAGATAGTATTTATTATTTAGTATATTTTTCTATCATAGCAAGCAAGTGTTTTCAAATATAAAATATATAAAAATTTATGTTTTTTCCATACAAAATAAATAAGAATTAAATTTCAGATTTTCACGAAATTATATATATTCACATGACAATTGTTTCGACAACACCGTGTCTTTAACAAAATTTAAGTTTAATAATGGAGAGGTATTTAAATTTAATTGATCGTAAAGCAATACATTTGAATGTCTCATTTTGTTAATCTCAATGGCTTCCAATAAATTTAATTAACTACTTTATATGTTTTTCTGTGTTTAAGTGTGTTGCATAATTAGAATCTAGACTATTGTTTTTAAACGCTCTTTTATTTTTATTAATGCGTTTCTTGAAAAGTCTACCTGTTTGTCCAATATAAATTTGAAGACAAGATCTCCATTTCAACCTGCAGACACCTGACTTCCAATAAATTGAATTTTCTACTTTTTGTGGTTGTATGTAAATAAATATTTACTTAACTTACTTAATACGGTTTAAAAGAAGTGATTGGTATTTGAACTAAAAAAAGAAATTAAATTATAAACTATATGTATGTACTGTATGAGAAATATAGAATATAGTGTGGGGCTCATGGAGGGAATTATAGGGACTAAGAGGCATTATAGGAGAATTTTAGGCGCATTGGTGTCTTTTGGTGTGCATTTAATGTTCTCGTCTTTTTGGTAGAATTTATGTGAAGAACTGGCTTATCATTCGTGTTACAGATAGAGCAATTAAAATTATGATTTTTTTTATCTTTGCAAGTCTGGAGCACCAGCTTTAGTCACTTAGTTATGAATGAATTAAATCACAGCCATTTTTTCCCCAGACTTAGTGATTCGTCAGCTTTTGCCAAGGCTTCTTTCCAACTTTCCAAGTGTCAGTGTGACATTATCGTTCCTCGGCAGATCAGAAAATATTCCTTTAATGTAAAATGTAAACAAGACAAGACTCTGAAATTATGAAAATTATTTTTCTCTAATTTCATATAAGATTGCAAAATCATGATCACCATGTATATCATAGAAGCTATTAATCTTAAAAGAAAGAAGAAAAAAGAGAAACAATATAAAATTTTAAAAATAACTGTTGTCGCTAATTATAACCGCCAGCTAATTACTGCAATAAAACGCTAACAAATCACAACCGCAGGAGTGCAAATCAATATTTCTCGCTTCCTTATTTTTGCAATCTCTTCGCATTTGAAAAACCCCGTTCATTTGTATGATCGGCTCGGTGTACATTTGCATTTAATCGAAGTTTGCTGGGACACAAAAAGGTTGAACCGCCAGTGCACTAGGAGTTGCTTTTTCTTTAAGGCACCCCATCTATCTTTTGCGCGGGTGAGTCAGTAGACAACTTAAATTGTTATTCTGCGGATTCAAGGAAGCGATTCGTAGCCTGGTTGTATTTTATTTACAAACCGTCCTAATTAAGTTCACCTATATTTGGAACGGAGCAATTACATTAGGCCTTATCTCAAGATTAATAGACAACTTTGCGCATTACCGGGCGTAAAATCGGGAATTTACTATTGTTTACCGACTAAATTCGATGTATGCTTAGTAATTGTAACGCATATAGTTTCACGGCGGTGTGATTATAATTTTTTTCTTCCTCGAATGGCCTTATTTACTAAGAATTTCGAAATAAATAATAAATACGTACTAACACAGAGGCTCGATCTATAGCGGCACTGTTTTCACACGTTTTTATTGATTAGAATCATAGAACTAGATTAACTTGGTTTAATTACAGTTGAAACTCTATATAGGGAAATTGAAGGGACTGCTTTCTTTTCGTTATAAAAAGTTATAGGCACTCGCAAAATAACAATACCCATATGTGTTCTGTAATATTTCATTATTTTATATACATAATTTAACATCTACTTAGGAACACTTTATATAAATATTTAAGAACTACATTTAATGTTTTAAATAATAGGTCATTTTCCTTTGTACTCTCGTACTTTGGCTTGTATTTTCACCATTTCTTCGAGAGGGGCATCTTCCTCATGATACATAAAAAATTTCTCTAGCAGGTTAACTGAATATAAGGCTTGTTGAATGGTTGGTGATGGTCCCAGATCAACTTCTTCATATTTTTCTTCCTCTTGGTGCTCTTCCTCACCCTTTCTTGCTTGTTGTAATATGACTTCCTTTGCCAAGTCTGCTGTTGTATCTGATCTATCACCATAAAATATTGCAACTCCTCACTTTTAAAAGTATTCTGTCTCGGTAATAAGTAAGTGCATGACGATAGGAGTGTCGAATTGTTTCTGCTGTCACCTCTTTCCAAGCTTTACTAATAAAGTTGACTGCATCTAGCATGTTAATGGAAAATTTGTCTTCGGACTAGATGATTTCCATTAAAATGTTTTTGCTGTATCCACTCTTAAGACTTTTTAATAATCTCTGGTCTATCGGCTGTAATACATTTGTTGTTTTGACTGGAAGAAATGCCAATTCATGCCAGTTATCTAAGAGATTATTTTCCTCCCCTTTTATTCTGCATCCCATTTCGGTATCTTTTCTTCAAACATTTGCGATGTAATCCCTGCAGACTTGTTTGCCTTGTAAGTGACCGGTAAATGCTTGGTGTTCTTAAAACATCATGGGTTAGTTGATTTTCCAATCACGACTAGCGTTGTTTTTTCTCTCCCACTCATACTCTCTCCCACTAACACTGTTATACAATGGTGTGGTTTTATACATACCAATAAAGGCATTAACATAATGGCTTATTACGAGCCCACTTAGGACGACCAGGTTCTCGTTAATTAGATAATTAGGGTAAGGGATTCTGAAAAGGTAAGAGACTCTATTAATTACAAGTCGGCCTACATTCCTTATTTCGTTACCTGATGTGCCCTTTTTTCTTTCGGTATAGAGAGTGTATGGAGACCTAAGAGTACAACAAATTTTGTTCGTAATACAGAGTTTTACGTTATACAGAGCTTCGCCATAGGCAGTTTTCACTATGACAAAGTCCCAATTACTGCAAATACAATAATTGTAAAATTAAATTTAAGGCAATATATCTTTGATTGAATGACTATGTATGTGTTATTAATATTGGCAATTGACAGCTGGGGAAGTATCTTAACCGCAAAAAACAGTGCCATCGACCAATATTCAAGAATATAGCAAAAAAAGACTACTACTAATAGCGAAGTAAAAATTACCACACACATATTCTACTGAACAAAAAGCACCCCCAAGTAGCACAAACGCGCTGAAAATTATCATATATTGTGACTTAGTCGAAGGACGAACGAATAGTAAAATTTCAGACTTTAATGGGTATATATTTGGAAAGACAATGTGCCACAGAGATTTTCTAAGCAGCATCCACCACATTGCTCGGTTTCTAGTTTTAGCATCTGTGATTAACTTATTAAGTATGATTTGATGAATGTTTGCGAATTATTGCGGAAGCGCATATATCCTTTGAATTTTCTAAAAGGATGAATCCAATCAGCTGATCACAATCAGTGGCCTCCATTATATCATCTGTCGATTGTGATGATGGCGCAACATTGAATATTATTTGCGGGTTCGGATTTTTTTTTAACCTTGGGAAGTGTGGATAATATACTAATAATTCACAATTGTTTGAGTTCGGTTGGAGAAACAATTTGTAGAAGACATGAGCTGTTTTCCAACAATCTGGAAATGTTCTGGAGTCCCTGCAGGATTTTATAATAAGGAAAATTGTTGGAATAATGTGCGGATAACACCTTAATAACATTGTCAGTCCATAAGATTGAATCAGACTTAATGGAATACAAATATTCGTCAATTCTTCTGCACTAGCCAGTTCAAGTTCGAAATCCTTCTTGCCTATAATATTTGTAAAATTCTTGCGTAGCCCTCTCAGGAACGAAGAAGCGTGCAGTACTTGAAAAAAAGTTATTTGTTTCATTTGCAGTGCCCAGCTGATCTGAAATACCCTTCTTTCCTCACAATATCCTTTCAATTCCCCCAATAAATTTAAATTGTCTTTTACACATTAGTATACGCTTTTTTTCCTGCTCCATAGTTTTGCTAACAAGATTTCTAAGATGTCGGTTTGATTTCCAAGGAGCAGTAGTTTTTCCTTTTATATATTACGACAACGCCTTGGCGCTTTCTTTTTGGCGATCTGAGCAGTTCTTTTCCGATATGTGCACATCAAACAGACTGACTATACAATAATTTAGATTACAGACCTTTATATCCAAATCGAGTAGGTAATATTACATATGCCATCAAATGGCCTATTGTACAGGTCATTTAAAAAAAGATCTTGAGCAAATTTGCTCTCACATATTTGGTTTATAAACCTCGACTCTTCGTTGGCACCTCACAGGGAAATGATCAACAAACAAAACATCAACTCAAAATATATTATGAGGAACGGATTCCATGATGCTATATTTCTCAACAACATTTCCACCAATGTAATTTTATACCACGAACCATAATAGATTGTAAATTTGATAGTCACCTCAGGTTTCAGATTTTAAATTAAAACTCAGTGGTTTTGTTTTGGGTATTTATTTCTTCCACGACTAATATTACTATCATATTATAATATGTGCTGAACTTTCCCCTCATTTGAATTGTGTTTTTAACAGTCTTGCAAAATTTTAATAAAGTTTTAAATATCTGCTGCAACATGGGGTAACAATGATGATATTATAACTGAGAATGATGGTCCAACAACTACTGCCACTATTATATTTCCTTATAATGGTAACGTCAAAGAACAAGATCTGATGATTTCATATATAACAGCCCCAGCCCCAATATTATTGCGATATTTGGCTATATATTTACTTAGTAGTAAAAACATCGTCAATTAACAAAAAAGTTAAGAAAAAACAAATATTCTAGGTTATAATCTTGCCTTTCTCCCCATTTCTATCCTTAACTGACCAACGGCTAGCGCGAATTTCATTGTTCTTTTGACAGAAATTTTTCAAGAATATTGCTATTTAACATTTTAGAACCTTTGGTTATTTGGCTGTTACACTTTCATCCCCTTAAATTCAAGAATAGTGACCTAGCATGATATGCATTTCTCAAATATTTTGCAGAGTACTTTTAACTCTGTCCTGCTGAATTTTTCTAACGCAGTATTTGAGTGCATTACACCTTGTGCGTTAGAAAATTTAACGGTACTTTTTATAACGTATGCTGAACTAGTGGTGGTGAATATGAATAATTACATACCGAATTGTCTTAACTTTGAAAAAATTTAAATTGTTGTAGAATGTCGAAAACTGTAATAAAACAGCGTTAAATGTTATAGTTTGTATGTCGGTAGTTTTTATGGTCAGTTCAATTCCGTTTCGAATTTTGACATTTAAATTTTTAAGATCGAACGTTTTTTCTTTCCGTTTGAGCTGAACCAAATTAAATATTTATTAAAAAAAGTTGTAATTAAGTCAATAGAGGAAAGGAATCCACGAAATTCAAACCTAAGCAACCCGATCTCATCAACATTTTAGATATTCAACGGAAAATTAATTAGCCCACAGAAAGCACCAAAAATTAAAAGCTTTTCGCTTGGCTTAAGAAGCTATCCAACAATATTTGATTTGCGGAAATAACTTGTGCGGTAATCCACTTTAGAGTGTATGTTTTATAAATGATACTTTAGCCACGAGCGGAATGCTGCGAAGCTAATGTTTAACAAACGGTTCTCTGAACATTTGTTTTCCATGATACGCTCGTTACTATCGAAAAATCGAATTTTTCGAAAGTTTCTTCCCTCGTATAAAAATTTTATATCTCGGCAACGGTAGGACCTATGGGATCGCCAGAAATGATCCGCGTCGAAAAAAAAAAAGTTTCCTTTCTCTGTTCTCCGTTCTCCGTTCTCGTCTTTTGGCTTTTTACTGATTAACTTCCGAACCGTTGGAGCTACAAAATTGAAATTTGCCTCTTTTCTATCCCTCCACGAGATACATCTTTTTTCGCGATTTTCGACAATTTTTCAAAAATATACAGGGTGCGCCGTAAATTCAAAAAAACTGAAAAATGGGTCCCCTTATTATTGAAAATTGGCAATAATTTCAAATATGTGTTTTAGATGTCAGTTTCTTTTACATGACAATACAATATTAAAAAACATAATAAGTGTCCCAAATTTGCAGCTACCGACTTCAGACTTGGGAGAGAAGTACAAGAAGTAGAACTCGGGAGCAATAAAATAAAAGTAATTTTTTTAATTTTTTATTTTATTTTTTTGTTATTTTGGCATCCAGAAAAATAAAATTTCCTCCAAAACCATTCATCCGAACGGAAAAAGGTGTTTTAATCATGGACAAAAATCTATAAGACCCTGAAAATTGCTCTTTTAGAGAGTAAATTGTTAACCGTAAATTCGTACAAAAAATAGCTAATCCGTTCAAACAGTGTTATAGGCCGCATCAAGGGCTACAATTTTTGTATTTACGGTTTTCGTTCGAGATATATGAAAAAATCCAATTGAAAATCACCATTTTCCGCGCTCAATCTATACGCGATAACGTTATTTACTATTAACACGTACTGCATGGTTTCAGAAAACTAGTAGTTCTTTGAAAACCATGTACTCCATTAGAAAATTTCGGATGCTAGGAAACTAAGGAGATCCAGGGCTATAGCCTCTATCTCGAACATTGTTGGAATTGTATACAGGGTACGTCGATTGTTGGCAAAAAATTGTAATAGATCCTAGAAATTGCCGCTTTTGTGGGTGAATTATTTGCGATAAATGAAAAACTTTTAAAGATGTGATAATTTGATATGAATGGTATCGTAAACTGTGTCGATAGTTTAAGGTTTCGTCTATAATACAGGGGACGCGAGATATTTGAAAAAATATAATTTTAAATTGCAATTTCCAGTAAAAATTTTAATTTTTACCGCAGTTTGTTTTAAGTTTTGAAGTTCGGCGAGATATGAAGGACACTTTATACATATTGGTCCGCAGGAGCACGATAAAAAAAACATTGCGTCCCTACAAGAATCCGCGAAGCGCCTTCTTTTTAAAATAAAAAGCTGATGCGCGCAATTTGCGACAAACTTGCCCCGCTCAGCGACGATTTTTCGAAAGCAATCTTGTTTACATAGTTATGGCGTGTGTGTGGCAAACAAAAATGTCTTTCGCTTCATTGCAATAAATAAGGAAAATAATTTTTGAAATTTTTCAGTATGTAATATGTTCCTAGAAATAAAATGAAAAATTCAACTTTTCCCATATAATGATATCATTCAGTAAAAAAAGATTATATAAAACATTTATTATTTTGTATTAAATAAATATTATTTTCTTCGCAGAAATTGCACCAAATAGTAAGTCTAGTTCTATGGAAACCTGAAAAATGCTGATAAATACTTAATTCAATCTATTTAAAATAGTATAATAATTAAAATACTCCATTTGTGATTCTCATTTCACGGCAAATGATATAATGTTCCCTGTTTGCTTATCACAGATGAATTTTTACTTTATATTATTGTCAATTATTATTTCATTTGGTCCAACTTCTTTCGAGACAATGTTTATGTTGATTACAAATCTTGATATTTATCTTTAGCTGAATTAATACATGTTTCAATAATTAGTTATACTTAAGAAACTTTTTTTTTTGCTATATATATCATCATTCGGTAAAACCTGCACGTGATAATCGGAAATTTAAATTTTAAACCAAATCCTCGTTAACTCGCTTCTTTGATAAAAAAGGAATATGAATAATTATTTTACCGCCATTTTGTAATAATAAACGGGACAAACACGAGATGTAACTTTTTAAATGTTTTAAGGCGGAGAAACGATTTTAGAGTATTTATCTTTCACGATAATGCGCGATATATTTTAAACAAAAGTGCAATATTTTCCCAGTGATTGAAAAAATGACACAGTGAATATTAAGGAAGAAAAAAGACTTGTGTTCGTTATACTGGGTGTAGTAAAGTTCAAGCTTGTTGTCAAGTAGCTAACCTTCTTGGCAAATAGTTCAATCAAATGAGTAACAAAAAAGGCAGCAGGAACATATGGTTTTAATACTAATAATACAAAATCCATGAAGACTTCAGAAAATTGATAGTTGTTGATAATAATTTTCAATTTAAATACAGAATATAAACTTTTCATTTTACTTTTAACAAAGTTAACGAATTCAAATTCCAGTGATTTTGACAGCATTCATGACATTTAGTATCTAGTTTTACAATATTTGAATAAAAAGAAAACTAATTTTCACACTTGCCGAATAATTAAAATAGCGACATTATTTTAGAAATTTTTACAGGGTGTTCAAATATTATATATGTTATTTCTTTTGAAAGATCTCACAAACACCTACAACTTAAATTGTCATCTAACTATTTTTAATACTTTGCTATTTATTTTAACTTTTTCAATATTTACCCTTCTTTCTGTCTAATTCTATTGCTATAACATTTTTTGACCATGACAAAGCTATTAGCCAACAGTCCTCTGGTTGAAAAATGAATAGGAGAAAGAACTTTGTTGAAGCCGTGTATAATGCAACAGATAGTTATTAGCAATTTTGATGAAATTGAAATTGAAATTAACAGAAAAAGTGAATAATGTTAAATACATATTACTACAAAAGTTTTTTGGACGTTTCTTTGCATAAATGGTGTTATTCTCCTGCATGCACATGATCGAACAATTCCATCTTGCTGAAACCACATTTTTCGAATTGAGTTCAGGTAAATTATTCTGCAAAAAGTTTATCTTTACAACTTTTGTATTTACCATTTTCTCGTAACTTTTAAAAACAATGAGACAATGGACTTTACTCTATCGTTGACTCACCCTGTACAACATGCCTTTTTTATCTCAATTTATAACAAGGCGTTTCCAAAAGCTTTATTTTCCATTTTATTTTAATTGTTGTTTCTTTCAACACCCTGTATTATTAATAATCGAAATTAGGTAGGAACTAAATTGATTCAATAAGGTAAGTTAATAGAGTAAAACTTTATGGGATATCGTTCGCTCTGCAAACGTCATTAACATAAAATGGTAAAACGTTGAAATGTAAGTATAGTATGTTACACATTTATGAATATTGAATATTTGAGAAGGATTGTCCCCATGAACATTAGTTAAAATCCAAATTTTCAAATTTTTACTACTAACACTTTTCCCATAATGACGGTGACTTTGAGGTTCAAAAAACAGCTTGGGCGTGCGAGCACATTTCAACAAGTTAAATCATTCGTTTTTGGTTAGTCCGGCAGCTGTAACCCGCTATTTCCCAGAGTAGTCAACTAGCGGTCTTGATTTTCCTGCAGTTTATAATATTCCTTACAACAATATCTGGTATACAAATACAAATTATACTTGCTGAATAAACAGAA
Organism: Cylas formicarius; assembly: GCF_029955315.1. Taxonomy (NCBI): domain Eukaryota; kingdom Metazoa; phylum Arthropoda; class Insecta; order Coleoptera; family Brentidae; genus Cylas; species Cylas formicarius. The sequence continues at coordinate 3,450,487 of NW_026844352.1, forward strand.
TCATTATTTACTGTAGTAAGACAGTTTTTCTGGAATTTTCAACAATAAGGCGTGACAATTGAAAGCTAGCGTCTTTACTTCTCTCATAAACAAAGTAACATTAATAGAAAAATAAAAATATGTGTATGTATTGTATTTTTACCTCTCTACTCTGTTTTAATGTCTTGTTCGTTTTCTACTTTTTTTCTAGTGTTCGAAATTAAATAAATTTCTGTCTAAGTATCCAATATTGCTTCGAATCGTTTCAACACTAATTTGTCAAACTGGATCAAGCCCTACTCTTATCCCGATGAAACAAGAGGGTAATATTTACTTAGAATAAAGGACAAGTATGGTAGTTTGACCTTTAGAGTAGCGCAGAATGTGGCAGCGAAGTGTAAATTTCTATTATTGCTATTTTCCACTGGAAATACAATAATATTTCTTGCCAAGAAATGAAACTTTGCGAAATTGATTGGTTTTTCTTCCCCTGGCTTTATAGAAAAAAAGTCGCGAATGATATAATCTTTCGTTAATTGTTACACATCTAATAAGATCTACTAATTCGCTTTAAGCGGCCGTCATATCAAATTCAATCTCTATTTGCATTTATATATCTAGTTGTCTACCTCTTAATAGATAATATTGCTAAAGTTTACCAAATGGTGTTAAACAACCGTTGAATTAAAATGAGAGAGATTGACTGATGTCGAGTCGAATCAAAAAGTAAAAACCATTACAGAAATTGGGAGAAGTGTATAGAGTTACAAGGAGACTATGTAGGAAAATTAAAAAAAAATGAGAAAAAATGTCTTGTGCCATTGTTAGGTCAGAAACTTTTCAAGTAAAAACACACCTTCTGCATATTTTTATTTTTCTTAAACCAGTGAACTAAGCAAAAACTTACTGTTTCCAAAAAAATCTAAGGCAATACATAAAATGTAAAAATTCTAATGGAAAAAAAATCATGATCTAACAATTTAGTGGTTTAATTGAGTAATGGCAGTTGTCGTCTTCATACATCAGGGTATCCTAATCGTAGGCTTCCTCATCACTGTTTACCGCACTGCATCAAAGGCCACATGCATCTGGAAGTTTGGAAGTATCAAAGTTTGATATCGGCCAACTCCTCGAAGTTCGAACACCTGGATTAGAATTTGCTCTATCTAATATTGTCAAGTGTATGGATGTTTTTTTATCAAAAATTCTTCATCTCGGGATATCTAAAAGAATTCGTCTACCCTACTCCAATACAGGACATCAAAGACCTAAGAGAGTGTATAATTTTGTCTTGTAATGTCATGAGAAATAAATGTATTTTTGTTTAGCCAAAGGTGTCTTATTATGTTTATTTTTGGGTTACATTGCTTGAATAAAATATTTTTAAGGGGTATTTATTTTATAGCTTACGCATGAAAATATCAATTAGTTTAAGAAATATTAATTAATAAATAATTTTTAAATTGTTTAGATTTTAGATGATAATTGATCAATGTTGGTTTTAAATACTCTGTGACAGCAACCAACTAAATTATTTCTTTTTTTTTAAACTGTTAGTTGCTGCAGAAAAAAAGCCATCTATTTAAATTTTTAATTTTTTTTTAATTGGTTGGAGAGAATGATAAAATTCCCTCTCACTCATTTCAACAAAATAGAAATATATGGAAAAATTACTTTTTTGTAATAATAAAGCTTCTCTAATATTTTATCCATATCTTGTACTAATCTTATTTACATTTACAATAATTAACAATAAGTAAGTGGAGATACAGGGATACAAGTCTTTTTCTCTTGGTTGCGCCTGCCCAACCGACTGCTTTTTTTATGACCCAAATGTTAGTCCAATTTTACAATTTTTAATGTTGAAATTAAAATGTGATTTGTCCACTTATATGTTTATTGTTTAGAGTAAAGATCAAATCATAAATAAAATGATGCGTCTAATGTAACTAGTGGTACTGACAATTTTTTTTGTACCTTTCGTAAAACTCATCCTTAGTAAAGATACCTTACATAAAATAATATGAAAAAACAGAAAATAAAAAAAATAAATATTGAAATTAAAATGAGTGACATTAAAAGACTCTTATAAGAGGGAATAAAGGCAGTGGATTGTTAAACATGGAGTAAGTGTATCGAACTCATGATTGATCGACACTCATCTATAGTTCATCTAAAATTTGAAAATAAGGCTTTGCTGTAAATACCAAATTTGTTAAATAATAATATTTGTTTCTATTAATCTACATTGATATTATTTGTACATTTATATAAGTTATATAAATTAATATTTCAATTATCTGGCCATGTCTAAATTTATAATCATATATAAATATTATTATTATTATTCTTATCATAAACTGCCTGTAGTAACGCCGCTGTCACACTATTTTCGCCACTAAACTCGTGTTTTTACTGCATGAAAATGATTGTGATCCTAATTTAAGAACGACCCTTAAAAAGGGAAATACGGAATTTATCGGAAACTAACAAAAACTTCCAATTTATCTAAACTTAACAATCGAGCTTTAAGTGTTATTGCAAATGATCATTTAGTAGTCACTCGCATTAAAAGTAATATAATAAAAAATAATCCAGATTATACACACATTCACACTTTGTTTTCGTTTTCTCTAGTCATTGAACTTAATTTATCATTTACTAATAGCTTCAGTGACATATTGAGGCACACAGCGCGACACTAATATGGTTCACATTTCGCAGGACGCATTTTCGATTTCTTTAGTAAGCATTCGAAGAAATTCCAGCTCTATACTGAGCAAGAAAGGAGCTTTACTATCTACAAATCTTCTGGATTCTTCCTGCGACGGCTGTTGATGAATCGAGCTGTTGGCTTGTTCGGGAATTGTTATGGGTTCTCTCTCTTTTAAAAGAAAGCCCTCGACACCTTCAATCTAGAACCAATATTAAGAAAACGCTACGTCGATGATACTTTTCTTATTTAGCCTTATGGTCAAGAGTTCCTCCGAGTTTTTCTTAGTCATTTAAACCTTAACATACGTTTTACCACTGAATTGGAAACTAATATGTGTTATGTTATGTCCGTCAGGTTATAACCTATTTTAATAACTGCGTACCATATCTCTAGTTAGTTCAGTAATTTTTAGGAAGTTTTAATTGGTGAAAGCTACATTTGATAAAGACACGGTGTTGTCGAAACAATCGTCATGTCATAATATATAATTTCGTGAAAATCTGAACTTTTAGTTCTTATTTATTTTGGTGAAAGCTATGTGAACAGTCTTCAGTAGTTGAAAGGTACTCAATGTTTTGTTTGTAAGTCACAGGAATCAACTTTTTCCCTGTTTTGAGTCGCGCTCTCTGCACGTGCACTGCTCCAAGCTGGGTCACAGACAGACTACACGGTGCGTTGCCGAGTGAGTTTACTGTTTACCGTTTATTTTTGAAACATCTATCAAAATGCAGATTGCACGAAATAATAATCCATGCAAGAGGTGCGACAGTGTGACTGGATCTGGCTTAGTCTGTGTGAAATTTCATACAGTGTCGCACAAATCTTGCGTCAAAAGACTGAAACATGTTAGAAATCTCGGTGGTGACAAAATTGACTGTTGCTCCGATATTAAAACAAACGAAAATAACCGTACAAATATAAACGAGGATAAAGGCACCCCTAGTACCTCGGCCCACTTTGGTCCTGTCGATCTGGATCTTGAGATTTCACACTTGAAGGAGCTGCTAAAGCAGAAAGATCTAATTATCCAATATCAGGCTACTGCTATCAGTGCTTTGCAAGATCAGATTGCTCTCCTCAAGCGAAGTGATAGACACACAGTCGACAAAAACAAGCGGTCTAAACCTACATTTGCAGAAGTAGCTGGCGTAAACAACAGCCTACCTGCGAACGACAATCAGTCAGTAAGGCAGAAAAATAAAAGTCCCGAATTTGTCACCAAAAGCGATGTCGCGATAGCTGTCCATAGCGCTTTCACTAAAACGAAGTGCTCCGATGTTGCCGGACTAGAGTAGAACTACATCGTCTAAAACAGACCTCTGGTAGGAAGTCTGAATGATACGAGCAAATGCAAACTACAGGCTGCCGAGAGGCCTACTAGCTTTAATGTCACGAAACTACATCCGGAGACAACGACAGAAGATGTTCAAGCCTACCTCACTCCAATAGTTAACATGCCTCATGTGGACAAAATAAATTCAAAATATCCGGAATATTATGCATCCATCAAGGTGACTCATTCTTAGATATTCTTATCAATAATAAATCAGACCGAACATTGGGTTATTCTATTTACAGAAAACCTATGCACACAGACCAATACGTTAATGCTTTATCACTACTTGTTTACATAGCGGTGAACTAACCAAAACTATCTCAATCCGATTCTAATAATTTTCACATTAGGGATATTAAGCATTCTGTCACACAGTGCACCTCACCACAACCTTTTAAAGAACATGAGTCCTAAAGCAACCCCACACATACCACTGTTGTAATTTCAACAACCTTCCAATAGCAATGAAACCGAAAGCCACTGTTGTCGTTCCTTATACTCAAAGCATCACTGACCACATATCAAAAGTTCTAATATCACTGACCACATATCAAAAGTTTTAAGGAAATATAACGTCAAAACCAGATTTACCACTTGTTCAAAAATCTCTCATCTTCGATCCGTTAAAGACAAAATTCCGTTTGAGATATCAACTAGGCTCAATCCAGAAGATTTGTAAATAGTAAAGCGAGACCCACACTTTTTTGACAGTTTATGTTTAGTTATGACCTTATCTCCTGAGGGTGACTTTAGTAGTCTAGGGAAACAAAGTCTTCGCTAACCTAAATTTTGATTAGGCCTCGATAAACAGTTAAAATGGACACTCAGAATTGGCTGAAAATTAATGTTTTATTCGGCTAAAATATAATGCCTATTAATATGTCCAAGTAAATTATATGGCTTGAATATTATTTGTGTACTCCGAGTTCTGACAATTTACTAATTTACTGGTCCTAATATTACGACAGCGATTTATAGCTGCTGCAATTTATTCCCCATTCACCAAAAGTATGCTTTCGTCAATCCATACTTCGGTGTTAAATGAATTATTTAAAATATATGGCGGTGCATTTACTCAATCCCTGAAATATTGAAGTTGTTCGAATGTCTCTGTGCAAAACACAAATGAAATATTTACGACCCATTAAAATGATTTTTTACCGTATTTGCGAAACAGGTGGAGAGAACGTTTTGAAATTTTGGCCAGGGACGTAATGGTACTAAAAACTGCATTAACCTTTTCTAGACATTGTTCTTACAAAATCAAAAATCCGGTGTTTGTTACGGGAAAAAGGTTCGCTTGATTGATCGCTAGGGTGGACCGTTTTCGAGGAAACGTCAAACATAACTAAAATTGATGAAATAAGGTGAAGTTTTTGTTTTAATTTGTTTTTTTATAAGCACAGAGGGTTTTTCGAATAGAGAATTAGCAGGCATTCGAGATAGATCTACATAGATCTCGGCGGCAAGGCTCATGAGCTGTTATTTTCCAGTTCTGTGACATAGGTAAATGAATTTTGAGCCTAGTAGAATGACCAAAATGCAGGGGACTATATTCTTACCATTACCGAATGGTACAGAAATTAAAACCCGAAGATTTTCCAAATCGTTGAAAAGTTTCGTCAGTGGATCCTCCAACCACCAAGATATTATGGACAAACTTTTATGGTCTGCCCAGGGTCGTTCGAAGAACCAACTATCAATATAGGTTTTCCATTAATGTTTGGCAAGTGTCGTGGGTAATACGCTAATTGGTCTTTTTATTTTGACAAATGGTTTAATTGCTAATGCTAACTTAGATTTCCATACAAATAATCTAGCCGAATTTTTAGAAAATATTATCATACGTGCTCGCTAGGGACTGTTCACCTTTGAGTAAAATAAAAAATATCAAACTCGTCCTACTATTCCTGAAAATGTTGTTCATCGTATTCGAACCCTTTCAAGAGTTGTAATTAGTACAGTTGTATACGCGAGACAGCATAAATTCCTGCATAGAAATTGACGAGAGACACTTTAAACATTTAGAAAGGCCCTTGTTTTCTTCCAGACTTAACAAGATTGCTTTCGAAAAACCGTCACTGGGCGGGGCAGGTTTTTATCGCCTAGCACGAAGCAGCCTTTTATTATAAAAAGAAAGAGCTTCGCGGTGTCGTGTGGTAAAGGGACGCATTGTTTTTCTATCGTGCTCCTGCGGACCACTATGGAACTTTCGGAAAATCGATGTAATTTGATTGTGAATACCCCCTGTATAAAGCAACTTCAAGGTTACAGCAAATATCGGTAAATATTAAAATTTGCACAAATAATAGCGTTGTCGAATGATATTTTTTCAAATATCTCGCGCCCTGTATAATTGACGAAACCTGAAACTCTCTCTCGACACAGTTTATGACTGTTCAAATAAAATTATCCCATCTTCAACGGTTTTTCAATTATCGCTAATAATTTACCCACAAAAACGGCAATTTTTAAGATCTTTTAGATTTTTTGCCCATAAACGACACACCCTGTATATGATTCAAACAATGTTCGAAGTAGAGGTTACAGCCCTGGATCTTCCACGTTTCCTGTTCCAAGAATTTTTTGAAAATAGTAAATGGTTTTAGAGAAAATAAGTTTTTTCTGAAACCTTGCAGTGTAATAATCAATGATGTAATCGCGTCTTGACAGCCCCCGAAATAACGATTTCAATATGGATTTTTTCAAATATCCCGATCAGCGTATGTGACGAAAACCGCAAATACAAAAATTTGTAGCTCTTGATGCGGCCTATGACACTGTTTGAACCAATTAGCCATATTTTTTACGATTTTTGATTTGCGGCTAATAATTTACCCTGTAAAAGAACAATTTCCTAGGTCTTTTAGATTTGTGACTATAATTTAAAAACCCTGTACATAATTGAAAAAATGCCTGAAATAAATGTTATTGCACTGGATCTTCCGCGTCTGCTGGTTAAAGAATTTTGCCGATCGGGTGAACGATTATGGAAGAAAACATATTTTTCAGGAAACTAAAATTACCAAAAAAAATCAATTTTTAAAAAGTACTTGGTAAAATTTGATTGCACCCAATTTCTACCCTAAATGTGGACATGGAGTTTTACTTCTCTGCTAAATTTTAAGTAGTTATATGCAAATTTAGGACACAACACACTTCTCATTTAGCACAGAATATCGGGAACACCCTGTACAATAGGTGAAAACCTTAAATACTAAATTTTTTTCTGTCTATGCTGGCTATATCGCAATATAAAAGAAAGTGAGATCTGATTTCAGTTATAACCAATTTTCAATAATAGGAGGAGCTATTTTTCAGTTTTTTTGAATTTGCGGCACACCCCGTATATTTTTGAAAAATTATCAAGAATAGAAATCTACGAAGCCGTATATTTTGTGTGTCTTCTGGTTCAAGAATTTTTTGGTCTCATAAACGGTAAATAAATATGAATTCGATTGCTTCAAATTTCGGACATTTATCGTGTTTCATAGCAATGTCCAAAAGACTGTCGAAAATCGTGAAAAAAAGATGGATACCTTCGTTGGATCAGAGCCGTTTCTTATAAGCTTATCTGCTTCGTGGAGGGTTAAAAAGGAGGCACATTTTAATATTGTAGCTCCAATAGTTCAAAATTTATTCAGGAAAAACCAAAAGATGAGAACGGAGAACGGACAGGCAAAAAAAATTTTTTTTCGACAGTAATCATTTCTATACTAACGGCGATCCCATAGAACCGACCGTTACCGAGATATAAAATTTTTATATGACCGTAGATACTTTCGAAAAATTCGATTTCATCGATTTTCGCCAGTAATATGACCTCAGCATTGATTATTCAATCAGTAGAAAAGGTTTTAAGTATGCAGCTATAAAGGCTTAATTTTTTTCGCTACGCCAGTCTAACAATGTCTATCCTTCTAATCTATAAAGCAAGATGGAAAAGAATGGGAAATATGTAGCATTTGGTCAGGCATAGTCGTAAACATAGATTCAGTTGTTTACATGAAAGAATCTGTTTAATTTTGATAAATGCCCTTCTGGCTCTTTTAATGCCAGTCCGTATTTTCTGTACAATATCCCATTCACAATTTAGGTAACATCCGAATTATTCAGTTATTCAGTTCAGTTCAGTTCAGTTAATTTTTGTTAGCAACCTTCTTCACAGGAACTGCTCAATAATAGTGTATCATCCGCATAGCGCATATCATTAACATAAATTCATTTTTTGTTTGCAAACAGAGCCCGGGAGAAAATTGCCTAGAGTTGCCTAGGAGTAAATATCTTCTATCTAGATATATTGTCAAACTAATTGTCTATAAAACATGTGCTTAACTAGTACTTTCATGCTAAAGAGAGCATCTCTGGTTCCAAGACCAATTTTGAAATCATACTGTATATACGAGGTTAGCGCCAAAATTTCCAGGCCTGACACAGATGCAGCTCCAGTATCACGATAAAACTTTGTCTTGTTTTAAATATATATCTTAGTAGGCTGCGAAAAATAAAAAGTCTTGCATGATGCATGATCATTTGGGTATGCATAAGGTTAGTGCAAGATGGGTTCCTAAAAACTTTTCGGCTATTCAAAACCAACGCCGTTTCGAGTGTGCGCGGTCTTTTTTGGAACTCTGTGGGTTGGAACCGAAGCCTGTGATAGAAACTATTGTGACGGGAGATGAAACTATGGTTCTCTATTATGATCCTCTATCGAAAAAAGAATCAATGGAGTGGCGTCGTAAGGGTGAAGCACCACGACGAAAATTCAGAGTTTGCCAGTCAACAAAAAAAAATGATGGCCACGATCTTTTGGGATTGTGAAAGAATTCCTTTGATAGATTTTAAAGAAACTAATACCACTGTCTATGGTAAATATTACGCAACGTTATTACATAAATTACGAGACTGCATACGTGTAAAACGTCGAGAAAAACTGACCAGAGGCGTGCGTCTTTTGCACGATAATGCACCTGTCCATACTGCTGGTGTTGCACAAGCTGCCATTTTAGAGTGTGGGTTCCAATAGATAGATCATACTCAAACCAAAAGAATATTTTTTTAAAGGGATTGAGTTGTTAATAAAGACATGTAATAAGTTTATTGAAGTGAAGGGGGATTATATTGAAAAATAATAAAAAATTGTTACTCTACTTTGTTTCTTTCATATTCAGGCCGGGAAATTTTGGCGCTGCCCTCGTATGAGACAGATTCTTCACACTTTTTGCGTACCTTATTTGGAATAACATTTATGAATGAATAAAAGGTATTACTAAGGCGAATTACTGTTGCTATAAATCAAATTAGGGGCAGTTGCTGCGAAAACCCTCGTTAATATGAAACTATTCGAATAAGATGGATACTATTCACGTAAAATTGAGACCTTAAAGTAAATAAGTTATTTTTCATTGTTAGCTATTAAATATTGGATTATGAGTTAAGCTTGCTGGTTAATGTTATTTTCGGCAGATAAGCATTATGCTAATTTCGTAACAGGACACAACTTTTCTAATTTTGTAAGAAAAAAATTTAAAAGTTTTAGTTAGATTAGGTGTAACCCTCACAAATTACGCTAATTTAATTTAATATCAGCGTTTGTCGACATACATTTGTATAGACAACTAACTTGGGACGCCCTGTATATATAGCTACTTCTTTCTGTAACTGAGCTTAACGTAACGGAAATCCATTATTGAAAAACATAGTAGAAAATATAAACGAAAAAAGCATCAATCCTCGATCAAGATGTCTTATCTTTTCCGTAAGGCCCTTTCCCTTTTCTGAATGAAGTCTGACGGAAAGTGAACATTTGGCGAAAAACTCGTTATATTTAAAAGCAGCTGTTTTCGAATATGTTAAATTTCTAATATTCTGTCGAATGTTATTTGTCCAATACGAGTTATTTTTCAGGCAGCGTTTTTGTAAACACAGGAAAGCAAATATTTTGTACAAAGAGCTGTGTATTTCTGTGCGTGATTTCACATGCCCGACAGCTTGATTGAGGGGTTGGGGGGACTCGCGTGGAAGTATTCGGAAAGTCCGATAGGTCGCGCTTTGATGAATTGCTGGAGAGTCATCGTAATGGAAAAATAAATAGCAATTATCGTTGTTTTAAGGACATACGCCAAAATTTTCGCTAAGGAAAGACTTTTACATTTCAAAAGGCATTTGCGTATATTAACTGTGTGTATGTTACCTTTTTAAATTATTCATTCATTTAATTAAACACTTTTTTTTTTGGAAAACTTTTTGGGATTCATCATACATCAAACACATGCTATAAAATACGAAAAAAGAACAGATTCTTCGTATCGCAGTAAAGACACTGAGGCAGTATTCCAAAGCCAAGGCAAATTCCGTCTGCAAGGAAAGTGGTGAGCTCAAATAAGTGTCCATTTCACAAAAGAGGCCTAACCTGTTTTAATAAACTTGGTATTGTTAAAAAGGGCTTTTTAAAGGCTATCGATGGTGCTAATAGTGAAAAGATTGGGACTGCTTGCTTTGCCACCACGTGACGGGTCCTGACATTGGCGGAGTTTTGGTTAGTTCGCAAAAGGTCGCAATAACCCAGTGGAAACCGCATTACAGTACTTTTTCGGCAGCTGTTTAGCATGGCCCTAGCTTGTGGGTTTTCACATTTAATATTCGGAATTGGTTGTTATTAATGTCTTCTCATCTGGGATTTCTTTAGAATACCTTCGAAGGTCGGCAAATTAGCCCCTAGCTGACATTTTTACGTTTGGACATATTTACCTGTTTTTAAATACAATGAAACGTGTTAATAACGACCGACCAACCAAAATATAAAGCAATGCTGCTCGTTATGGGAAGGTGGCCGTTATTTTCAGGTTTTGCATCTCACACATTCAATCATTTTTTTAAAATGAAGTAGCTGTTCAATTGAAGCGAAACTTCCAAAAATCAAAACTCAAAGTGAGAATCAAAAATATTCTTCGATATTTAAGGGTATCTAAAGTTTGAAGTTTGTGTTTGTGCAGTTTGAAGTTTTTGGTTAAAATGTCATGTTAAAGCTCGTCGTAATCCGGACTCACATTTCACTACTTGAATAATTGAATGCTTAATAAAATTTGCTAGTCCTTAACAATTATTAGCTTTGGTTAGTTGACCAAATATTAATGATTATTGGTTCATTTGACTTTGGACTTTACTTCTTTTTACAACGTAAACGTTTGAGATACATTTACAGTCGAAACTCTATATAGCGAAATTGAAGGGACTGCTTTCTTTTCGTTATAAAAAGTTATAGGCACTTGAAAAATAACAATACGCATATGTGTTCTTTAATATTTAATTATTGTATATACATATTTTAATATCTATTAAAGAACATTTTATATAAATATTTAAGGACTACAGTTAATGTTTCACATAATCGGTCATTTTATTTTGAATTTTTTTAGTATGCCAATACGCATCTCGTACTTTGGCTTGTAGTTTCACTATTTCTTCGGGGGGGCATCTTCCCCATGATACATAAAAAAAATTTCTAGCAGCTTAACTGAATATAGGGCTTGTTGAATGGTTGGTGGCTGTCCCAGATCAACTTCTTCATCTTCTTCTTCCTCTTGATGCTGTTCCTCAGCCTTTCATGCTTGTTGTAATATGGCTTCCTCTGTCAAGTGTGCTGTTGTAGGCAAATCCGATCAATCACCATAAAATCTTGCAACTCTGTACTTGTAAACGTAATTGTCGTTTGCAACTGCTTTATCCACTAGCTTAGTGGCTGATCATCTTCCAAGTGCTGTTCGCATTCTGTCTCAGTAATAAGTCCTGCGAGACGATAGGAGTGGTGAATTGTTTCTGTTGTCACCTCTTTCCAAGCTTTACTAATAAAGTTGACTGCATCTAGCATATCAATGGAAAATTTGTCTTCGGACTCGATCATTTCCATTAAAATTTTTGCCCTGTGTCGACTCTTAAGACTCTTTATTACGCTCTGGTCTATCGGCTGTAATACATTTGTTGTTTGGGCTGGAAGAAATGCCAATTCAATATTCCGTAGATTTGGAATATAGGGAGGTGCAGGGCAGTTATCTAAAAGAAGTAATATTTTCCTCTCCTTTAATTCTGCATCCCATTTCCCAATGTCCTTTTCAAAAATTTGCAATGTCATCCATACAGACTTGTTTGCCTTGTAAGTGACCGACAAATGCTTGATATTCTTAAAACATCGTGGGTTAGTTGATTTTCCATTCACGACTAGCTTTCTTTTTTCTCTCCCACTCATATTGGCAGCTTATACGTTCTTTAGAAAGTTTTCCACCCCCACACTTTTCGCTTCGAAATTTAAGAGTTTTATCTGGCGCCATTTTGTAAAAAATACCAGTTTCGTCAGCATTAAAAATGTCGTCAGCAGGATACTTTTCTGCTAGTTTTGGCTACCTCTTCTCGAGCCAATCGTTAGTGACGTTTCTGTCGACATCACGGGCTTCGCCACTTATCTGTCTATAATTTATACCATGTCTCTGTTTGAACTTAACCATCCATCCTTCCGAAGCCTTGAAATCGATAATGCCAAGCTGTTCAGCAAACTTTTCTGCTTTTAGTTTTACGATAGGTCCAGAGAGTGGTACATTTTTAAGACGTCGCTGTTGGAACCACTGCAACATTGCCCGATCTAAATCTTCAAATTTTGGATTTCTTAGTTTGTTATTAGAAATGCCTGCCGCTTCAGCCTGAATGATTTTTTCTTTGCACTTTTAAATCGTGGATACAGTCGATGGTGTAAATCCGTATCGACGTCCCACATCACTTTTCTTTTCGCGCAGTTTTATCTCCCGAATTAAAGTAACTTTTTCATCTAGACAAGAAGACATTGACATTGTCTCCATATATAATAGATATTAAAATTTGTCAATTTAAAACTTAAATTTCTGTTTTTTAATCTTTTGCGCATAAATAGTATGAGACCTATATAAAATAAGTGTTAATTTTGACGCAAAATTCGAAAACGGATTGAAAAATATGATGTGTGTGTGTATATGTGTTTATATTTCTCAATTTACTGGAAAAAATGTGCAAAAAAATGTGATGGACGTGTTCGAGCATTTTTCTTGAAACCCAGTAACTGATTTTTAAATAAATTTGTTCCATATTTTAGCCGTTCACTATATTATTATTTTCACTTATGTAACAGGAAATAAGGGATATAAGTTGAACATTGAAAAGCCATAATATCGACTTATTATTGAAATTGTCCATTAGTTTCGAAGAGACATTTATTGCGCAGGTTAGACTTCATAAATCTCAATTGCCACGCCACAAAAGAATAAGTTTCAAATTCCGGAGTCTCGTTTCAGATTTTACGGATTGTTGCACCCGGTAATATTTCTCTTTCTGTGTCGGCTAGTGCTATTATCGCAGCTGACACCAAAATTTATGGCCGTTTACCCCAAAGCGCAATTTTAAGGTAAATGCATTATCGAATGTACGGGTGTATTTTTTATCGTGCGCTGTCGAGTGGCTAATAAAAAAATGTAATGCCACCCACAGTACTATAATGCGATTAAAAATGACACAAAGCACACGCTGCGCCCTCAACTACTATCGCACATCGTACAGCTTAGCCGTTGGTACAGATGGAATCATCATCGAAAAAAAAAACGTTTTTATTTTTCGTTTGTAAGTTCTCCGTTCTCTGATCCAGGGTTTTTCAACAATAACTGCCGAACGGTTTAAACTACACGCTTCTAATTTTGCTCCTTTTTAACCGTCCACGGGGTGCATAAGATATGTAAAAATGGCTGCGTTTAACCTTCGGCGTCCATCTTTTTTTTTCGATTTTCGACTGTTTCTTGGACGTTGCTATAAAACATAATAAATGTCCGAAAATTAAAGCTATCGACTTCAAATTTGGCAGGCAAATAGCGTTTAGTCCCCTAACAGAATCCATTTAAATTGGAGGGGTATTTTAAGGAAGGAAGGAAGTATTTTAAAAAAATTAAAAACTGTCTTTGCAAAGGTCTAAGGAAAAGATCATTTCTCGAAAACTGTTTATGGAACCGAAAAAATTCTTGAACGAGAACACGTGGAAGATTAGGCTGCATAAACGTTTATTCTTGAATTCTTGAAATTTTCAAGAATGTACAGGGTGCGCCGCAAATTTTAAAAAAAACTGAAAAATGGGTCCCCATGTCATTGAAAATTGGCGATAAGTAAACGACTGTGTTTCAAATATTAGTTTCCTTTACAGGGCAATAAAGCTCACATATACAGCTAAAACTTTTGTATTTAAGCTTTTCACCTATTGTACAGGATCTTCGCGATATATATATATATATATATATATATATATATATATATATATATATATATATATATATATATATATATATATATATATATATATATATATATATATATATATATAACACAAATAATTAAATTCTAAGCAGCATATTTCATTCTTACAGCTTGCCGGGTCTTTCCTTAATTCGTATCAGTTAGTCACTTTCTTATATCTCTGAACAGACTTTAACAGTAAAATATCCTGCTTACTATTCAGTTATCTATGACAAATCAGCAAGGCAAGTATGGCACACGCAATTAAATACACAGCCAAACAGGTGAGGTATACAACTCAGCTGTAGCTTAGGATAGCTCAGTGAGCTATAGATTCTCTCTCCGCCTCTTGGGAACTCTGCCTTGGTTAGTGGACGTTCTGCTGCAATATAAAAGGGAGTATATGCAAAACGCACGTCGAAACGGTTAAGGATTGTCCACGGTTTCCTGGATCAGCAATTCGTTGGCTGACCCAATAACCAAGGAGACCAATCACGTAGCTTCTACAGCCCTCGTGGATTTGAAGCTGGTGATTGCTAATGCTCTTTTTACACTCTCATACCAGGCCCTTCTCCCCAAGGAGAGTGAGTGACTGTGCCGGTTATAGTTCTGTCGCTATAAACGAAACCCCCATAATTATGCAAATCACGAAAGGGTAAAGGTCAGCTTTTCGATTTCTGGTATCAATGTGATTTTTTCCTGGATTTAAGGAACCGGCTTGAAAACTACTTTACCTTACAAAAAATGTCTCTATGTCATATATTTGCTGTTGGTTGGTTGGTTAAGTGGTTTTTGCTGAGTACACATGATTGATGAGTCCCTATATTATTAAACAGTATTCCAGTAGTTTGTGTTCTTGGGTAAGGGTGATTTGAGACTAATTTACTAAGCAGTAGGTTCTAGTTTTATGATTATTAATAAATGATTATAATATCTCCTTGTTTACAACTCAAACGTCGTTAATTTGAATTAATACAAAAAAATTATTCTTCTGAATAAGGTTATAAATATGAACAACACAAGTAGTTTTTTATTTCATACACATTCATTTTTTAGACGTATTATATAATCAAAACAAATAAAAATGAACCATTAATTATTCAAAACAGGTAAATTTTCCCAGTAGATATTTGAAGAATCCGGATTTTGTTTTAGTTTGGGCAATTTATTTATAATTTTTTTGTGCAAAAAATTAAATTCTATAAGCTCATCGTCAAACGAACATCAATACTACAATACAAAAAGAATACAAGAAATAAGTAGGCAGGCGGCTTCGTGAAATTTAAGTCACATTTTACTAAGCAGTGATCCGGGACATTATCAATGAACACTTCTGGATTGGTCACAAAATGAAGAGAAGAAGTTATTATAACATCTTTGTATCAAGAAAACCAACTAAAACATTGATATTGATATTGAAGTATAATTTAAAAAAAAAACAGATTTTTAAAAATTTTATCACTTATTAAATTAGGTGAACTGGGTCGAATCAATGGCACAATAGCAGTCTATTTCAATTGTTAGGCAAAAATTCAAAGCCATTTATTTGCCTATTGATTTTTTTTAATTTCTGGAGCAACGTGTGTGATAGACGAAAACCGCAAATACAAAAATCGTAGCTCTTGATACGTCCTCCGACACTGTTTGAACCGATTAGTCACATTTTTTACTATTTTCAATTTACGGTTAATAATTTACTCCGTAAAAGAGCAGTTTTCAATGTCTTTTAGATTTTTGCCTATAATTTAAAAACCCTTTATATAAACGAAAAAATGATTGAAATAAATATTATAGCGCTTAATTCTCTGCGTCTGTTAGTTAAAGAATTTTGCCGGTGAATGGTGATGGAGAAAAACATGTTTTTCTCGAAGCCAAAATATCCCTCAAAAAATTTTAACTTTTTTTTATATACTTTGCGGTACTTGATTCTGAACTCCTACTTCTCTGCTAAAGCTGAAGTCGATGGCTACAAATTTAAGGCACCTATTACGTTTTTTAATATTGCACGGAATATCGCGAACATCCTGTGCAATAGGTGAAAGGCTTAAATACAAAAGTTTTAGCTGTATATGCGAGCTTTATTGCCATGTAAAAGAAACTGATATTTGAAACCCACGGTGGTTTAGTTATCGCCAATTTTCAATAACATGTGGACCCATTTTTCAGTTTTTTTTAATTTGCGGCGCACCCTGTACATTCTTGAAAAATTAAAGAATTAAGGAATAAACGTTTATGCAGCCGAATCTTCCACGTGTTCTCGTTCAAGAATTTTGTCGGTTCCATAAACACTTTTCGAGAAATGATCTTTCCCTTAGACCCTTGCAAACACAGTTTTTAAATATATCATCCTAAATCTATCTACCCTAAGGTGTAAGGTTTTTAGGCAAGGTACTAAACCATATTTATTTATTTATGTATGTATTTATGTTTAAATCTAAAATAAAATTACAAATTATTTTTATTACCTACTTAAATTACTTAAAATTGTTCACATAATATATCACTATACATGTAGTTTTGGATTGTTGCTTTTGCGTCACATGAGGAAGGGGTTTTAGTCAACTGTGTACAGTGATAACTTGCATTGTCCATTACAATTACGCTATTAGGAGGAATGTTTGGAACTAGTTTATTTTTACACCAACTTTCAAATAAATCAGCGGTGGTGCCCTCATAGTAATCCAGAGAAAAATCTTTAATATTTTTCGCAGACAGAGAAAGTCCATTTGGAATCCAACCATCTTTAGAGCCAGCATGCCAAATAGTTATTCTTTTACCTCTTTTTGATGGCGCGTTTGTTTTACACTTATCAGTTGAGTCAACCGAACCCTTTTCGGGGGTATTATAAGTGTCGAACCAGGTTTCATCCAAGTAAATAATTTTTTTTTCTACATTTGGGCGGGAGCATCTCCTGAGATGCGCACTAGAACCGCATATATTTTGCATAATTCGCACACGATTCAACACACGCTGTATTACACACGAAATAAGAATGATTACTAATAAACTTAAACTAAGTAGTATACCAAACCAAAAAATATTAAACACAGGTAGGTACAAAATTATTTTCTATTACGCACCACAATTTTATCTGAATTTGAATTCCTAAATTCTAGGTAATAATCTTGTTGCATTGTATGTTAATGATCACCCTTGGATAATCCCATTCAAAAGCAAAATACTATTATTTGTTATTCCTTGTTTATGAAAACGTCTGACAGAATTTACAATTATAAGAAAACTATTGTTTTAATGAAATGAAATTTAATGTCAGTGTATTTCCTTGCAGCGTGCACAGTCTCCGTCGGGGCCTGGACTTTGGTAGCCATATCCGTGGAACGTTATTACGCCATATGTCATCCGTTGAGATCACTCGCGTGGCAGACTCTTAGCCACGCGTACAAGACAATTCTGGCAATATGGGTCGGTAGTTTCATCTGCATGATGCCCATCGCCATACTGAGCCAACTAAAACCTACTCGACAAGGTAATTCTAGAAACTCTTGTACTCTTGCTCGTGCCTCCTCCATTTAATCGAGATTTTAGTTATTATAAATGAACTTGCTAATATTTGGTTTAAGTATGGAGTACATGTTTCTTTGAACATGTTGTTATATTTTAAGAAAACAAGTGCATATGAACGTGGCTTGACATCTTGAGATACAGTGCTTCCAAAATACCAAGAGTACCTTTTTTTTGCAAAATTGAATGGAGAATTGGTCAACCTAGGCAAAAATACATACAGTGCAGCACAAACACTAACCAAGTTGCCTTAATTTTGGAATTTTGGTAGATTTCTTATACACACGCTCTTTTTATCTCCGTCAAGGTTTAGTAGCAGTTTGTAGCTAATAAGAATGAACGATACAACTGCCGCACTGAGGTTTAAATTCATCAGTCTATTATAGTTTTTTGAAAATGAATGGCTGTTAGTTAAGAAGCGAAATTGCACGTAAATGTCGCACTTTATCTTCATTAATAAATAATTATTCGAAATTTGCGGCTGGTTTTTAATGGCCGCAAGGTGTTTAAATTTTTAACGCTGTAGAAAAATCAAGGCAGTATTCGGCGCTTTTCGCTCTTAAAATCAGAAGGTTGATAAAATATACATTCTTTCAGCCAACAGCGTTATCAAATAAACATTTTATAACTTTTGTCGGCGTACTAAGCGAGATCTTTTTAAATAATTTTTAATACAATAAAATTACCGGGTTTCAATAGGTCCCTAGCAAAAATGGTCTGGGCAAAGGCATGAAACCATGAAACTAGAAAGCTAGCGTTGCAAAAAAACTAGTATGTCGGGTACATGAAACTGATCACCTCAGAATTACTTTTTGTGCACAGCACTTTGTATTATAAATAATATAATAATACTTTTATTGTTACAACCACCAACATTACTTATGATTACTTATAATTAAATAACCAACTCAACAAACTAAAGACCCAAATAAATAAGAACTAAAAGTTCAGATTGTCACGAAATTATATATTTTTACATGACAATTGGTTCGACAACACAGTGTCTTTATCAAATGTAAAATTTACATATTACCTGCTAATATATATATATATATATATATATATATATATATATATATATATATATATATATATATATATATATATATATATATATATATATATATATATATATATATATATATATATATATATATATATATATATATATATATATATATATATATATATATATATATATATATATATATATATATATATATATATATATATATATATATATATATATATATATATATATATATATATATATATATATATATATATATATATATATATACCGAAAAATGACAATAAAACGTTAATTATCCTTGTTCTGAATTTTTAAGTTCAATAAAGGAGAGGTATTTAAATCTAATTAATCGTTAAGCAATACATTCGAATGTCTCATTTTGTTAATCTCCATGGCTTCTAATAAATTAAATTTACTACTTTTTGTGGCTGTATGTAAAATATCAAAATCGTCGTCAAAAATGTGTTTTTCTGTGTTTAAGTGTGTAGCATAATTAGAATCTAGACTATTGTTTTTAAACGCTCTTTCATGTTCGTTAAAGCGTTTCTTGAAGGATCTACCTGTTTGTCCAATATAAATTTTAAGACAAGATCGCCATTTCAATCTGTAGACACCTGATTTTTGAGATTTTGTACATTTCGTTTTTTTTTAATTTTCCTATTGTGTTGCTAGTTCTGAAAGCTATTTTTAAACCACATTCTGACAAATATTTTCAAACTTTTTCACTGGATTCTCCTATATATGTAATTGTTTTAAATTGTTCGTGTTCTGTATTAGGTTTCGGATGAATAGAGTTTGTGTGGATTTGTTTTTTATTTATAATTCTATCGATAATGGACGGATTGTAGCCGTTGTTCAATGCAATTTGTTTAATGATATTAAGTTCTTTGTTGTAATTTTCTGTCGAGAGTGGCGTATTAAGAAGTCTGTGTATAAAAGAGTAAAATGCAGCCAATTTGTGTGCATAAGGGTGATTTGAGCTGTTATGTATGACTGTGTCCGTGTGTGAAAATTTATGATAAATGGATAAATCTAGTCTAAAAGTCTAAAAAATTAATAGAGTTATCCTGTTGAATCTCGATAGTCAATAATTTTGGTCCAACGATACTATTAAGCAATATAATAAATTTTGAGTTAACCTGTTTCCGAGTTAGGGTGAAATCTACTAAATCTATCACATCCATAGGTGGAATACTGAGAAATGAGTTTTGTACATCTCATTGCTGAACTTTTAGTTCTTATTTACTTTGTTAAATGGATTTTCATCAAGTAAAAGCCATCTCAGTTCAACTAAAGATCAGTTCTACTGGAGCCTTCCATAGGAACTGAATAAAATAAAGGACCACTAAGACATAATAATTGTAGATGATTTCAATGCTAGGATGTGTTCACGGGAACAAGATGAAGTACTAGTTAAATACGGTGAAAACACTATTAATTTTGCAATCAGTTGAGCTTAGAAATATTAACCTCATATTTTACACATAAATACATTCACAGATACACATGGGAAAGACCTACTTTACAACAAAAATCAATTATAGACTACGTAAGCACAAAACAAAAGACAAAATCAAAGCCACAAGACTGTGGAGTAAAACAGGGAGCGAATTGTGGATCGAATCATTATTTAGTCATGGCCAAACTGGTCTATCCATTTCAAAAAACTGTTACATAAACTATTACAAATAAACAATTGAAGACCCTTTTATGGGTGGGATAAATTCAATTATTTTTAATGGAAAGAATGGACTAAAATAGAATAGAATAGAATAGAACTTTATTAAGCATCCAGATAAGTAAAAAAAACAACAAACGGTACGTCAAGAGTGTGGCAATTACAATGATTATCACAGTGGAAAAAATATATAAAATATACATTAATAAAGTACAAACAAATTGCACTAAATTATACAAAATAGTTCTAGATAATAGATAAGACGTAAATAATATTTAAAGTGGAAAGTACAAAGTCACAAATTACTCAATCCTCGTATGCTTGAGCAGCTGAAAACATTCATCAGTGACATAAAAGGTATTCTCTACAAAGAAAATTTTCATTTTCTGCTTAAATTGACTGGTTGGGAGAACATTGAATAATTTAACATTGATCTTAGTAGTTTGCGACGTCAGTCTGGAGTACGGTAGGGCGATCGAGTCAGCTTGCCTGGTGTTACACTCATGTCTACTAGTTACTGTGCATTAAGAATCAGCATTGTCATGGACGTATAAAATAAATCTGCAGATGTAGGTAGCGGGCAGCGTTATAATCTCCAAATATGCAAAGATGGGTCTGCAGTGTTCAGGCGGACCAGCGCCGCTAAGTCGCCGCATGGACTTCTTTTGCAAAGGAAAGGCTTTTACCGAGTATCTTACCCCACACCACAAGACACATGACAGAGTTCTATTAATAAAAAATTCCAGTAGAGTAATATTGTCTTGATGAAGAAAATCTACTTTGCTACAAGAGAACCTAAGTTCTTAATTTTTTTGTTACTTATGCACTAGGTTGTTTTCAGAGAACCACCGCTGCAGAACCCTCACAGTCGCATAAACGTTTTCAGTAAGCATTCTGTGATTCCTAGCCGTTGAGAAAACGGCAGTGTCATCCGCAAACAGGGTCACGTGTGCATTTTGTATGGAAAGCTGCAGATCATTTATGAAGAGCACCGGCCCCAGTACCGAGCCCTGAAGAATGGCGGAGACTACTGGGATTACACTATCACTTGACACGCCGCCACTCTCAGCGTACTGAAACCTAGATATGACTCTATTAATTGTACTAACGCCGTAGAATTCTAATTTATTCAATAGTACGGATTGGACAACACAGTCAAAGGCCTTTGTAAGGTCATACAACAGGGCCTTCGAAATCTCACCGCCATCATATCCCCGGACCACCCTGCTCACAAAGTCTATGAGCGCATGGTTGACTTCTTTTCACGAAACGCGAACTGAGAGTCTCTCAGAAGTTTATAGTTTTCAAAAAATCGTGAACTGCGGGAGAATATTGGAAAATTTTTGGAAATAAATGTCAATACATTTAGAATGACTGAAAGCAGGGAGTATATGAGAAGCGCTCATTTTTGGCTATCAACGCTGCCCTGAACGAGTTGAATTCGATTGCTTGTATCATCGCTAAAGGACGCGTCATCAATAGAAAGAAAATTAATTTTAACTTTAACTTTTATTGCAACAAAATATTGCCAAATAAGGGTCTTTCCTAAGCGACAATATCAGTCAAAGAAATAAAAACTATATTTTAACTACTAAATACTATTATTCGTCTTCTAGAAAAATATACAGGGTATCCCACAACAAGACTCTCATAGCTGGTATACCAGGAACGCTATTGTAACTAAGCTACAAGGCATTTGAAATTTTAAAGATCCTTTTAAAAAGAAACCGCTTTATTGAATTAGTTGCCCCAGTATTATGTTGGGCTGTGGATATTATTATTAAAAAGTCAAAGGTCAAACGTCATATAAATTAATTTTTGCGTTTTTATTTCGGTGTGTTAAATGATCTTCCAATATTACTGGATGATGTTCTTCTTCTCCTCACTTTCGAATTTCTTAATCAAAATTATACGAACAGGTGGTTTGGAAGAAGTTCACCAGTTCCTTGGCCAGCAAGATCACCCGACCTTAATCTCTTACATTGCTATTTATGGGAAACACTGAAAACTTTAGTTTATGCAGAAAGTATTGAAAAGAGAACAAATGGTGCAGATCCTGAAAATGTTAGCAGAGGTACCACTTCAATTCTAAGCAGAGCTAGACTATGTATACAGCATTCATTTGACATTTTTAATTTGAAATCACCTCAGCAACACAGTCCCAAGCTACAGCAATCACGTCGTACCAAGGACAAACAAGCATAGTTAACGTACTAAAATCTTTGCGTTTTAATGCACATTTCCGCTGAAGTCACAGGAATTTTTTTTACAAATTAGGTCAAGGAAATACACAATTAATGTTGAATTTTATGATCGATTAATTGTTATTGATATTTTAAATTTACTATTCTTTTGGATTCGTCCTGCGTCTTTAACGTTTCGCCACAAGCCGACAGTGTATTTTTATATTGCATCCCATTTCCTTAAAGTTCTCTAACATGTTTTCTGCAACTTACGCAACCTTTTCAGATTCGGGCATGGTATTCACAAAGTCTTGATCTTTCATTAATCGACTGATTTAAGGACAAAAGTTCCTGGTTTTAAAACTTGACTGCCTACGACAAAGACGACTGTATAAACCGTAGTATGTATAAATCTTTAAAAAAAGCCTTTGAAAAGTTGATGGCCAAAAAGCCGTTCACGATTATAGAAGATCTTCCATTACCAGCTGCTATTAAAATTCTAGAAATACTGCATGGAAGTAAATACGGCGATGATATTCGAAAAATTGCCTTGTCGAATGTATTAAAGAAAGTCTAAAATGTTTAATTCAGTTGGACGAAACTATTATTATATTGCTAAATTCGCTGAATTGTTAGTCAGAAAGCGTAAGAAAGAATTGTTAATTTGTCTTTCTACGAAAGTCTACTAAAGAAAGAGCAAGAGCTGCTGATTATGATAACTTTTTTGTTGAGATCATAAATTTTATTAATTTTATTATTCATTCATTCATTCATTCATTATTCATCATAAATTTTATTAATTTTATTATTCTTAAGCCCTTAACAGCAGCTAATTTTAAAATCTCTGTAAGGATACGGATACACAACGTTATTATTGCATGCAGAAGTAAGATAGTTGTCAAGAGGTCAAGGTGTAAAAAGTTTATTGCTATTAAAGTACGAAATCGAAATATTTTTTACCGAACGAAAGTGTGAAGTTGCTGCTTTTTTTTCAAAATGACATAGCTATCCGGGCTGTGTTATTTAGGATTAATTGGGATACATTTATTTCGAAAAGTAGTGTAGAAAAAAATTCGGTCGAAAGAGTTTCATTGTAAAACTTTTATTGCAAAAATTATTGTAGATATGTTAGAAACACAGTTTCGCAGATATTTTATATTAAATATTGATTTCGAAAAGCCGTTTTGGATTGGCTTGAGCTCAAGAGGGATTTGCTGAGCTTTCGAGTAACTCAAACTTAAAACCACAATTTCCAAAAAAGCCCTTGCCTGAATTCTGGATCGGAAATAGAACTGAATTTTCCACAATCGCTTATATGGCGTTAAATATTATTTTGCCGTTCAACACCACATATTATTAAGTCATTTATTTATGTCAAGTTGCTTTCTCAGCTTTAACAAATACTAAATCCCAATATCATTCATCGCTAAAAACCGTTGAAGAGGTCTTAGGTCGACCACCAAGATTTAATTTTTCTCCTTAATTTAAACGAATCAACGCGATAAGTCATAAACTATAATGCATACAATTTTACAACTTGCAGTTTTTAATATTAGGGTTTGTATGTTTCTAAATTAAAGGAAATGTGTCAAAGGATGGATATATTTTATCAAACATTCTTAACTGTAGTAAATTTAAGGGAACTTTTGAATTGGCTCTGACAGCGAAACTTCCGGGAATCCCGGGATATTCAATAATAATAATGATATTAATAACTATTAAACGTTTATTAACCACTTATTTATTACAATAATGAGTAAATAATGAACCAAAACAATGGAGCTATTGTAAAGCGGCTAAATGAAATTCAGCCTCCCATACACTCAGTTGCTGTTGAACTTATTAATTTTTCGGTTGAATTGGATAAAACTATGAGTGAGCACCTAAAACATTCTTCGAAGTTTAAGGGTATCTTCCAAAGAAATTCAGCAGGATCTGTTACAGTGCAGTCATGAACAAATAATTGAGGAAATTAATAATTCTCCATTTTTGACTAATAGTTAACTATCACACCACAAGACTACCAAACAGGTCTCCCTAAAGTTCTTATTAATAATAAAGCTCCTCGGTGTTGTGTATGAACCGTCATACACTTGAACATTGTCGTCACATAACCATAATGTAAGAGATACGGTTATTTAACATTAAATTTTATTTGTCTCTCTAAACCCCCAAATGGACTGCGGCAAATGGAAGTTTTAAAGCCACATTCCTCGATTTATTAGTCTTTCTGAGCTTCTTTCATGATGCTTAATTTGTTGGTTCCAGGAAAACATAAATGCAGAGAGGATTGGCCTACGGTGGAATTCGAGAAAGCGTACAATCTCTTTCTTGACGTAATTCTGATGATAATGCCATTCCTGGTATTGGTCGTTACGTATTCGCTAATTTCGAGGACGCTGTATAGAGGCATCAAAAGGGAGAAACACAATAAGAGAAATCCCCATTATGGTAAGAAAAGGAATATTGATTATGTCTTTATAATACTTGTGTGGTGTTATTTGAAAAGTTGAAATAAAACCTAGCATCGTTATTATTTATTTACAGTTTAACCAATTTACAAAACTTTTACATTTATTAAAGCCAAAGAGAGAAAAAGCAATATAACAACTAGAAACCAGAACAAAATGTAACAATAACAATAATTAGAATTAAGTGGCAGCACTCAAATGGAACACATCAGAACGAAATGAGCGGAGGCTGCTGACAAAAAGATCAAGCTTTAAACAGTTGCACGCTTTCAACATTCTAGTAATGGGTGAATAAACTCTATAATTTGCGCGATAACAAGGTATGCGGAACAATGAGTTATCACAGCTTCTGTAGTATGCGTTAAATTGTATGCTATGTAAAAGAGCTGGACAATAATGCCAACCATTCAGAATATTAAAAAGAACAACTAAATCACTCTGAGATCTTCTGGTTTGAAGAGTATCAATATTGAAGGCCGTAGCTATAATACTGTAGTTGACCTGATACCCATTATAGATAATATAGGCCTTTGAAGCTGAAGGCCTTAAAATACTTTCTGGCATAATATGGAGACCATACCACAGATGCATACTCCAGTCTAGACCGAAACAAAGAAATATAAAGGAGTTTAAGGCAATGAGGAGTAAGTTGGCCGCTATTGCGTACAACAAACCCAATAACTCGCATAGACCTGTTTACCACTTCCACAAAATGTGTCACAAAATTTAGTTTGGAATCGAAGCAAACACCCAAGTCTTTAATTCTAGTGACGGCCTCCATCTCGACTCCATCAATGCTATATTGGTTGTGAACCATACTCAACGAACTACTAAAGCTAATACTGCAGCATTTCTTTACATTGAACGCGAGGCTATTAATCTTAGACCACATGCAAACACTGAAGCTGCGCGATCCAAGCCTCCTGAATATTTTCAAATCATCCGCACACAAAAGACAATGCGATTCCGAAACTACACTCACAATATCATTTATAAACCTTGGGGGACTCCCGAAAAAATATCAATTTTACCTGAGACATAATTATTAACACGAACCAACTGAGTACCACCAGACAGAAAACACTGAATCCATTGCACCAGCCCAACCCCCAGGCTTTAGATTTTTATTTTGGCATATACATAAATACGTCACTTTTCTTCCATTTAAGTGACGCTGTATCTCTTACAGTTTCCAAAATATCCCCATGTACTAGTTAGTTATTCATTATACTTCGACACTCACCTACATGGTTTATCCATAAAGGTACGGTGTTGCCGTCATTTAAATATATTTATGTGAAAATCTGAACAACGTTTGTTCTTATTTAACTCACTAATATAATTTTATTATTTGGGATTTTTCTTCCTCCGTATAATCCATTTAAAAAATCTTAAGTTATTTAACTCACGCTGCAGATCTTTAGTTTTGATTAGTTGTCAAAAGTTGAACATTGTTGAAACAATTGCAAACATGGATAATATAGTTTCTATCAAGGCAGACTTGACCATTTTTAATTGTCCAGAAATCGAATGATAATTATTTTTAAACTAAAATATATCAAAAACGGCTAAATGAAATGTCAATAAAACATATATTTTTGAAATCAGAAAAAGAGATCTACGATTTAAAGTAATAATGTATAGGGTATTCCATTTAAAACAAATGATGTTGCTGTCATTTTGACAGCTTGCGGTCGTCGTTTATTTTTCTGATATTTGCATAAGATAATAGAGCAAAAAATCTTCAAACTTTTGTATTTATACTTTTTTTTCCACCTTTCAAAATGAACCCTGTAGGTGGATGTTAAAATATAATGAATAACCTTGTATATAATCTTATACTGGACACCCTGCATATATGATAATTAAAAATTAAAAAATCCAGATGAAAATATGCAATTTTTCTATTAGTCGTAGTTTCTGAATTTATGTGCTAGATATCCTGTACAGCTTGCAGCGCCACGTGCGCAAATGTGAAACCAAAAGCTATAGCCCCTCAAAACTGATCATAAAAGAAACCAGATACGAGTATATGTTGACGGATATTGTGCGGCCACAAAGGGATACTTATATTCTTTGGAAATATTGTGGAGATATTCCGAAAATAAGGAAAATTGTTATCAAATCTCCGTCAACGGGAAGAAAACTCCTTTTGTCTCGCTCATCCTGCTAAAGAATAGTTCGAGTAGAGTGCGTATCTTTTAATATAGAACTGTAACGTGTAGTGAGCCGTGATGACAGATTTTTTCATTAAGACCGAAGCTTATACCCGGTTAATTTTTCGTAAATTTTACCGTCACTTAGATATGAACGTTTGGAAATAATTTTAAAAGCAAGTTTTAAACTTTAAAAAAACTTAATTTTTGTATTATTAAAATTATTATGAAATAATTCAAATATTGTTAAGTTTTAATTTACATATTTTGCCAGCATAACGAAATGTGAATATTCCAATTGAAAAGTTACTATCTAGCAAAGTATGAGAATGGTCTGACCGTATAAATTAGGAAGTAGTCACCACACCCACGATATGCCGGACTTTGACGCTAAGTTCCGAGAAACCTGCTTAGTTTTGAATTCTCCGATTCCATTTCAAAGTGCATGAGTAGTATAACCGCTAAATTTGAACAAGACTCTTTTGCCTGCCAAGATACGAGGTACGATAATAAAGGCGTAATTGTTGTCGTGAAGTTAAAAAATCTACAAAACTTAACAGTACTTAAAACAACGAAAATATGGGTTTTAGTTTAACTAATTAGGAAAATTTTTAGGGAGTAGGTCACTATTTATGAGACACAAGCAATAATTCCTGATTTAAATCAAAAATAGGGGACATTTCCAATCCAAATATCAGATAACTCAAACGGGCAATCTCTAAACTGGAGGTACACCAGAATATTATGAAATTAAAGCATTTTATTCAGATCTTTATTGCTAAATATTGGGTTTTTATTGTTCCCCGTATTTTTCATCTTTGATTTATATAGTAGTATTATTTTAGTATTTTAATATTTATTATAAATTAGCATTCCTTTTGAAATCCGAAACAATATCTGGAACTTTTCAAATGCAAATAAGCAAAAAATATACAGAGATTTCCATCGTGTTTTAGCCGGAACTCTGATGATTCTATTTATCTACATAATATGATGAAACTAGCGAGGTACGATAATAAAGGCGTAATTGTTGTCTTGAATTTAAAAAACTCGGATTCTACAAAACTTAACTGTACTTAAAACAACGAAAATATGGGTTTTAGTTTAACTAATTAGGAAACTTTTTAAGGAGCAGGACACTATTTCTGAGACTCAAGTCACAATGTCTGACTTAGGTCCGAATTTCCGATAAACAAGCAATAATTTCTGATTTAAATCAAAAATAGGGGACATTTCCAATCCAATTATCAGATATACAGGGTAACTCAAACGGGCAACCTCTAAACTGGAGGTACACCAGAATATTATGAAATTAAAGCATTTTATTCGGATCTTTATTGCTAAATCTTGGGTTTCTATTGTTCCCCGTATTTTTCATCTTTTATTTATATAGTATTTGTATAGTATTTATGTAGTATTATTTTAGTATTTTAATAATTATTATAAATTAGCATTCCTTTAGAAATCCGAAACAATATCTGGTACTTTTGAAATGCAAATAAGCAAAAAATGTACAGAGATTTTTTAGCCAGAACTCTGTTGATTCTATTTATCTACATAATATGGTGAAACAAGCCTTCTGGAAGCAACAATGTACTATAAAAATGTCTAAATTAATTAATAAATTCAGAATTAAATTTAAATATTAAACTCTCTGATCAATGATGATATTTTGAGTTACCACTACATTTGACATTTCGATCCGTACTTTCCGTTACAAGAGACTTTTATCAGAAATGCTGAATTTTTTTTCAAAAATTCTGACTGATTTTTCAGAAGTTCTGACTTGTTTCTCAAAAACTTGCCCAAATTTCCGTAAGGTGGCGGTTGATCAAAGGTTTTCTTATACAGGATGTTCTCGAATTGAAAGTCAGTAATTATGGGAGCAATTTTTGAATCCATTCTAAAAAAAAAACTTCATATGAAGATATGTCCTAAACGGTTTGCCTTTTGAGATACAGGGTGGTAAAGTTTTCAAAAATAAAATATATTTGTTTTACTCCCGTCTGTAAAATACCTAAGTAACCCCCGATCTAGCGTGCGGGAAGCGTCACTTTACCACTTCAGTTTCGTTTCCTACGAATCCGAGCCACTTCGGACATTTCCGGGATTTTACCACACGGGTTTGACAGCAATCGGATGTTTTCGGAGATATTTCTCACGCTTTGAATTTTGATGTTTGTCAATTCTGACAGTCATGTCAGTGAATGTATTCGTGTTTTGCGAAAATGTACGCAAAAACTAACGGTCGTAGAAAAAGTATAGTATGCAACACGTTCGGTAAACTTTTTAACTCACTCGTTTATTAAACACTCGCTTCGCTGCGCTCCGCTCGTGTCAAGTAAACTCGTGAGTCATATGCCGTTTGCCGCACTTGTTGCATAATATACTATTTTTAACTTTAGATATTTTAATGGAATTTAACACACATATACTATGTATCAACAGGCATTATTTAGTATACCACATTTTTTTTAAAATATACCATACACTACGGAATTTCACATGTCTATTTTGGAAGACATTAATGGTACGCCACTGATTTCTCTTCTCTGTGTGGTCATAACAATATCGTTATTATCATTGTTATTTCTTACTTAAGTAAAGTAAAAAAAAGCAAAATACGAATACGAAGTACGTAAACTCTGAGGCGTATGTTTGAAATCTTCAATATTGTAGTAGGCTATGTCTGTAAGAATTCTGTTGTCAAGGCGATTGTTTGTCAATTGTTTCGCATCAGGTTTTAAATTCAGTTCTTCGCGTTTTATTAATTTAGCTTTTAAAATATCCGAACATTGTAATTTTTTTTTAAGTCGTCGAATTTACGATTGAGGAGTTGGCAGATATGCATTTTATGAATGGAACAGTTTCCAATGTACATTGAAGGTATGGTCTGTTCATAGATATAAGAAAGTCATCAATTGCTTTTGAATGGGATTATCGAAGGGTGGTCATTAACATACAATGCAACAAGGTTATTACCTAAAGTTTTGGAATTTAAATTCAGGTAAAATTGTGGTCCGTAATAGAAAATAATTTTATACCTACCTGTGTTTAATATTCTTTGGTTTGGTATACTACTTAGTTTAAGTTTATTAGTAATCATTCTTATTTCGTGTGTAATACAGCGTGTGTTGAATCGTGTGCGAATTATGCAAAATATGTGCGGGTCTAGTGCATCTCAGGAGATGCTCCCGCCCAAATGTAGAAAAAAAAATTATTTACTTGGATGAAACCTGGTTCGACACTTATGATACTCCCGAAAAGGGTTCGGTTGACTCAACTAATAAGTGTAAAACAAACGCGCCATCAAAAAGAGGTAAAAGAATAACTGTTTTGCATGCTGGCTCTAAAGATGGTTGGATTCCAAATGGACTTTCTCTGTCTGCGAAAAATATTAAAGATTCTTTTCTGGATTACCATGAAGACACCACCGCTGATTTATTTGAAAGTTGGTTTAGAAACAAACTAGTTCCAAACATTCCTCCTAATAGCGTAATTGTAATGGACAATGCACACAGTACACAGTTGACTAAAACCCCTTCCTCATGTGACACAAAAGCAACAATCCAAAACTACATGTATAATAACGACATTTATTTTCACGAAGATTATACCAATTAATTGAATTTTTGATAACTTTATCACATGTTCATATGAAATTTTTATTTTAAGACGGACGGGCGGAAAGCACGCTGTGTAAATCACCATTTCTACAAAAAGGGTAAACGCATTTTAATAAATTTGAATTTGGGCTATGAGCTATCAATCGCGTTATGAATATCGCGAATTGCGATTGCTTACTTTACCACCAGGTACCTTTTCTGACAAAATATTCTGAAAAAAACACAAATGTAACGATATGATGATATTAGATAGTCAAATCAGGGCCCAACAACCTAGTGAATTTAACCCTCGAAAGAATGTTGAATTTTTAGAGAAATTTCTCACTAACAATCTTATATAGTAACAGGCATATTTTAAATTTTAGACTAAAGAAATAAGTATGTGAGTCACTTGTTCTCTCACATTTTAACTACTGTGATGTAGGATATGGTTTTTTTTATTGATAACGAGTTTAAGTGTCGTATTCCAAGGTTCCATAATGCTTGTGTTCGTTTTATTATGGTTCTTCGAAAATATGACCCTGTATCTGCTGCATATCGTCAACTTAATTGGTTTAAAATGGAACAAAGAAGAGCTCTTCATTTCAACATATTCGTTATGAAAATTATCCATAACCTCGATTAACCTACTTTGCTGAGAGATCGGCTTACTACTAGGAGTACTATCCATTCTGTGAATGTAAGATACAGGTACAGACTAACGATGCCACATTATCATTGCCTTGTTTCGTAGATCTTTCACATTCAACGCAATTCGTGTTTTTAATTCTTTGTCACAGGACTTCGGTAACTTAAATTTATATTCATTTAAAAAAAGGTACAAAGATCATATGTTACAGATACAGTTTTCCTAACAATGTGTTACTATTTATGTTATTAGCAAGGGATTATATTGAGTTATCATATTCTTTATATTCAATTACATTTTTTGTAGTGTGGGCTATTAAGGCTATTTATTACTATTATTATTATAAAAATCTCTTTGCGGGGATGTTATTAACGTCTAAGTAGCGCGAATGTATCAAATTTTACCAAATTGAACGCTAATTAATTTTACAATACCTTCGAAGGACATAAAAATAGCGATTCTTGAAGACTAACTAACTTTACCAAGTACTAACATATTTAAGTAGTAAAATATGCAAAAGTATTTAACAAATGAATAAAATATCCCTTTTAACACAACTAATTTACGTTTAATTATCAGGGTTGACATGAAAACAAATTTTAATTTCTTCTGAAGAAGAACAAGAAGCACTCGACGAGTTAGAATCGAAGAAAAATATCGATTATTTCAAAAACTTAAATAATTAAATATTTTAAAAGTTAGTTTTCAAGAATTCGTTAGTTCTGTTTTTTTTTGTATGAGAGGTTATAAGGCGAATCTTCCTCAGTCCGTTCTGGGTGTCTCAAGACACCCTGGGGATGGATGGTGTGTCCCCTTGGCGACGACGGGTTGGCAACAGCCGACCGTGTAAACCCAGTGTGAGCGTACTCACACTTCCTCTCTTGACGAAAAAAACAGTGTGCCTTCCATCTGGAACTGCGTCAGCATTACTTCAGATGGAGTGTCGTCCGGACGCGCGTGATGTTCTCTCGCACCCTATGATCTTCCCTATGATCCTTCGGCCTCCTATTGACTAAGGTTCAGCAAGCTTGTATAAGATTTGGCCGTTCTATCCTCTTGGCAGAAAGTATTTGCTTTGCTATTTTGCAGACGTGGTCCCAATTTGTCGGTGACTCTAACATTTTTTCTACTAGGTTGTCTGGGCTTATGTGACCGAGTATTTGCTCCGCTATATTCCGCTGCATGTTCCATCTTGGGCAGAAAAATAGAGTGTGTTCAACCGTATCCACGTTTATGCAATAAACGCACTCCTCGGTTTCGGCCAGATTGAAACGTTTGAAGTAGGCCTCAAAGCACCCGTGCCCGGCGAGTATTTGTGTAAGAAAGAAACCTGCTTCACCGTGTCGTCTCTCAAACCAGGGTCTTATATTTGGAATTAGCTTTTTACTCCATTCCGCTGTACCATCATCTATGTCCCATTCCTCTTGCCAGCATACCATCACCGTGTTTTGTGCTTCCGTTTTAGCGTCTGGTCCATCTTTCTCTATACGGGCTCTGCACTTAACTAGGAGATTATTAGGTGGGATCCTAGCTATCACCATAAGTGCCTTATTGGAAGTTGTTCTGTATGCTTCGGAGACTCTTATGGCTACCCTCCTTTGAACACTACTCAGAATCCATTTATAGACTTTCTTCTCAACTGCTTGCTCCCATATTGAGGCGCCATATAGTAGTATTGAAGTCACTACTGAGCATAATATCCTCCTGGTGCTTTCACGAGGCCCATTCACTTTTGGTAGAAGGCGACTGATGTTGTTCAAGGCCTTGTTGGCCTTTTCTGTTACGGCTCTGATGTGGGCCCCCATGGACATGTTTCTATCTAGTTCTATACCTAGATATCTGACTACTTCCTGACTCTGAACTGTTGTGTTTCCGA
This sequence comes from Cylas formicarius, assembly GCF_029955315.1. NCBI lineage: Eukaryota > Metazoa > Arthropoda > Insecta > Coleoptera > Brentidae > Cylas > Cylas formicarius. The sequence goes on from NW_026844352.1 coordinate 3,483,990, forward strand.
CTGTGACTGAAATGTTTTTAACTTTCCTTCCAGCAACAAGTAAGACTGCTGCCTCCGTTTTTTTGGTGCTAATTTCAGGTTTTTAGATTTCATCCATTCCGTGACATTGTAAAGGGCATGGTTGGCTACTGTTTCCATCATCTCGGCTTTTTTTACTTCTGCTAAGATAGCCAGATCGTCAGCATATCCGACAAGGGTAATACCATTTGGAACAGGAATTCGGAATACACCGTTGTAATACACATTCCATAGGGTTGAACCTATTATTGATCCCTGCGGGACCCCGCATGTGACGTCCATTTGCGCTGCCTCACCTATGCTTAAACGCCTATCTTCGAAGTAGCTTGCTATGATATTATAAAGATAAGGGGCTATGTTACGATTTCGAAGCTCTTCCAATATACCACACACACATGATGCCGTGTTGAAGGCACCGTGACAAGAGCACATAACTTCCTCCTTCCTCACAGTGTCTGTTTTACGTCGTCTACCTTTTCTCGTATCCTTCTCAAAGCGCTGATAGTTGATCTCTTTTCCCGAAACCCATGCTGTTCTTCTGCCAGTCCGCCAGTCCTTTCAATTTCTTCCTTGAGACGTTTTACCAGCAAATTTTCCAGTAGCTTACCAGCTACATTGATTAAGCATATGGGTCTATACTTCTTATCCTGACCTGGTTTCTCTATAAGGATAAGTCGCGCCAATTTCCATATTCTAGGAAATTCTCCCTTCAGCAATATTTTGTTCATGAGGTCTGTGCACTCCTCAATATAATACTTCGCAATTATCTTTATAATTTCAGGAGAGAGATTGTCCGGTCCAGGGGCTTTGCTATCCTTTATTTTTCCAACTGCAGTTCTTAGTTCTTCGACAGTAAACAGAGGTATGTCCCTAGGTTGAACTGTTACCTTGTTCCACTTTTGAAGTGGTCGAGTCGGAAAAAGTGACTTAGCAATTTGTAATTGCTTTTCGTCTGAGATATTTAATGGTGGATATTTTATTTTGTTGGTAACAATCTTGTACCCTCTTCCCCATATGTCTTTGTCTACTTCCTCGATCACTTTCTTCTATGCAGCTTTTTTGCCTCAGAAATTGCTCTTTTGAGTTGGGCTCTATCTCTTTTATATTTATCATGGCATAATCTCTTGACTGATTCATCGCTACGTTTGTTCGCTCGGACCATCTTTCTCTTACTTTCAATGCATTTTTTCTTCGCGTCTGCCACTTTTGCTGTCCACCAATACACCGGTCTTCTTGCGCTGCTGCGTTTCCTTACAAAGGTCTTATCGCACGCATTTGTTGCTAAGTCCGTAAAATGCTCTGCTGATCTCAGATTGTTATGGTCATTTCTGAGTTGTCTGTCTACTTCCAGAGACAGATCGGTAAGCCTTTCTTTATTTATTACCCAGCGCTGTGCTGTATTGGGTTTCTGGAGCTCGGTCCAATTGCTTCCAGTGATTGTATACAGGATATGCTGATGGAGACTCAGGTTTTCTTCTTCAAGGACTTTCCAATTTATGACTTGTCTAGCTATCTTTTGGGTGCTAAATGTTATGTCAATATATGACTCACTGCTTCCCCTGATAAAGGTTTGTACACTGCCTCTATTGTGTACAATGAGGTCCTCTTCAGCCAACCATTCTGATAGTAATTCCCCTCTCCTATCTTCTGGTTTAGGGCTCCACAGAAAGGATTTAGCGTTGAAGTCTCCTCCAATGATCATCTCTTTCTTTTGTTTTTTCACATCTTCCCTGAGGTTATGCAGAAAGTTCTCAAACGTGACAATGTCTACGTTTGGTGATATGTAGCAGCTATAGATTATAACATGTGGTGTGTCCACCCATACGAAACCAACCCCTGCACCATGTTGCAGGATGTTGATCTGGCCTCCTGGGACATAAATCGCTGCGTCCATATTTTGGTCGTGAATCCATTTCCCACCTTTCAATTTCTTCCGGTTTGGCTCTGCTACCAGGACAATATCCGCCCCATATTCATCGGCCATCTTATATAACATATCCACCGCCTTTGAGCCTCTATCAACATTTCCTTGCATAATCTTGATGTCCTCGTGTTGGCCCTGGTAATGTTCCCTCCTACTTCCTGTCTGTTTTCACTGGTTGTGTTAGATGTTGCATCATTTTTGTTAGTTTTGTCTTTTCTGCTTCAAAAGGTTGCCGTAGACAGGGCATTTTATGTTCCCTGTTCGGTGTCCCTTTCTTCCACAGTCATAGCAAGTTGGCTCGTTTTTGCATCCTGCGGCTTTGTGTCCTTCATCTCCACAGCTGTAGCACAATTTCGCACGATTTGGCCCTTTGCACGTTTTGATAGTATGCCTATGTTGAAGGCATTTGTAACACTGTAGGACTGGTATGCGCTCCTTAATACTACAAGAGCTCCATCCAATCTTGATCCTATCCGCTTTTCGTAGGATTTCTGAAACCTTAGGGTTCACTGCTACTGCTGCAGCCTGAGAGCCTCTAGAATATGATCTCATAGACTTCACCTCTATATCCCCTTCAACTCCGTCGGTGTAGATCTGCAGTGCCACTTTTAGTTCCTCAGTACTAGTTGCGGCGTCTATGCCGTACACATGTATCTGTTCTCTTGCAGTTCGAGCTTCGGCGTTTGATATTTTAGCTTCTATTTGCGTACGTAATAACTCGGTATTCGCCTTGTTGCTTTTCATGATTAATAGAACTTCACCATTTTTAGTCTCTTTTACTTGATTTATATCTATATTTAGTTCCTTAGGGTTAATTTTGGTCTTCATTTCCCTCAGTAGCTCAGCATATGTTTTATTCCCTGCCTTAACAATTAGGACATCTGTGTCTTTGTCTTGGTTAATTTTTTTTGTAGTGTTAATCGTGTTCCTGTTTATTTCTTGTTTCAGCACGTGCAGGCTTATCCCTATCTTTGTGTCGATGAATGCCACTTCGAGCAGCTTTCTGACCATTTCAGTTTCATACCTGTCGGGTATTGGCATCCGTATATTATTCGTTCCCAATTTGATTGCCGTCTCTCTAAGGCCTACCAGAATCTTGTACAATTCCTCATTTTTTCTTTCTTCGCTCACGGGTCCCAGTGGACAGAGCCTGAATACGGTACGTTCGCTTGTTGCCATTCTCCCAATTTTTACTGAGGTAGTGAGGTATGCTACTTCAGTAGTCTCTTTTGGATCTCCCAACAACGTGAGTTCGGGATATCTCTCCTTAAAAATCTTACTGATACCTTTAGTCATTTCAGGGTCTTCGGAGTATATCGCCAGGTCACCTCCAGAACTTTTTGATAGGGGGTTTCCCACTTCGATTTTTACATTTTTGTATGCCGCCTCGGGCCAGGTCTTCTTTACTGCTCTCAAAAGATCATCTAAGGATTCTATTACCCTCAGAGACTCCCTTATGAGTTCTGCTTCTTTCTCCTCTGTCAATACTTTCATGTATACAGTTTGCATTTTTGTCTCTGCCATATTATGTTCATTGCTTGTTTGTGTTGCTGCCGAGTTCTTCTCTGTTTCACTACTCTTACTACTTCCGCCTTTTCCCAGCCACATCTGTATTTCTCTGCCTTTTAACCTGCTAGCTATGCTGCTTAACCTTACTACCGAATCTTTGATCTCCTTTTTAGTATTTATATTTGTCTGGATGACACTCATCAACTTTGTAACCTGTACATCCATATCTTCGATAAGTTTTTTGTTTGCGAGTCCCTCCTTATTTTCTGTCTCTTCCTGTTTTGGAAAATTGTGAGCCCCTGAGGGGTTAGTTCTGGTTAGTTGTTAAAATCAAATTATTAATGAAAAAATAAGTGATAATACCAAATATTTCAATGGGGTTACGTACGAATATCAAAGAGTAGGACGCTGTAATTTGGTGAACTTTGCAAGCGTGTAATGTAATAATTGTCATAAATAATAAATGAACCTCTAGTTTGGAAAATTCGGTATAATTTACATTGACAACAACCTGTAAAGAGTTTTTTTTCCTACTCTTCCCAACTCTTATAAAGCGTCACTTTATTACGTCAATCTCGTTTCCCACGAATCCGAGTCACTTCGGACATTTCCGGCATTTTACCGCACGGGTATGGGAGCAGTCTAATGTTTTCGGGGATATTTCCCACGCTTAATGTTATTTTACGAATAGGTACCCAAAAACTAACGATCTTAGAAAAAGTATAGTATGCAACCTTATAAGTCACTCGTTTATTTAACACTCGCTCCGCTCGTGTCAAATTCATGAGTCAAATGCCGTTTACCGCACTTGTTGTATAATATACTATTATTCCTATTCTAGGTATTTTAGGTGCACTTTTCACTGTGTCGTTTGACTATCCAATGACATAAAAAACCATATCATTATGTTTGTTCCTTTGTAAAAGAATTTTTTTTGCCATTATTTCATCCAACATTCCAACCTGGAAAGTTAATCAATCGCAATCGCATAACTCATAGCATGGCTCCCCCTGGTGGTCATTAAAACCAGAATATTTTCTAGTATTTTCTATTTGCTGATTTACTTACACCCAAACAGTATCAGATGCTAGAGGTACTAATACAGGGTGGAGGGTTTTAACAAAAAAAACTATTTCTGAACTTGATAGGGCAAAATCGACTTCCATGACAAGGATTTTTGAGAAACATTTTATTCACTACCATTCGAAATATTTTTCAATTTTCGGCCATGTTGAAATTCCATTTTATGACTTTTTTATATTACGAATATCTTAGATTCGAATAAAAAACATTATAAGATCATTTTTTTAAGGAAAATGCAGTGATGTACTCAGATTTTTTCTACAGTTCTCAAATACAAACAACCTTCTTATTTTAGAAGGCAATCATAGTTGGCTATGGCTACAAAATTTTCATAAATATAAAAGTTATGGGTAATGGGCAAAATGCAGTTTTAACCATTAAACGCACGACATGCAAGTGGATTTTGCTCAATTCAGTTCAGAAATCAAAACTTGCTGCTTGGGTACGGACATGTTTGGCTCAGTTAACTTAATTTAATGAATAAAGTTTCAAATTCAGCCTGACACTACTATGTTAGTTTCAGCCAATTCTTCGGTTCACATGTACGTGCATCTCCAACGGAACATCTCAAATCGATGGAGCTTCAAGAACAGGACTACTTCAATTCGCCACCCGATCAATTCGAAGACGGTTTCGAACGTGCCGGAACAATCCGGTATGACTTCACTAACATGTTCGAAGAAACTCACCACCGAACTCAGACGGACCAACATCGAACGAATTTTATGCAACAAACGTAGAATAATTAAGATGCTCTTCGTCGTCGTCCTTGAGTTTTTTCTCTGTTGGACTCCCCTCTATATTATTAACACAATAGCTTTATTCGACCAGGACATGATTTATAACAGCATAGGGTACACAGGGATAAGTTTCTTCCAATTGTTAGCTTACAGTTCTAGCTGTTGCAATCCCATCACCTATTGTTTCATGAACTGCAGCTTTAGAAAAAGCTTTTTCAATATATTCAAGTGTTTTAAAGTGTTAAGTAAGTCCAGGCGATTCCGCGCTAACGAGAGTGACATCAACTTGGAAGTTAAATGGACCAATCGATGTTCAGAAAATCATACGTCGTAATCGGTCGGTGTTGCAAAGTCGTTCTTAAGGTGTTCACTACGATGTTAAATGTTATTATTAAGTTTTTCAAAATAAAGTTCATGTTTTTTAATGTCCAACGACTGGCTGAAGCTGTTTCGATTTTTGACCGATCCCCCTCCACACGTTGGTTTTTGACGTATAAAAGCGTCAAACATTAGTGGATGTTTTTCGTCACGTTTTACTACCATTTCTTCACATAGGGAACCTCATTCAATGCCAAATGCCAAATATGAGGAAATTATCAATTGATTAAATTTCTATTGTAATGCAAGTTGCAGAAATCGATAGATATAGCTAGACCTGTAAACGTAGCTTCTGACGTAATGGAAGGTATGGAACAACTTATTATACAGGGGGTTAATTAGGTATTTGTGAGAACTTTAAAGATTAGATCTTCTTGGTGCTAAGATCTTATTAATGTAGAGTAAATATTCTTTGCTTCAGAGATGATGAATACAAATCACTCCAGTTAGCACCAGAATAGCACCTACGAGGAGGTAAAAGAGGGCGAAGGAAGTTTTAATATAATTTTACTTCAAAACGATCAATGACAACGTTATCCAATTAAGAACAAATAAGTGAAGAAAGTGATTTAGATTTTGATTTATTGGATAACAGAAAAAATCGAGCATGCCAAAAGTTGTGGGTATTATTTTTGAACATTCATTCCATGACACCAGGCACGATTCCCTCTCCTTCTACTCACGGAGTAACTTTGGAATGATAAAATGAAACTCACATTTTCCGCCATATGTCATTGCCTGAGAAATTATTTGTTTAGCAACACATGCCGCTGGTTCATTCAAAACTTTTACCTAGGACGAAACGGATGGGAAAGGTGCCAAATAAACTCCTGACTCAAATGACGGTTATCACACTTGTTGCACAATATATTTGTGTTGTGTGTTGTGTGTTGTGTTGTGTTGTACTTGTGTTGTGTTGTAGTTGTACTTGTCATTAGTTAAATTAATTAGGACGCTCCAAGCAGAGATGGATTCATGTGTTTTCTATGTAATAATAGATCAGGGTCTTCCTTAATGATATCATTTGATTGTTTTTTCTGTATGTATGTTACAACTGATCCAATTTTCTTTGGTGACTGTCTGGAGATCTGCTTTCCAAACAGATACTATTGTAGTATCATCGTTAATCATCATTACCTCACTTATAATATTTTTATTAAACAATATTTTGCTCTGAACCCACACCAATATGCAATGGTGAGGAGGCAATCTTAAAGCAAGATGACCACTTTTAGCAATTACTTCGTCTGTGGCTTATGGTGGATTTGTTTTTTTAATTTGTGGCAATTTTTAGCAACTCACATTTTAGACCATTTCCTGGGTAATAATACATAATAATTAAAGACGGCCATTCGAGTTTCCACAGCAGTTTTTCAACAATGCCACCCTGTCTCGCAGGTTGTCAAATTCGTCATTATTTTCTTTTTGACTTGAGCATATTTTGCGTTGTTTTGTGGGATTAATGCTCGCTCAAACTTTTATATTTAAATTTATATTAAAATTTAAAGTTGCTCTTATAAAACGAGTCGTTAAAATAAATAATCATGTAACAACATATTTAACATATTTCCATTGACTTTTAACAAAAGCATCGGATAATGTCGACAAGTAAAAAAAAGATACATTAGAACACTAACAGACAAACGTACGTACAAACACACAAAATATATCACACTGAGAGACCAGCATTACTACAATGAAAGTGTTCATCGATAGAATAAAAAATATTCTTGTTCAAAATGAGCTTTAATTTTTGCATAAATAAATGGACAGGCAACTTATTATATAGTTTTATTGGTAAAATCATAGGGCTGTTAGCTACTTTGATTAACTTATGAATTGGCAATTGCAATCTCCATCAATTCATTAATTAGATAGATTATACTTTATGTAAATTAGGCTATTTAATATAAAGAGAGAGGGAAACGTTAAAATATTTAATTTTGGGAACAGGGTTCTACAAGAGTGACCACGAGACTTCCCAACATTGTTCGAATAATACCTTTTTGTTGGACAAAACCTGCACTAGCTCTGGAAAAGTTTCGCCAGCATATAATAGCGTAAGATAAGCAGGATTGAACATATTCGAAATAATACAATAGTAAAAGCTGAAGACCCACACTCGAACACAGTCGCCAAATAACAAAAGTATGCATAGCCATTCTGTTTAATACGTAGTCAATTTGGCCTGTCCATGAACAAACCCGAATACTTGACAACGTTAGTCTGATTAATCGATTTATCCTGCATTCTAACCAATAAGATCTTGTTCAAATCCCTAAACGAAAACAACATCATCTCAGTCTTTGTCCTGTTTAAACAAATACCGTTACGCTCACAATATCGGGTCATACCATTTACCACCCTAGTGGCCAAGAACGTGAGATCTTCCACACTCCTAGATGACACTGCCACAGCAGTAGCATATAAGGAAACATAATTGTCTGGGAAAGAATCAGATATATCATTAATAAATACTATAAATAAGAAAGGTTCTAGTATGCTTCCCTGTGAGATACCGCTGGTGAGTTCTGTTAATATCATTTCTCGTATCACCATGATTCTTTAAATCATTTTCAATATATCTATATTTGACTTTACTGCTTCACTTTTGCCCCATAGCGTAGCTCATAATTAGTTTTCAAATTAAATTGAACAACGAACAAAAATTTATTATTGTGTAGTTAAATTAATTTTAATTAAAAAGGTTTTTGGAGAATGTATGATATTGCTTCGCGCATTGATCAGCCTCATTTAGTTTTGCATTTTAGTAACGAATTAAGTGAAAATGAAACACATTACCTATTAAGCTTTATTTCTATGTTATAAATATTTAATAAGTTTACAAGCGTAGCAACAAACATATGCCATTATTTATACTTTTAGTAGTCGAGAGGTAGAGGTATTGCAACCATGGCGGACCAAATCATACGGTATGTATGCATGCGTAAAGAAGTTGACAAAATCGCTTACTAAGCTGGTAGCAATCTAATAAACTTAATAGACAAATAAATAGTGGAAGAGGGGATACTAAATAAGATTAAACATTTTTATCGAACTTTTCGCCATCAGAAGAATCGTCTCCGTTCTGCCATAGGCAAAGCTGGCGTTTGATAGAAGTGCTGAGACGAGGAATGTATGCTCTCGGGATAAGAAACGTGGATAGATTAAACAGGTCGACGAAAACTTTGTAACGGTCACTGCAACAATACCCAAACATCAAATCAGCTTACTAATTTCGGAAAGTCAAAAAGATTGCGTTCGCAATCTCGTCGCTGCGCGAGGCGACTGCTCTACTGTGAAACTTTCGCAAAATCGATGTAATCGATGTACAAAGCGTCTTGCACGTCTCGCGAAACTTCAAAGATTTTTATCGATTATCTGGCGTGCCCTATATAATAGGCGAAACCTGAAACTCTCTCAATTAACGATACTGTTCAAAAGAGAATTATCTGATATTTAACAGTTTTTCACTTATCGCCAATAATTTACCCACAGAAATGAAAATTCCAGTAAACTTTTAGATTTTCTGCCCATAATCGACACACCCTGTATATAATTCAGACCATAGTCGATATAGAGTTTCAAGCCCTGGATCTCCCACTTTTCCCGGTATATGAATTTTTTCAGTAGGGTGACTGGTTTTCGAGAAAATACTTGTTTTCTGAAAGCATGCAGTACGTCGTAATAGTAGTGCGAGAAATAGAGATGTTAATACGGATTTTTTCAAATATCTCGAGCAGCTTATGTGATAGACGAAAATCGTAAATGGAGAAATTGTAGCCCTAGACGTGGCCTATAACAATGTTTAAACCAATTTAATATATTTTTAAAGAAAACATCGGTAAATATTAAATTTTGCACAAGTAATAGCGTGGTCGAATGATATTTTTTCAAATATAACTGACGAAACCTGAAACTCTCTCACGACACGGTTTACGATACTGTTCAAATAAAATTGTCCCCTCTTTAACGGTTTTTCATTTATCGCCAATAATTTACGCACAAAAACGGAAATTTTTAGGTTATTTTAGATTTTTTGCCTATAAACGACACACCCTGTATATGATACAATCATTGTTCGAAGTAGAGGTTATAGCCCTGGATTTTCCATGTTTCCTGGTTCAAGAATTTTTTGAAAATAGTAAATGGTTTTGGAGAATAAGTTTTTTCTGAAACCATGCAGTGCGCCGTAATAATCAATAACGTCATCGCGTCTTGACAGCCCCCGAAATATCAATTTCAATATGGCTTTTTCAAATATCCCGAGTAGCGTATGTGATAGACGAAAACCGCAAATACAAAAATTGTAGCTCCTGATGCGGCCTATGACACGGTTTGAACTAATTAGCCATATTTTTTACGATTTTTGATTTGCAACTAATAATTTGAAATCCCTGTATATAATCGAAAAAAGCCAATAATAAATGTTATTGCACTGGATCTTCTGCGTCTGCCGGTTAAACAATTTCGCCAATCGGATGAACGAAGCTAAGATTCCACAAAAAAAATTCAAACATTTTTAAAAAATACTTGGTAAAATTTGATTGCCCCCATATCTACCGTTTAAATCTGGACACGGACTTTGACTTCTCTGCTAAATTTGAAGTTGATATCTGCAAATTTAGGACACTTAACACATTTCTCATTTAGCACGAAATCCAACGGTTCGCAAGTTATTCAGAAAAAACCAAAATACGAGAACGGAGAACGGAGAACACAAAAAAAATCTTTTTTCGACGGTGATCATTTCTGTACAATGGCGATCCCATAGGACCTACCGTTACCAAGATATAAAATTTTTATACGAGCGCAGATACATTCAAAACATTCGGTTTCATCGATTTTCGAAAGCCACTGGTATTATGTCCTTACCTCAGAGTCGATCGTAGGTAGTGGTACCCTGACGAACCACCTGTACCGAACTGAGAAGATCCAATCATTCTTTGAACCATCAGGACGTGATTGTCTAAAACGTTGAGCATTAATTTTTCAAAGAAGCGGTGCAGGCTACTGGCAACTTCTATTTATCGACAATCGAAGGAGTGGTGTTTAGACATTTAATTTAGTCTATCAGTTTGAAAACTTATCAAACGTCTAAATACTTGGTTCAAAATTGGTAACTTTATGTCGTGAACATTGCACTATATTTTCTTCAAAGTCACGATTATTTTATAAGCTGGCAACAGCGCGGTTTGACCGTGCAGTCAAGGGGAAGAATGCGTCATACGCAGTAATTAAAGTGTTGCTATACGAATAGGGTCGTTTTGTATCCTTACATTTTTTTTGTACTGAGAATGACCGTGACCGCATCGATGTATATTTATCGATGTACGTTAACCCATTTTGTCCCAGGAAATATTTTTGCACATCCATTTAAAAATTTTATTATTCACTACTGACGGACATAAATCCGTATAAATCGCTAATTTATGTGTAAAAGAAAGATCTTATATATGAGTTCAAAAGTTAACAAAAGCGGTACATAAATTTGTATCAAATTTTCAAGTAAATCCAAAATAGTAAAAAAAAAATTTTGGATTTGGATTGCCATTTACTGGTGCGTGAATACATCACTGGTTTTATCTGCGAAACAAAACTTTGTTATTTTGCCACCGGTACTATAGCTATCATGCGAAGGAGATGTAGAATCTGCCACACCCACACAATTTACATTTGTAATAAGTGTAACATGCTTCGTGCTTTGTAAAATATCACCAAAAATGAAACCGGTTGTTACCAGTGGTGCGCTCACGCACCAAAAAAGGTTATGTGTTTTTTTGTATCAAATCAGGTTCTATTTGGAAAACAATCTACTTTTAGTTGTTTTCTGTCGGATTTGAACGTTCTTTTGTATATTTATGCATAAATTATTTCTTACGTCTTATGTGGCCCAAAGCATTATTTAATGTTTTTTTCCCAGTGGCTCGTTTACGCACCAGTATTTTTTTGTATGTTTCGAGTTTTTATTTTTTTTTACACATGTAATATATTCTTAAGTGTAACAAAATAAATAATTTCAGAGTAAAAAAGTATTTTTTTATTTTTTTTTATGCTTGGGATAATATGGGTTAAACGGGTAGTTTATCGCGGGTATATGCAACACTTCATCTAAAGCCTTCTAAAAAAGATTTTACTGTTGCTTTTTTTGCACCTGAGCAGTAGTCTGTCGGTTAATAAATTACTTTTCAAACCGTCTAGTCTCTAAAATATTCTACAAAACTGTCCTTAATATTCCAGTAGCGTTAGTTGTTGATAGTATTAGTCCCGAAAGTGTAAATTAATAATTGCAGAGGCCAACACAAATTTTCTGATTTGGTATTTTTCATATTTTTTTACTTGAATAACAATGGTTTTTTGTATCATGTTCATGTCATGAAGAAAACCCGCTTATCGTGTAAATGCTGTTGTTGACAGTCGTACCGTGACCTTTCTGATCATAGTGCAGTTAAATTTCTTTCTAAAATGCCAAGACATTGTTAAAATATTCCAAATACGCTTTACTATATGTGTGGTTCTTCTGGAGTCAACAAATTTAGACTTAAAATGACATCCATGACATACGGTTATTTAAAAGTAAAAATATATGATCAAGACAAACCTTGTTTGTAACTTATATGAAGAAGGTTTACGACATTGGAATAATGGAGCCAGGCGATCCCTACCTTTTGGAATACCGTTGATATGGAGAGAGCCAACAAATCATCATGAAGACCGCTATTAATATTCCTTTGGTTGGTGATATATGGAGTATTTCTCAGCGAAAACAGTTATTATCACAATCAGAACGTAATAACTTAGTGAGAGACTTAGGTTTTCTTAAGGATCTAGACTTCGAAATGAAAATTGTAGAAAACATGTTAGAGAAATTTAAGGAAATAACTACACTTTTTACACTCACATTTGGACTACGTGAGAGGTTCCACCAAGATATAAAAGAAACCTAAGGTATATATTAATGCCGACTGAAAGTTGCAATCATGGCAGATGCCAACTGGTGATTAAGAAGGGACAACTGGCTATGGAATATGCAACAAAATTTATTAGACAAAGTTTTTTGGCGAAGAGGGAGAGACCTTATAAAATAAATGCACTTAACTATTGTCTGAGATTTTGTTATTTAATTTAATTTTGTTTTGGTGCTTGTACTAATAAAAATAATGTTTAAATCAGATTTAAATTTAGTCCTAAATTATACAGAATCAAATGTCAGATCGAGAATTGTTGACCTGTGTTTTTGGTTACTTCTAAGTACTATATGCAGCTATATTCAATATTGCAAGAACTCAAAGACCTATAGAATAATGGGAACATTTTTCGGACATCCCGAATAAGATGGCATACAAAATAGGGTATATATTATTTCAATTGGAATTTTACGTCAATAGCATAAATTACTTACATCTCCATTTCGTGATCAAAGAATCTATGTCCATCAACAAATTTAGTATTTGATGGGGCTGACTAAATCTGGGCTCGTCTCGATATAGAGTGATTAAAATAGCTCCTAGAATTATTAAATATGAACTGAACGTGTTTCAAATCTCTAGAGAAAAATCTGAACGACAAACCTTGCAAAGCCTTGTGGGAGAATCGTCTCTCGCCTCTCATCATCAGGGCGTCGTGGATTTCCCTAGTGAAAATCGATTCGTACACTTCTTCGCGCTTTCTGACATCGTTAAGCAAGTATTTCTTAACGGCTTCGCTTTTTTCGTTCTGAAATGAGGACAACAGTTATGTACTACATCAATCAATCTAAATAGCCAAATCATAATAATAATAATAATAATAATAATAATAATAATAATAATAATAATAATAATAATACTTATTTTATAATAAATAAACAGTTTTACAAATGCAAAAAAGTATTTTTTATATACCAGGATTAAAATATCATATTAACTAATTAATTAAAGGAAAAAAAAAAGAAAACTAACATCATTCATGTATCTTTTTTTTAAAGGGGACTTGACAACCAGTTGGGTTGAAGGTTTCGGTTTGGCGCAATTAAACTCAAAAGTCGCTAAATTTTTTAGCAATAACTTAAGTGAAATGTAAAGATAAATGTTTGGGCTATGTTTTAGGCAAGTTTAAAAAACTTTTTTATAAGCTATTGAAAACAACCAATTTTTTACGTTTTTCCTTTCAGATTTTTCTAAAACATTGTTTAAACCTAGGTATAACTATTGGTAACTTATTTCCAAAATTTGAACTCGAAACATACAGTAATATAGATTATTCATTGATTTAAAGACGAAATATTAAACAGCCCCCTTAATTTCTGCAACCAAAGGTACAACAAATTCCGCACTTAGCATGGGTTAGAACCAAGTGACGCAAGCCCTTGTAAAAAAGATGGTAGCATTTGATTTCCTTCAAAAATGATATGTATAATGAATTTGCTTGAAGGAGGCAGGTGTGCCTAAAAAGTTTACGTTTGTAATAATGTGTTTTGTACATTATCTAAAATGTATGACTTGACTTTAAAAATAAAACAAATATTTTATTATTTTTTACTTACTTTTATTATTATATTACTTTGAAATATTTGACTGGACTGACTAGTTCATGTTTATTTTATATACAGGGTGTTTCCCAACCTCACTGGCGAGATATTGCAGCGATACATGGTACACATAATAAGGGGCGTGAGCTACTTCACTTACCAAAATTATTATAATTTTTATTATAGCTCTACCTTAATTAAAATTATTATAATTACTTACGAAATTAAGGTATTCGTTACCCGGATCTCCGGCAGAAAAATGAAAATTGAAATGTTTAAAGTGACCACAGTATTAAAGTCCCTTGTTATATGTGCCGTTTATCAACAATTTTTATTCATTTTTTACAACACTGGGTATTTCCGAAATGAGATAGAGAGACTACACATGCCCTGTATATTAAGTGAAGCAATTCTGTAAGAAAATTATATTTCGTAAAGTTCTTTTTTATGACTGGGAATTGTAATTAAAATGCATATATGAAATTAAAATCGATGATACATATGCTAATGTGGCGTGTATTTCGATATTTTCTTGACAAATTGCTCAAAAAAGTGCTCGAAGTGTTTTATTATGGCAACATTATCATTACCTAAATTATCTAGAAAAACAGAGAATTGAAATATTTTTTCTTCACATATCCATATTCCTTTAAAGGGTGCTCTCGATAGGTCAATAATGATACAAAGCACTAACCACATTTTTTTTCATTTCTTTATCACTTATTTATTTTTTATTGTGTTTTCAGGATGTTTCAAAAAACGTGCCCGTGTTAAAAAGCCTTTGTTTTGACTATGGTTTTATGTTTTCTTTTTCATTACTAGTCAGCCCGGTAAACAGTGGTTAATGTGACCAATGTCAAATATAAAAGTCAAAAAAGGTTGGGATGAACTATAAAATTCAAAAGTTTCCACTCAAAATTTGTTGTCACTTTAGATTATACATACCTTCTTGTACCATATGGTATGATATAACATATGATAAATTAAAACATTATCAAATGAATCAATTAAAATTAAATTTAACCTCGGCAATTTCGCGTTGCTCATCTAGGAGTTGCTCGACAGCTTCCTGAAACTTTTTCCAAAAGTCAAATTCTCCTGGTCCTAATCCGGGTGCCCTCTCTAGCCATTTTTCAACCAGCTCCGACAAAGGCGGTTGAGTTTCCGACATGTTTAGTGCCTTCAAAGCTTTCTGTGGGAAAAACACCAACACCTTATAGCAACAACGGAAAACATGCGCAATAAATCTTGAATTGAAAATGCATAAAACTGCTTAACAATATTCACATTTATAATTGTTTTGGGGACTAGAGCAAAAACAAACATGAATGGTACAAATTTTGATGAACAAAGTTTTTTAATAATTCTAATCCCATGTCAAAGTTTCACTGCATTTCGAAAAACCTTCTTACGAGTATGTCACTAATTATTCTGTTATGTCGGGTCGAAATAACTTGTCATCAAATGCAAAACACATAGCGAAAAATTTGTTCTACTTTTAAAAAAGTAGAGGATTCATTGAACAGTTCTTACAGAAACGCTAATATGCACGATAGAAGATATTGTGAATGAAAGGAAAAAAATCGTCGTGATTTTTAGTCTATCAAAAACAGATTGGAAGCTACATATCTAGGATGACTCATTTCCATATTAGTGAAAGATAGAGGCCTGAGCTAAGGTAAGATAATTTGGTTCATTTCTTTGAATTCTCTGATTTTTCTTTGGTAGAAGAATTGATTACATGCAAGAAGTTTAAATTTAAATTTGTTGTCCGGTTTTATGATTGTATTCGGCTACTGCTGATGGCATATGGTTCAGTGGTTAGTTTCGGTTAGATTTTCTTAACCATTTATACTCAATACACCCTAACATTTTACCATTGAATTAGAAATTTATAATAATTTCACATTGTTAGATGTTCTTATTAATAGAAAATCATACCTAACGTCATTCAGCAAACAGAAATAGCAACGCAATTGCTCGAGATTAAAATAAACAACAGAAATCATATCTCTAACCAGAAGTAAGTGTAGTAACCTTATCATGTCCAAAGACTTTCATATAGTTGGTATTATATTTGACCCTGTTCTGCACTTTAACCCCCAGCTTGTTCTCCAGCAGTCTAAACTGAAGACTCTGAAATCCGGACGCTGGTCTAAGGTAGTTCCGGAAATCCATGAAGTCCAGGGGCGTCATAGTCTCTAAAATCATCACCTGATCTACTAACACCTGTAGAACAAAAAATAGGTCGAATAGGAAAGTATTAATCAATTGGGTGGATGGTACCTTAAGAATCAGTACGATACGGTTGAGTCTTTTCAATATTTCCAGCGTCTGAGTCTCCTCGAGCACTTCGCTGAAAATTGCGCGGATAGAATCCAGCTCGAATATGATTTGCTTAAACCATAACTCGTACGCTGCAACAATTTTAAATAATTAATTTTAAATAAGCAGGAAACATATTACTATAAGGATTCGATATTACATGTGTCTCGCATCGTCAGACCTATAAAAACATTTTTTTTGAAATAACAAAATAACTTACAATAATATTGCTTTTAGAGGTCTCATATTAATAATAATAATAAAAACGTTTATTGCTTACAGCATGAAAAATTACAGTACATATACATAAGTGTAAGTAAATTAGGAAATCATGCAGCAAAAGGCTTGAAATGAATCGCAGCCATCCAGGCAAAACTCAAAACTATTATAGCCTCATTGAAAAAAAAAGTCATTTTTAAAGATAACAAAGAATACGCCTTATATAGTAAGTATATAAAGAATTGCGAGACATTAATATTGACGTTTGAGAAGACTAAATTGAAACTTATATCTAAATGCATGATGTGCCCCACCGAGACCAGAACCGTCCAAAGACTTAGCTAGTGAAGCAACATTGTTCCTTTGTTCCTTTCTGGAATTATTTCTCATGCAAGTTTTATAAGCCATTTCAATCTATTATGCATATTGAGCCAACCAACAGTCCGGAGAAAATTTGAAATTCTTTTGCGTCTTTGAATTCCACAAATCAACCTCAGCCTCAATCAAGTCTTATCGGCTGTGTCAAGGCAAGAGCTGTAATCACTAGAACAGTGGTTCAGCTGAGACAACACCATAGAGTCGCAAAGCAGCCTGTTGGTCTCTTGTGATAAGTAGTATCTACAAGAATAAACTAGTTATAAAGTACCATAACCCAGGCTTTTACATAAAATTGCAGGGGAGTATCATTAATTGCTAACAAGAGCTGATTTTTTGAATTTGCACCTTGAACATCGTCTCCAAAAATTAGAACAGCTGATTTAATAGGAATAATTTTGAGTAGATGATCCGTAGCAATATTACAGAAGTTATTTAAATCAGAATTTATAAGCTGTGTATAGTTGAGTGTCCTCAGCATAAAGATTATAATTAAGGTAATTTAGTGACATGTGAAACTGAGAAGTATAAATAATAAATGATGCCCGTGTATTATTTCATTTCATCTACTTCGAAGTTTCATTGAATTCTTATAATTATGTGAAACCACATAACTTAGAGGATGGGCCATTTGTTTTATTTTAAGGAACACATTATTAGCGGCGTAGAAAATGCGAAATTTGATTAATCTGCACGTTAATTTGAACCATTTTCGGTAAACAAACTTTCGATAACCCCAGTATTGGCAATCCCGTATTACTGATCGCTTTGTTTCATCATAATCACCGTTTTATCAAACTTTGACTTTGTAGCAATAAAGAGAATTATGACACTTCGAATAAAGTATAAAATACATATTACTCCCCCTCCATTTTTTTTGTTTTAAATTACTTACAGGGTGTAGCAAAAAACAGATCACAGCTACGTGAGGGTTTTGCTACGCTGATTTCAAAATAATTAGCATGTTACAGATAGTTTTATAATGAAAATAAAATCGTTACTTAGCGGGCCATATATATCATCATGGAGCAAGTGTTTTGTTTAACTATGACAGTTGCGGCATTTATTTTTTATATTAAAAAGAGAATAGACAAAAAGATGAAATATTATAAATTATTACTAATATAAAAACAAAATTTCTGCATATTTTTTGTATTTCTTCAAATGAGTGCAAGGGACTTCAAATTTTAAAATTTCAAATATTAACATTTTAAATAATAAATAATAAGAATTCGGAGTGAAATAAAATAAATTAATAATAATAAATAATAAATAATGATTTGCATTCTGACTGGATAAATAAAGCTATAGATAAGTTAAAAAGAGATTATCAATCGTGTATTCAGGAAAATGGAGTACATTTTCAACATTTGTCGCAATATTCCTAATCAATAAATTAGTGTTTATTTACCTATATCATCTGGCCCTATTGGCATTTTTGGTTCTTAACAATATGAAATATTTTGTCATGAAGGAATGATTCTAATACATTACGGAAATTGCAATTTAGGCATTTTCCATATACCAGGAATAACTTGGTTTCTCAGACCTAGATCAAAAAGTATTACAAGCGGTTTGACAAAAGCAGAGCGACAGTCATGTATAACAAAAGCGGGAATAAAATCTGGACCAATTGTAAATTGAAGTTTAATAGCTTTAAGAGCTCTTTCCATCTC
Source organism: Cylas formicarius (assembly GCF_029955315.1). NCBI lineage: Eukaryota > Metazoa > Arthropoda > Insecta > Coleoptera > Brentidae > Cylas > Cylas formicarius. The sequence goes on from NW_026844352.1 coordinate 3,502,746, forward strand.
ATATTCCGAAAAGTTCTTTATGTTTATATGTTCATAGTTGTATCAATTACTAATTTCATTAAAATTGCTGAAAGAATCCCTATTAGAAAGAAAATCACTGTCTAAAACATAGTACAAAAGACTTGAGTATATCTTGCCAACAATTTTATTGTTATACTCATGAGATCTTAAAGTAAATATGACTTTCTGTTCTTTCAATATTCAGGTTTAAACAGTTTGCAATGAACCAATCTTAGAGGTTTATAATATTGTGTTCCATTTTATATATAAAACTAATTAAATTAGACCACCAATATCATTTTTCTTAACTTCTTTAATCGAGGGCATAAAAAAAATTTGAATCTGAAATATCTTATTTAATTAATTATATATTTTTTAATCATTTAATGGTTGGATAACAAGAGTTTTAGTTCAAAATGGTAGATTAAACTACTTCGGGAATTACAGATATAGTGGTACGAAATGCAACTGGTCTTGTAGAACCCAACTGTAAGTTTTGCGAAAAAATAGGAGGAGACAAAAAAGGTTCTAATAACCACGTACATCAAAATTTTTCCATGTTATTGCCTATGTTTCCCTATAAATTTAGTTAAGAAGAACTATTCCTATGTTCTAATTGAAGTTAAAAAATTCAAAATTAAAAATATTATTTGCTGCCATATTTGCAGGAGTCGCCCACTTAAGTTTTTCAAAATTGTTTTGAAACACCATGTAAAAAAACGATAAAAGTTAAAAATGATATTCGAAATATAGAAAATCTCTGAGAGTCAATGAATTCGCACAAATCAAATACATACATATTTTCCATGTTATATTATATTTAAATGATATATATCGAATATGAATTGTGGGATTGCGCACAATATTTTAGTCAACCAGTATTTAAAAAACAAAAATTATTTTGGACAGCATTCCGGCTGACATTAGACAACTGATTAGGAGTGAAATAAATAATAGAAATAATTTGCAGTAAAAAAAAGGACATTTTCAACATTTTACGCACTACTCGTAATCAATAAATTAGTGTTTAAATATTCATATTATTTGTATATTGTTATGTAATATATTGGGTGTGCCTATTGTCATTTTTGACTTTTTTTACATATAAAATGATAATTCGAGTTTTTGTTTTTTTGTTTGTTTGTTATTATATATATATATATATATATATATATATATATATATATATATATATATATATATATATATATATATATATATATATATATATATATATATATATATATATATATATTTTTTTTTGTATATCCAAATAATGTAATATTAACTCAACAAATTAAACCTAACAACTTTGATATTAAACAATTAAAAAAATATTAGAGCCAGATAGCATTTATAATCACCCGTTATATCACATATTCTCCCGGATATGTTCATAAAATTCTGTTCCCGTAGGTCACTGTCCGGATATTGATTGCTGAATATGTGGGTATAGCGTACTACGTTGAAATCTGATCTGATTCCTATTTTTAGAAATAATTGAATAACTATAGAAAGGGAATGCAGGAACGACATACCAGACGGAAAACTTAGATTTACAAGGTTTTTTAAAGAACCTTGGTTTTAATTCAACAAGCCAATTTTCCGTTTCCTTTTTTTTCTTGCACGGTTATCAAATGTCCGATTACATTTTACGAACGAGCGATCTAATTTGCGTCATCTTGGTCGGGCTTACATTCATTTGTCCAATGGGTATGAGATTTAAGTAAAGTTTTGCGTTTGTGTGAAGGAACGACGCAGAAAATAGAAGAAAAGATATTTTAAAAGAAATATTAAAATTCAAATTTTTGTTCTGTTAGATTTTGATTTTGCGGTTATGCAGGGTGTTTGAAACGACACACACCAACGGTTGGCTGGAAATTCGTTATTTAAAAAAAAAAGGAAAAAAAGTTGTGAAAACGTTGGCCTGTGTATGCTTAAAGTCTAAGATACAGCGTAACACATGTGTCAGAAAATAATCTCGACGTCACTGATTCCTTTGCAATTTGTGTTATTTACATTAAATACAAAAAGTGCTTTTTGACTTTTGATTTTTTTAACTTTCCTTTGTATCTTGCATCGCTTTGAAGAAAAAAAAACATCATGAAAATTGGCAAATTTTATTTTTATGAATATTTTTTTACCCTTCACTTAAAACATTAACACCCAATAAAATATTGAAAATGGCCGTCATTAGGGCAGGTACGGAAGGATTATCTCAAAACCATTTTTGGACACTCTGTATCTTGTAAACTAAGTTTTCCCGACCCTTGCTTGAATCAACTATATATGCAATTAGTAAAAAAAGTTAAGGTTTTAGTCGATGACGTTCACAAACATTGCGATAAGAAAGCCCATAAAAATGCCTAAAACAACAACAAAACATAATAAAGAACAATTTTCTACGTGAGCAATAAAGCAAAATCCACAAAAAGTGCAATGTTCCTTATAAAATGCGTTTCGTTCAAAAATACTATCCCCGAAGTGTCTTCGTATCTCCTCCGGCAATCTCACGGGGAGTTTTATCGCCTTTAAAGGGCCCATAAAATTTATTCCATAGTCAAAACGATATTCTATTGAAATTGAAAAATTTAATTTGCACATATTAATTTCCACACGCCTTTTCCTAAAATCTAAATGTTCCAGTGACGGAAATACAGAATATTTGAATATTATATATTGTTTGTAAATGTAGTGCGCCACTGGTTTATGATTTTATGATGAGTTTTTTTAGAAAATTGAAAGACGAACTCGAAAATAGCATGACTTACAATATATCAGTGTAATGTAGTCTCTCTGCTACAAATGTGGGTAAATTCATTTACTAAATTTAAGTTTTTTGATTTGTCATCTCATTTTTGAGAACAATGTAGAATGATCAAAAATGGTTTCGCACATTTAAAGGTTTTCCATTACATAAAATAGCCCCTCGTGTGTTTTATTATTATTTGACTTACCTTGATGTGTCACTATAAAGAGATGCTCGTCGTGAACAGGATCGCTATTTTCTTGACTCAGCAATCTCTGGGCAGACAAGATTTTATCCAGCATTAAGTATTCGCCATACAGCATACCAGCCTCATGGTTGCATAGGTTTTCTTCCCCGACTGCGTGATCGCTGCAAATTTAAATTTTCAGTCATTCTGTCTGATTTTCCTGGATTTTATACAATTTCATTTTCACTCTCAGTGGCAACAATATCAAATTTGGAAATCAGAAATCGAAATCAATTTTTTACTGAACTTACAACACCACATTTAAGGAGTATACTTGAGTTAGTTATTTGTATTATATAATATTCCGCTTCTTATAAAAGTTTGTTTAATGAAACTAGTTAATATTTACAGGACGTTTTCTAATTGAATGTCACTAATTAAGAAGGCGATTTTTACTACATCCATTTTAAAAACAAAACTTCATATCATATGTCGTAAACCTTTTAAGTCTAGATACATTTTTTTAATACCTGTAATATTACTTTAGATATTTTAATGAAATTTTGTACACATATATTATGTATGGATAGGCATTCTTTAGTATACCACCTTTTTTTTAAAAAACCCCAGTGGCGGGGCTGAGGAGTTTCTTATGTCTGTTTTAGCAGACATTGATGGTACGAAATTGAATTCTCTTAAAATAAAATTTATTCTTAAAATCTCCAATAGTTTCTAAAGAAATTTAGCCTGTTAATTTTTTTAATGCAGTGTACGGTATTCGGTGAACAAAAATAAAAACCTTTTCCATGCAGGGTCATAAAAATATTGTTAATATAACAATAAGAATCGCTTACTAAAACACGAGCATTTTATCTGAAGTCTTCAATTCAATTCAAATAGATACTCTTCAATTCACACAAGATACTTGAAATTTCTAATTGCTGTTGTTCACATCTCGTGTATTAAAAAGAATTACAACAATTTTTGTAAACGCGAACAAATAAACTAAACACGTAACAAAGAATTTTTTGTTTATATACATTTTATTACTTCGTACATGTTATAAATTTTACACCATTTATATAATTATACCCAACAAATCCCCAGCAGTAGAAGTAATAGAAGTAGACATTTTCAATTAGCATTTGAAGGTACTGATAAACCATTGAGTAGAAATATATTTTCCGGAATTGATATAGTTCCCTAGAAAACCATTCTAATCACCTGCAATTCCTGTTAGCAACGACGTTCATTATAGAGCTAATTTTGGCGATTATTTTGGCCTTTGTTCTCTTTTCTACGTACATACACTTAAAAGTCGCCAATAGTTTTTGTATTATGTTTGTTTTGTATATTTCATTGTTGCAAAAGTTTTATGTTAATTTTCATACTCATTTTTTCAAGATTTCAAGATATAATGCTTAATTTTAAATTTTGTCCGTCCCAATGTTACTCGGGTAAATTTCCTCGTAAATAGTAATAAACCTGACCAAATTGGCAGGATTTGAATGCAATTTTATTAACTAAATTTGCAGATTGTTCGCATAGTTAAAACCTATAAGGAATTTGTTAAAAGCACAGTATGTCTACAATTTTTCAAGGAACAAAAAGATTATAAAAAAAATTGTTTTGTTTTGAGACGAATCATACTTTTTCGACAGGCTATCGTTATACTATTTTCAGATCTTCTGGATTCCTCCAAACAAGTAGTATTTCTTCTACTGATTGCAATGGTAACAATAAAGAAAGAGCTAAATTTAGGGCCTAAGAAAAAATGAGGAAAATGTACTTTTTAAATGTAACACTATGTATATTTTTACTGTGACGCTTACAAAACACCAACAAAACACAAAAGGCCATATACAACATTAGCCTAAAATTGAAAATAACCGAATTATCAGCACATTTCTCTTTTAGACTAGATGGCTATGAGTTGTCTGCCAAATAAAACTTCATTTTCCTTTTTATTGTTTTATATATGCGTAAGAAGCAATAATAATAACACCAATTTTCACATATTCTTTTTTTACGAAATTGCTACTACTAAAAAGATTCATTAAAATCTATCAGTTCTATCGCTGTTTTTTTTTAATACTTAATAGAACGACGGCCCATTTTTAAATTTTAATTTTTGAAAAATATTTGAATTGGCTTAATTGAACGTCAGGGAATTTGGAAATCCGGATCATTATTCTGAATGTAGTCAAAACAGCATGGCAGCACAAAGTAGATTAAAGTACCCTTATCTCAAATCATGGAGCAAAATGTTATTAAGAAAAGTTGTTAGGAATTAAAGTTATGCATTGATGGCAAAACAGGGTCTAGTAGGATAAAAAAGTTTAAAAACATTAATAATTTCCTTTTTTTTTTATTCAATAATTGTAAATACTGTTGGAAATTATTCAAAATTAAATCAATTTAGCAAAATTTTTGTTCGAATTGCATCTCATTTGTAAAATTAACTAAGGTTTTTTCAAAATTGTAAGTGGTGATCAGATGAAAATTCGGATCCCGTTATTTACGTCATTTTGTAGCTAATTGTTAGTCCTCCAAGTGCGCCAGATATCCCATTAGATTTTTTCTTAATTCATTGCAGAAATATTATACCAAATGTACGAATTTTATATTAGTAATACTAATTATTTGTAATAATAATTACTTAAAATATAAATTTTACTATTTTAATGACGACTTCTTAATATGCACACTGTAATTTTTTATTACATTTTTCATTTTTATTAAATATTGTTGCAACAAACATAAAATTTGTGTTTTGCTAAAAAATTAAAAATCTCATGGAATTTTACAACATTTTCTAAATTGATTTGATGTTTCATAATTTGTGGCAGCAGTTATTAAATAATAATTATTAAAAAAAAATCTTTCGAACAAAAAACTTTTTATCTTTTATCTATTTTGATATGAAGACATAACTTTTAATTCTTAGAATTTATTTTCTAACAATATTTTATATATTTTACCCGTGTGCAATTTGTTGTATTTTTTGTCCTACCCTGTGTGCTATTTGCAAATATTTTAAGTGCACCTAATATAATTATGGGACATTCACCAACTTTTGGCAATATTAGTATTTTAGTTGTACATCAAGTAAAAAAAAAATCCCTTACTAAAATAGCCACACAATTCATGAAATTTACTTACCTATTTCTATTTAACGGGCAACTCATTTTTTCGCGGAGCAAGTTACAACTGAATGGTCGATAAGTTTTACATACGATACGGAAAGAACACTGACTTAATTTTCAACGAGTTAACTCGACCAGATATAATATGTGAATGAAAAATGGTCCCTATAGAGGAAAAATATCGAATAACTGTATAAAGCGATACAATATCGCCACGGAATTCGTTTTTACTTTTCGAGTTATCGCTGTCGTTCCTACTTCGACACCGTTCGTCATAGGAATATCGCAAAATCTTAGTTTTAAACATTAATAACAAGCCGGCGTCACGCCTTATTTATTACCAAAATAATTTCGCAATATCTTTGATAACAATTTAACAAATACATTACCAAATAATGGCGTCGGCAGATTCGTTGCTTTAAAAAACGACAATGTTACTTTCCTACTGATAATTATTATATTTTTGAGATCGTATCTTGTTGCTTAGATTACAATTGTCTGCTTCACTATTACCAATTACTTAACAAACTATTGAAAAAAATATTGGAGAACGACTTTTATAGTTAATCAATATAAAGCTTTTTCAACACTAACAAATTTTAACATTCAAATAATAACAAGAAAATAACAGCACTTTTCATAGATTTCAGAAAAGCATTTGATACTATGCTGTAAGTACGTACTTAGGAGTATACTTTGACCAAAACTTGATTTGGAACAACCGTATCTGAGTAATAAATTGAATCTGCAGGTGGTCATTATTGGAGGATAGTTAGAAGCATTATTATTTACATTTGCAAGTATTAGGGAAAGTAACAACAGCGACTTCATTTACATAAAACACTAGTTTAACATCGACAGAATGCAGAAAAGACTAGATACCAAACCTAATAGGTTTGCCAAATCCCATAAGACATACGTTCGCTAAAATTACCGATCGCACGTGGTCGCTTGTGACGTAAGCGAAGTCCTCTAACGGTTTTTGTATATTCTGTCCATGCATTTGAAGGCGTATTAAACCATTGTATTTTGTGTTCTTTGAACAATTAAAATAATTTAAACTAGTGAGTAGTGCGCTTATGTTTGTGTTAATTGTATTTCTGTAAAAAAAAACTTTTACAAAACAGTGTTTTTAAGCTTTAACAAATACTTTAAGATTGCATGTGCTTGAGTGGCGAGGACTGAGAAAAACAGTATTTTTAACCTTAAAGAAAGACTTAAAAGTTTTGTGTTCGTGCTGCTTATTAGCGGTGTTATTAGTTAGGAGCTAAGCTCAAAATATTACACATAATGATATAGGTAAAGGTAAGAAATACATGTCTTTTACCTTTTTCAGTGGGATAAGTTACATAAAAAAATAGTTAGGTATGCCTGGAACGAGATGTGCCATATATGGGTGCAACAACAACTATTTTGATGAAAAAGCAAGTTCTCGAAAATGGAGTTTTCATCGCTTTCCCAAAGAGAAAGGTCTAGTATCCCGAACTACAGATAAACGCTGTCTGCGTTAATTTTACTGAAAATGATTACGAAAGACACTTACAAAATGAGTTATTAGGTCTTTTTTTGTCTTGAGTAACACATTAAATTAAACACAAATTTTAAATTTTAGGTTTACCTTTAAAGAAGATTCTAAAAAAACTGCTGTTCCCACGCTATTATTATTTAACCAGAAGCCACCAACAGATGCAGGATTATCTAGATCAAAAAGACTTCATTCCAAAAATCCCAAAAAAGAAGCTCAGCAGGTATTGTCTCAGCTTTTAGCGACAACATTGAATGCCACAAGTGAAATTCTAGAGAAAAATCCATCTCCAGAACCCATGCCAGAACCCATCTCCGAACCCCAAATAATAAATTATAAAGCTAAGTATATGGATTTGTTAGATAGTCTTAATAATTTAACGAAAAAATATTCTTTGCTAGAAGCAAAATATAACGTTAGTCTAAAAAGAAAATCTTTGCAAGATGATACCCGCAGAAAAAAAATTATAAAGTATGGTAAAAATGTAAATTAAAGATTTAAGTATATGAAGTAATATGCATTTTTTATATTATGTACATACGAGGGTACATATAGATACATATTATTATTTACCTACCACCCATAAATAGTTGTTATGTATGCCTAATATATTTTTCGTTTTTTAATATGTTCTTTAATATATCCAAAAATAGGGATTTCTAGTTTATAAGTATTTGTTGATTTTTGTATATTTAAAATGGTAGAATGCCGTAAAACACAAAGTTTTACAAGTAAATCGTTTTGTTCGCTAGTTTTATGTATTTATGTATATATGTATGTAATATTTAATTAATATATGTATTTCAAGATAATACATATAAGCCAAACTTGATTGCAGTAGTATTATTTTTACCCTACCTGAGTCCCTACCCTACGCTACTTCTCAATAATTATTAAATAAGTACTAAAACGATTTAATGTTGACATTAGATGAAAATAACGAGTGATTATCCAAACAAAATGCTATATTAGCTACTCAAAACACTCAAAGTCCATCAAAACTCGGGTCAGTTTTAGATTATTTCCATGCATTTACATAGTAGACGTGCCAATATAGGACCTCACCTACATCACAGCCAGCGAGAGTTTTCGCATTGCACTTGCGGACAGATTTGGCGTATTAGGCAATCCTATTAGGTTTACGATTCTTTACTAGATACGTGAATTTAGTTAAATAAATATATGAAACTTCACTTAGCCTATAAACATTCACAAACATAAATATGTGCTGCGTCTGTCCAATCATAGATCAGAAAACATATAGTAAGTATTTTGGAATATACTTTGGTCATAAATTGATTTCAAAAAATTGAAACAAGGCACTGCTATAAATGGGTGACTCGTAGGAAAGTATTAGAAAGGTATCCACAGTGACTTAGTTTATATAAAACAATGGTTTCACCTCAATAGAATTGTTCTTAACACAGAAAAGGTTGCATACATAAATTTTTGTTTAAGAAATGGGACTTGACTCCTCCTACAACTTAAATATATTACTTCTTACTGCTACTATGAAATCATTGAGCAAAAAACAGGTAGTATTTAGAAGTAAGCTTTGACGAAAACTTGAATTAGCAAAACTCGTGTTTCTTTTTCCACAACTTAAATATGATACAAAACAGTTAGATAAAAACATTAAGCTTAGGTTCATTCGATACTCTCCTATGCGATTTTTGTGTAGGAAGACGCTAGGAAAACAACCTCAAATGCCCTAAAAACTCTTTGGAAAGCTTTTGTTGAAGTAATTGGAACCCACGCTTTACCACACTCAGGAGCACTTTCGTTCTAATAACAGACAAAACCTTTCAGAGATGCACTGCGTATCCCTGGCTGTATTACTTACAGTTATCTAGATCAAATGTAGAACTATTAGTTCATTTTTTTGTACTAAATTAAATCGCATTCAAATTATCAAAAATATTTAACTAGTTCACAACAATAGTATATTATGCAACCGCATTTGAGTTTCAGTGTGATGCATTTGTTTTGGAATCACAAACTCATTCAAAATATTACATAAAAAATGTAGGTTCGTATTTAAAAAAAAAAATTAAGTTGATGACGAGCACACAAAACCGAAATGTAAACCTTAAAACTTAATAATGTCAATTTGCTGGTTAGAAATAGTCACACTAGGAAAGTGGAATTAGTTTTTTTTAAGCCCTGAAAAAATTCAAATGATTTTGAGAATTTTCTCGATTTTGAAACTTAAGCAACAAAATTAGCAACTGTGTCTCCATTTAATCGACTTACAACAATAAATTTGAGACAACACTTACAATAGCATTAAGCAAAATAAGCAAAAGAAGTTTAGATTTTCACACCGTGTCTTTATCAAATGCAATATTTACAAACTACCTGCGAAATAGCGAAAAATGACAATAAAACCTTATTTCATATTGTCATGAGTATTTAACTTTAATAATGGAGAGGTGTTTAAATCTAATTGATCGTTAGGCAATATATTTGAACGTCTCATTTTGTTAATCTCCATGGCTTCCAATAAATTTAACTTTCTACTTTTTGAGGCTGCATGTAAAATAATAAAATTGTCGTCAAAAATGTGGTTTTCTATGTTTAAGTGTGTAGCATAATTAGAATCTAGACTATTGTTTTTAAACGCTCTGTTGAAGATCGCCAGACAACTGATTTTTGAGGTTTTGAACATTTCGTTTTATTGTTTTTTAAAAATTTTCCTATTGTGTTGTTAGTTGTGAAAGCTATTTTTATTTTTATTTCTATTTTTAATCGTATCGAAAGTGAACAGGATTACTCTATTAATTTTTTAGACTTAACTATTAGAAAACGCAAAACAAATTAGATTTTTCCATTCACCATAAACCTTCACACACGGATACGGTCATACATAACAGCTCAAATCACCCTTATACACACAAAATGGCTGCATTTCACTCTTTTATACACAGACTTCTTAATACGCCATTCTCAACAGAAAATTACAACAAAGAACTTAATATCATTAAACAAATTGCACTGAACAACGGCTACAGTCCGTCCATAATCGATAAAATTATAAATAGAAAACAAATCCAGACAACAATAAACTCTATTTAGCCGAAACCTAATACAGAACACGAACAATTTAAAACAATTACGTACATAGGAGAACCCAGTGAAAAAGCTTTCAGAACTACAAACATAATAGGAAAATTTTAAAAAAACAGTAAAGCGAAATGTCCAAAATCTCAAAAAATCAGGTGTCAACAGGTTGAAATGCGGATCTTGCCACAAAATTTATATTGAACAAACAGGTCGATCCTTCAAGAAACGCATTAACGAACATAAGAGAGCGTTTAAAAACAATAGTCTAGAATCTACTTGTGCTACACACTTAAACATCGAAAAACACAAAAAGTAGAGAATTAAATTTATTGGAAGCCATGGAGATTAATAAAATGAGATATTCAAATGTATTGCTTAACGATCAATTAGATTTAAATACCTCTTACTTACTTAAATTCTCACAACAACATTAATTAAGGTTTTATTGTAATTTTTCGGTATATATAGTAGCAGGTAGTTTGTAAAGATCACATTTGATAAAGACACGGTGTTGTCGAAGCAATTATTATGTGAATATATATAATTTCGTGAAAATCTTATTTATTTTGTTAAATAGATTTTCATCAAGTGAAAGCCACCTCAGTTCAATAACATTAAGCTATTAAATTTGCTAGATACTTTTACTTTTGTGTTAAGTCAGCAAACTTTGACATCGCGTGACAATCAGGGGACAAGTCATAAGCTTCGTGACGTTCACAACTACCAACAAACGCTAAACTTCAACAAAAGCATAATGAAGGATAATGAAAAATCGTAAAGTTAACCGCCACGAAAACTTGAAAACTCGGAGATCTTGCTGTCAAGGGAGTAAAGGAGCATAGAAATGTGGCGTGAGGGGGGAATAAAAGGACAGAAGAAATGTAGGTCGCTGACAAATACATCTTGGCCTCGGAATTTAGGAATATATCGTATATGGAGAATGTATATGTAGCGATAATTATAAAGAAGAAGAAAAAATTAGAAAGAAGTTACTTGAATGAAGATAAGTGACTCAAGAGTGTACAAGAAAAAATGCCGCAAAATGAAGCAAAAACGTTTCAACAACTAGCTGAAATAATAGCGACCAACAAGAAAACTTGTACAAAAATATACACAGTAAAAATAAAACAAAATAATTACTGGATGACTAAAGAATACCTAACCAAACTTAAGGAAAAAGACAAGCTATACGATAGATGGAAAACAATAAACAACGAATACTGTAAAAACGAATATAAAAAAGCAAGAAATGAATTAAATAACTTAGGAACAACGCTCCAGAAACAAAAGCTGAAAAGAAGTTTAATAAAGCAAAAGAGAACTCTACGAAAATCTGGAAGATTTTAAACGAAATAACGAACACCAAGGAAAACAAAACCTAAAAATACATCAAATCATTAATGCAACTGGACAACCGACTAAATACGATAAAGAAATAGCTAAAGAATTTAATATACATTTTTCAAAAATTGGAGAAACTGTAGCCAACAAAATAACGGAACATTCCAATACCAATTTTGAAGAAAAAGTTGTGGCCAGCATATTTTTGCAACCAATAACGATCCTAGAAATAAATGAACGATTAACTAATTAAAAAATATTTGTGCCCCAGGCAACGATGGTTTGACAAAAAAATATCTGCAGGCACTAATCAATATCATTGGTCAAAAAATGCTAATAATGTCCTGCAAAGTGGTAATTACCTTGAAGAACTGAAAAAAGGAACGCACGACGAAATTAATAATTACAGGCCAATCTCCAAGATTAATAAAATTTATCGAAGCTAAAATTAAATTTGACAACCACCAATATGGAGCACAAGAAGTGGTTGTTGATATGCTGGAATTTATGACGACCTTCAAAAGGCGTTCGATACTGTCAATGTAGAATTAATGATGAATAAATGAGATAAAATGGGACTTCGTGGGGTATGCTACCACTTGATTAAGTCTTATTCTACAGCCAGAGAGCACTGTACAACAGTAAATAGTGAACGCAGCGAACGATTGACTTCCAACGTCGGCACTGCCCAGGGATCGGTATTAGGGCCACTACTGTATTTGCTGTATGTACAAAGTCTAAAATATGCAAACTTAAAAAGCAAGGTACTTCAAATTTGCTGATGACTCTGTATTAGTTTGAACAGCTTAAAGAACTTGTTATAAAGATTTACAGCAGTATTTTGAGTGGCTGTGCTATAACAGACTTTCCTTAAACGTCCAAAAAGTAGTTTACTTGATATTTGAACGAACAGGAAAAGCACCTTGTAACCTAAATATCAAAATAAATGAAGCGGCACTCAAAAGAGTGTGTGACTATAAATACCTAGGGCGAACTATCTGTGAAAACCTAACTTGGGATAAACATATTGAGACTGTAATTGTAACTCAATCAAAAAACAAGACAACTGCTTTATAATAGCTTCGTAGAGTCAGACCTGAGATACTTGCTAACATGCTGGGGAAGCACCAGCATAGCACAGCTAAATAAATTACAAATGCTACAAAATAAAGCACTCAAAGTAATATTTGGAATGAACTTTAATATGTCTAGTAAAATCTACACAAACCTACCTTATTTAAAAATATGTGAACTAAAGAGACTAGAACCAACAAAATTAATTTACTTAATTCAAAACAAACTGAATAAAACAAATGTGAAACTGACTGGAAATTAACCATTCAAGTGTTTAATAAAATACCACAATCTCTATTAAGAAAATGTGTCATAACCTTAAAGACTTTATAAGAAAAAATAGAATATAAACTTATATTAACAAACTATTATATTTAATTTTACTTGAATATTATATATATATATATATATATATATATATATATATATATATATATATATATATATATATATATATATATATATATATATATATATATATATATATATATATATATATAAACCCTATATGATGCATATTTAAGTAAAAAAGATATTTGGATGATTTCGGCATGTGAAAATAGACCCCACATTTTTCGCCAATTCCAAGTAGATAATACCTAAATAAATACATCGCCAAGCTTCTTTGATTTTACTTTGAGCAAACGTTAAATTTTCAATAATTCAAACTCATAGTCATTTTATGAAATGTAGAGGAAATGAGGCTATTTTGGAATAGTGATTTCAAAAATAATTGCAAAAAATTTAAATATAATCAACATGTATGTCATACGAAAAAGTTGAAGTAAGTTATTCATAAATTTTGAATACGACCAATTATTCTAAAATGGCAGCAAAATGGTTTTATCCATGAGATAAATTAACGTTCTTAATAAAGTAATCAAACATTTATTAAAACACAAAATGGATAGATTATTTGTTTCACACAGTGCGCTTCCCGTGCATCTTCGCTAAATTTTCGCCAATCATCCTGCCGGCTCCTTCAGGAGCTTGACTGAAATACCGTCAAACCGACGCAGGAGGAATCCAGAAGTTTTATAGAAAGTAACGTCATATTCTGTTCTTTTCTATGTCAAATAGCGACAGAGGTAAAATGATATTTGTTTTGTGAAAAGTAGTACAGTAGACTGTGGAAGTTTCTTTGAAAAGTTATCATGCAGTCTCCTCATCTTCTAACTCTGCCTAATTCCGGAGAAAGTTCTTCCGAGGATTTTGAAATATTTTTGCTGTCAGTTTCTAGGTCTTCTGACTTTTGCTTACTTTTTCCTTTCTGGCCTCTTTATGCATTTTCGGCTTTCGTAATAGTCCCATTTAAAGCAACCTACTCAAATTCTCTTTTGTATGGAGAACTAGAGACAATTGTTGATATGTTGCTTTTCGGCCTCTATTAGAGTTTCACTTCTTTGGTAATGGCACCTGTTAAATATCAGAAGGCGTTATAAGCAAACCATATTTGATGATATGATTCGCCTTTCTCAGGGGATGTCACGTTACTTTTGTTTAATTGTTGAACTGTAACCTTTTGCAATTATTCTTCCTGATCCGCCGCAAGGTAATCGGCCTCACTAAAGCCATATGTGTCAAAAGGGTGGATACCTTCTACTTTCAAACCGTTGACTGCTATTTCCAATCAACTCGACAATGCTATATGCAATCAAAGGCTTATTGCTTTCACGAAGTCATATGCGTACCTCATACTCACTCACAAAGTCGGGTAAATAATCGGTGCAAAGGCTGAACCTTGTAGGTACAATGGGGGAGCAGCGACAATAGGGTTACATGATTGCCCCCCAAAAACTAGCAAGCAGATAATTTTGTATATTCAATGAAATGCTTAAACCACTCTGTAAATAAATTTGTTTGAATATATCCAGACGGATGTGCATATTGAACATAGAAGTGCTCCCCTCATTGAAGGGTTATTTTGCTGGTAACAGCCTATGGACATACCTATGGGCGTACCTGTTTCGTCCTCATCGAAGATGCCGTCATCTTTAAACTTCTTTAATTCATAGATTTGTTGTAGAAGATCGCAGAATTGTTCCATATGTTATTTTGTGAAATCAAGAATATTTTTGTTTAGCGATAGAAACACCTTTAGCCAATATCGGCCAGCTGCATTCGAACTAGATGTTATTACTAACAGCTAATTGGTGAGCTAATCTCCTTATATCCATTTGAGTCAATCCGTATGCTTTGCAATTTTGTTGCGGTATTGTCAGCAAAGCAGTGGCCATCTGGATTTTAGTTCTGTCTGTTTTTAGGAGTTTTTTTTGGATGGCATATCTTAAACGAAAGTAAAAATCAAAAAATAAATATAATTTCGAATATTTCAAATTAGCAACATAAATGCAAACAAAAATCGAGGCGATTATTGTCGATTTAATTGCACTAAAAAAGTTTTAGTCACGCCACATTTTACATGTGTTTGCCCCCTACCGACAATCAAAATAACTACAAAGTCAAGATTAAACTAATAGTTTATACCATATTTAACGAGATGGCTCCACGCATGGCTTTAATAACATAGTATTCCGAATTACCCTATTTCCTCCTTCTTTTTACATTCAATAACTCACCATATTTAAAGAATGTTAACAAATTTGAAGAAAATGTTCTTCAAACCTAACACCAGCCGAATTAGTTTCTCAATTTTTAAACACAATATTTTAGCACAAAATTTATAACCTGCTCAAATAGAAAAAGAATATCAGCACAGAAAACTTTTTTAAATCGATGTTAAAATTTTTCACTAGATAGTTTAGTTGTTAAATTTATTTTAGAATATATACGGCTTACTTCTCAATTATTATATTCATTAATTCGGCGCACCAACTAATTTTATTCCTTGTGTAACTAGCAGATTGCGGTTGCGACATCTGTCGACGAGTAGCAAGACCACAGCATGTTTCTGAAGTAGGAAACTTTTCAAAATAATTATTGATCGTATGTTCACTTAACCAGGCGGCGCTGCCATGGGTGGGATTGAAGCCCCATCTACTTTCAGGAGCAACAGATTTCTGAGCTTGCATTTCCTTTTCAAAATACTTGAAATTTTGTTACTCCTATTCCAAATATAATAATAAGGCATAACACAGATAACAAATGGAGGGTAAAAAGTGGGCTGGCTTGAAATGAAATAGTTCATATTCGAAAACACCTTACGGTTTATCAAACTTGAAACTCACTTGATGAAAACTACAGAGTACCTCACTTAAGAAGATTGAAACTGGGCAAACCATTGACCAAAATCCCCTGATGAAGAAGGACCTACCACTTCTTATGTGTTTTCAATCTGAGTGTCACTTACTGCTTAAATTTGGCAATCAGTACCAAAGTAATAGCGGATGATAGTTTTATGGAAGACTAAAGGGGACAACTGCCAGTGGGTGGTTACTGTTTGACGTCGCAAAAATAGTAATATTACATAGTAAAACTTCTTTATTTTAGTTCACTCTTACGAAAATAAAAATACAAATGTTACAATAACGGTTAATCCATGAAATTCACGAATATATTCTTCAAGTGAATGTGGTTCTAATATCACTCATTTCCTTGACAACATTCTTAAAGTTTCTGATAGAGTTAATTTCCCAGAATTGGGTAGATGATTATATATTCCAATTCACTCATCATAAGGTCCTTTCTCAAACATCCAAAGTCTATGATTAGTTAGCATGATATTCTGGGATCAAGTGTTATAATTGTATAATATATTTCCAGTGAACTCATTTTTATTCCTGAATAACATTAATATTCGTAAATATAGCACACACCGTCATTATTTGCAATTGCTCAAAGCTTCCTATACTCCTCTTTTGTACACTAAAAACTTTTTGTATGCCAGAAGGCAAATATTATATATTTTGTATATTATTTTTTTGTATATTTATATATATATATATATATATATATATATATATATATATATATATATATATATATATATATATATATATATATATATATATATATAAATATATGTTATATATAAAGTATTATGCCATATGCTGTTTAATTTGGTGAATACAATTTGTATATTATTCTCTCATTGTAAATATTGATTTTGAAATTTGTAGTTTCGATGAGCCCTACATAATCATAAAAGAGAGTGATTCTGTTATTTATTTCTTCAAATTCATTTTCGGTTTTATTTATTACCTCTGATATGTTTTCACAAGGTACTAGGGTGTTTGTGTCGTCTTCAACAAGCAAACTAACCAAGAAATTATCTAAATATAAGCCTACGGTTAGGTTTTTCTTCTCATATTCTTCGAAAATTACTTTAGTAAATTAAAAAATAACGGCTCTAGTTGTCAATTGTTCTTAGCTTAGAGAAACTGGGAAAAACACTAGTCGATAGTTCTTTTTTGCACGGATTTAATTAAAGCTAAATTGAGCTGCTCTTTAAAGACCGCTTGCTTCATGGAATTATTTATTAAGTAGCACAAAACTTGTGGTATTTCTCGTATTGGTAATTTTACTATAGTACCTGGACTGAAGTTGGATTGAAGTCGGATTGAAGTTGCCAATAACTCATTTTGTGTCACAGGGACAAAGTGATTCGATATTGTTTTGAGACAGAATCTGAGCTTGCGAATTCAAAATATCTGAGATTTCAGTTATCTATTACTTGTTAAACTCATATGAAATTTTTTTGGGATGCTCTAAGGAAAATTGCTCTTAACTGCAATTTCGACACAAATTGACCACACGGTTTTCATTTTATTATCCGAACTAACTGCTTTTTTTCTTCAGTGCGAAGTTCACCATAATCTTTTAATGTTTCTCTAAGAGGATATATAGATATTATTTGGTTTTGACATAATTAGCAATACGCCAAATCTATGTTTAGTACATTTGCTTTTTGTTACTACAAGCTACTTTAAGAATCAAAAGAATCATAACATTAGCAATACATCATACATATCTTTAATATGATTCAGTTTTGGCGATTAAAGATGTCTTTTTTTCTTGATGCAAGCTATTTTACGAGGAAAGCATTCATTAAAAAATTTATATACTCTTTCATAAAAGTAGTCAATTTCAGTTCTACATCTAGAAGATCAGCATTACAGACATTTAACCAATTTTTATATAACCGAGTATACGATTGTCAGTTGATTTTTTAAAATACAGTTGTAACATTAAACTAAAACCTAGCCTACAATTGACAGTACCCACTTGTTGTCTGTATTATACGATCCAAAGGCTAGCAAAATTTACAATGCTTCTTCAATACAATAAGCTGATTCTTTGGTTGATAACTAGCAAACTATTAATTTTGAAGTTTTGGTTCCCACACACCCGCTACACTTTTCATCTATCTCTTTCATAATGGGGGGTTCCTTTTGAAGTTTTTTAATTCGTCACTGTGTACAATGGTGGTAGAAGTTAGGGATTCTTGCTGTAGCTTTTATGTATTTAACATGATGTCTTCACATATTTATTGTTTGATAACCCCAATCTCAATTTAGAGCAGACACTAAAATGCACGCATCGTACCGTGACTACTGAAATGCGAGAGAATCTACGCGATTTAAATTTTGGAAATGGAGTGGGTGAGTATAGAATCGGTTTATAAACAATTCAGTGATCAAACGTCTCTCGAAAGTGAAAGATGCGGTCGGCTTGCGCGCATTGGTAGTACCACGTGGTTCAGTAGAACTTGGCCGAATTCGACCGATAAGAGAAAACAAACGCAAACGGATTTTTGATAATGTAGTAAATCTGATTCCTAAATAGTGAGAGGCGAAAAATTGGAAATTTCCCAACAAAACGTGAGTATAGTTTCATGATATTACATTTAAATCAGTTTCGTTGCATCTTTCGAGATGTTTTTATCCTGCATATTTTCCGGTTGATCGATTTGCACACGAAACATTTGCATATCATTCTGGAAATTTGATGCACCCGAAAAACTAATTTTAAGATATTTTAACCTGATAGTTCATTATTTCATTGGTTTCAAAAGTTATGTGGAAATACGGAACTTGTAAAGACTGTTGGGATGCACAATTTCAAATTATTTTACAGTAAACAGGGTGGCTCAAATAAGTGTGACGAATAAAACAAACATTTTCTTAAATAGAACACTCTAATTTTAAATTCCTTTTAAAATTCCACAACTTGTTCATCAATAATAATACATAGCTTAACCAAATAGTGTTTCCAATGGTTGCAAAAAAATTGCGTCATTATTTTTAAAAGTAGATCGCTCCAGAAGTTTACCCTTTGTTCAAAATTATGGTCTAGACTCAAAAAGTTCCTGGTGTGTTCTTAAATATCACAATTAATTTTATGAATTTATTTACTCAGTTATCAGGTAAAAATCTATCAATGTCATTTTGTCTAGGTCAGCTAATGGTATAGCAATAGACTTAGAAAGAAAGGAATATTGGAAAAGTTAAAATAAGACGCAAAGTATTAAAAATAGGTATATTGCATACTTAATAAAAGATTTTTGTAAGATATTTCAGAAAAATAGTAATTATATGGTTTTTCAATTAAAAATGATCCAATTACATTTGTTTCATTTTGAACACCCTGTAGCATCTAATTCAAATTTCGTTGCATATACCCTTTACGTCATCGCCAACATCAAATATGAGTGAGTGTAAAGGTCTTATTTTTCTGCAAGTGTGAAAACTATTATTTTTATAGAAATATTAAAATATCGGAAAAACTGTTATGCTCAAACATGTTTTATTATTATTAAAAAAATTAAAGAATTTCAAAGCAAAATTTAAAAATTGAGTGTTCTATTTAAAAAAAATGTTTATTCGCTAGGCTTTTTTGAGCCACCCTTTACACTTTAAAATAATTTTAATCCTAATAATATTTACAAATTTTGTGTTTACCAGTCTGTCACACTAATTGAAGATGGTCTTTCTGATAAAGTTCAATTTCAAAGGGACTTAAAATTACTGAAAGTCCAAAAAGTTTAATGTTTTTCGGGGAAAATAAGATTTTGTTGAATTTTTCCAAAAAATGCGGTGTTTCAAATAGGAATTTAAAAAACTTGGTGATGGCAGTTAACAATTGCTTTTCGTATATCAAAATCTGGGTCCATTTTTGTTTATTTCGCAGATACGCAAATTTGATCTCACAGAATATGTTTA
Organism: Cylas formicarius; assembly: GCF_029955315.1. Classification (NCBI taxonomy): domain Eukaryota; kingdom Metazoa; phylum Arthropoda; class Insecta; order Coleoptera; family Brentidae; genus Cylas; species Cylas formicarius. The sequence goes on from NW_026844352.1 coordinate 3,522,952, forward strand.
TTTTAAACTGACCTACTTCATAAATTATCCAAAAATATGGTTCGTTGGAAAAAAACTGCTGTATCTCATATAGTTTATGCTGTATGATTTAGATATGTAACCGTAACAAAGAAAAACCAAAAAAATAAACAAATCAAAAAAGGCAATTTTAAAACAACCAAAGATTAGAATTTGGTTAGTGCTGACTAACTTTTGGTTAGTTAGCAAATATTTTAAGAAATTCTTATATGCTCTACACTGTTAGTCTACAGAAGATACTAAATGGTTCTCTTTATTTTTGTTAGTTTTGATCTTAATTTCCTCCAGATCTCAAGAATGCACTTGATGTCGTATAAATTGAACAACATGGACATCAGGGAGGCTATATATACTCTAAGGAGATCGCTTTTATTAGAGAGACAACAGTAGGTTAAGCTAGGGGAATTTACCAGTGCAAATAAGCCAAGTCAGCTTGGTGGGCCGCTTGGCTCAGTACTTGGCTCAATTGCTCAACTGTTTTCATATACAGTGGTAATAATTAGCATACCCTTACGAGTAAATGCTAATTTGAAATTGTACACCAACTGGTCATTAACACATAAAAAGTAAATATTCAAAAAGTTTTTCATTTTCAGAGAATAAAATAAACAAATACAAGGACAAAGAGTTAAAATAATTTAAATACTGAACAAGTGACAAAGATAAAATGTCTTGGGTTGTTTATTGAGGTGAATATTAATCGGAAAGGTCATATTAGATATTATATTATGTATAGAAAAATTGATATTTATAGCCCATAAATGTACAGTTAGATACATTTAAGTTTAAATAATATGAATTGATGCCCAGTGTACTGAATGAGTACTGAAGTGAATAAAACACAAAAATCTAAAGTAACTATCATGATAACTAAAGGTGTGACATTACCACAATAGGAGATCTCTAAATAATATTTATCAAATGTATACAAAACAAATGAGCTTAACAACCCTTTCAAGGCTCCAGAAGTACCTTACACTATTTCTTATAAACTTCAATAAATAAATCTCTACAACACTCTAAGAAATATGTAATTGTATGTATTTCGAAGGTCATAACCTCAAAATTGGGAATACATTTGGGAGATTTCGAAATTATAAGTTCGATTTTCAGTTACAAAAATGATTCTTTTGCTAAATCATCTAAGACCAAAGGTAATATTTAAACTTTCGAGTCGTAAAATAACAATATACTTTAAACTAAAGAGATTATTATTACCGTACAGGTAAGAATAGGATTTGATTTAAGTCATCTGCTTATTTGGCTTTACAAATGGTAGACGCAGAATCAGTAACAAAAATAAAGTGTACGAAAATTCTCCAAAAGCTCACTGGGCAACATTAGAACTAATAAAAGGCTGTGTAATACAATTTTGCTACAAGTTGTCAATAGTCTGCCAAAAAGTTGCAGTGGAATATTTACAGAGAGCTTTTTCATTTAAAGTTTATAAATAGCTTATGGGGACTAGTTCTTATTTCTTTTCTTGCGGCTTTATTTACTACGTATTAATCGATTGCGTATTATTTATTTTTTTCGATTTGCTTGCTTTCTGTTAGTGATCTATATCTAAATTTAAATTTTGTCGGATATACCGATCCACTCGAGAGTCTTTTCAGCAGATTCGACAACAGATTTATACACAAACAAATCCAATTATCATGGCGAATGAACTGCCTCCGTAATCAACAACTTCCGCGTAACTTAGGTGAAATAATAACGCATATTTATTATTGCGACACGAATGGTTTACCCACGAGAGAAAATTATAAAATTAATAATATTACACAACAATTGGCGTAATGTCGCATTTTCAACCGGTATAGCTTTCTCGAGAACAGACATATTCTATCATCGGTCTTCTGACTGTCGGAAATGAAACATTAGTGGATACGCATCGAAAGAAGAAGAATTTAAGACAGGCTGTATAATTTTAAAATACCTATCCATCGCAGATCGTTAGAAGGAAGTCATCTAAAAATGTGTTTAAAATTTGATCAAGTAGTCATTACTGCCAGCCGTGGAAGACCATATTTGCTAAGAACATAGTTTTGCATAAAAAAATATATAACCTCAATTTCTGTCTAAACTACACAGAATTCGAATAAGCAGTTTCTATAAAAGTTATATAGTTGAATATAAAAATAACAAAATACATAGGGTGTTAAACTTATCGGACACCTCGTATATTTAAAATATAAATTTTAAAATTTAATTCAAACCAATGTATTTTTTTTCTAAAATCAGTAGTTCCTGAGAAAAGGCACAGGCCCCGAATAAAATGCCAAACCTGCCCCACCGCGTATTAAATCACTAAGCAGCTTATTTAAAAGAAATAGGCAATTTGAAAAAAAGATGATCCAGGACGGGGATTGATGCTGTTGTTTTTAAGAGGATCAACTTTTCGAGATGGTATATGGCAGGAAAAGGCAGGTTCCAATCTTCAATTTTGTTGTAAAAACTGTAAAAACACGGAGAAAATGCAAAATGCGCATTTTCGCTTTTGTTTTATTAAAATAAGGCCAACTCACGTGCTTTACTGCTTTCTTATAAATGGATAGATGTACAGAATTACCCAAGATATACCCACACTATAGGTTATTCCCGGTAAAAGCAAAAAGATCTGCCTTTAATGCCTTTAATATTGCAAAGAGAATCAATGCAATTTTTAGTGTTTTTGATATCATCTACTTATAAAGTGAAAATGAATGGATTACTCTTCAAAATGCAAAATGTATAAACAAATACCTGAACAAATAAAAAACAATAAATGTGACTTAAAAATTAATTAAGAAATGTTTATTTATTTATTTGTTTATAATTCATTTTACGGACAGAGTCCATTTCTACATAAAGCTTGCACAGTTAAATTACAGGCTGATACTTTTTTTTAGTAAAAACTAAAAGTAAAAGCCCAGGCTACAATCTCACAAGATTAGAAGGGAGAAATAAATAATTAAAACATGAAAAATATATTGCCAACCAGTGATAGATAGAAAGAAGTCTGTCCTACAAATTAAAAGTGCATTAAACCACTAATAACAAATTCTCTGAATCGGTTTAATCGGAAAAAATCGCTGGACGTACCAATAAAAAGCAGTCGCTAAGTAGAACCACATTCCAACTGGCCAGCGATGTTTTGATACCCAAAATATTGGTCGTATTCTTATAATTTGCCTCCACACCAGGCAGATTAGTCCGTTGCCCTATTTCTAAAGTTCTGTAAATAGTTTTTGGTAATGCTCAGAGCTTGCAAAGTATAATGTTCATTTGAATTTTTTATCTAATTATAGATATAGTTATGATTTACATCAATCAACACTCGGTGCAAGTGTGGACTTTATTGACTATGTTTCTAGGGTAGTAGGTGAAGGGCTTTTGGAAACAACGGTATTAGTTGATTTAAAAAATCAAGCCATATATTAACTAATTTGGATAATATGATGAAGTCATATTAAACAGGTAGGAGACAATATGTTTGGTTAAATGATGTAAACAGTGACTACTGTGGTCACTTTATGTACTAAATCTGAAAAATGGTGGACATAAAGCACAATTCCTTGATTTTCTTGATGATATTTATAATTAAAAAATTATAAGTAGAATAAACTCAAAACAAATATCAACAAAAAAATTTTGTGAGGTTTAAACAAAAAAGTAAGCAGATCCAAAATGTAAACATACAAACAAAAAACAACAAAATTCAAGAGCTTCAGCTCTACTTAAGTTGGCTATATTATAATAAACTCCTAATAAATATCAATAAAACAAAATTTGTAATGTATAACCAAAAAATTCACTTAAGTTGGATTTGTAATTTGTAATTGTAAACTCAATATAAATACCGACAAAGCAAAATTTATAACGATTAAACAAAAAAATACGAAGATCCAAAATTAATAACCAAAAAATTCAATAGATTGCTGATGATACTGATATTGAAAATTTTGACCTTAACTTCTACTTAAGTTGGCTTTGTTATAATAAACTCAAAATAAATAAATAAAAAAGTAAGAAATTCAGGAGGTTGCTTATGATAGGTACTGATACTGAGAACACCGACATCGACTTTTAGCTAGGTTGACTATATTATAATAAAATCAACATAAATATCGACAAAGCAAAATTTGTAATGATTAAAGAAAAAAAATAAGAAGATCCAAAAATTTTCACTTCTACTTAAGTAGGCTATATTATAATAAACTCAACATAAATATCGATAAAACAAAATTTGTAACCTTTAGAAAAAAGATAAGCAAATCCAAAATTTAATGATACAAATTAATAACCAAAAATTTGAAGATGTTGCTGATGATAATGATACTACTTAAGTTGACTAATTTATAATAAACTCAGCATAAATACCGATAAAACAAAATTTGTAATGATTAAAGAAAAAATAAAGAGATGCAAAATTTTAAGCTACAAATTAATAATTAAGAAATTCAAGAGGTTGCTGATGATACTGATAATGAGAATTGTGACCTTAAACTCTACTTAAGTTGACTATATTATAATAAACTCAAAATAAATTTCGAGGAATAAAAAAATATATTTTTAAAGAAAGTAAATAAGCAACTCCAAAATTTTAAAATTCCATTTAATAATCAAAAAATTTCAAAAGGTTCAGAATGTAAACTACCTAAGGCATCTAACTGATAATAAAATGATCCGGGCATATACTTTTGGGGAGCATGTGCTAAAACTAATTTTATCACTGCTTAGGTGCTTCAGAATAGAATTTTGAAACTGTTATTTAATTATGTTAAAACATATTGTAGTTTTGATACCCAAATATTATACAAAATAAAACGCAAAAATGTCCTGCAATTATCAAGATGGCTACCGACGTACAGAGTCGCGCTTTTATTATAGGATGATCCTCTAAAAGCTTTACTCTTTACTTATACTTTTAAAATATTATATTGTTATGTACACAGGATGTTCATATTTTCGTGAGCAAGCAACAACTTTCTTATTTTAACTAGAACACGCTGTATATTAATGCATTTTTTGGATTTCTTGGAAGTTTCCGTACCTAAGTCCTTTTTTCCTTGACTGATTTATTTTTGTATCTATATTTATTAAAATATATTTCTATACATATATGTATATGTATTTATTAAAAATCTAATTGAAAATATTTTTAATTTTTTTTTAATGAAAACACCCCATTTTTATTTATTTTTTATTTATCGTAAGAGTCCCTACCCAAAAAAGATGTGGATTTGCGCGAATGAAACATTTTCTCTTGTAAAAATGACTTGCACTACAATATATTTAGGTATTCTTATAAATAATGGCAAATATTCTCGAGGTCAGAGCTGGTTAGAACTGTTTAGAGAATTTTTAGTTCAAAAACAACATTTCACATGCACATAACTTCAAATTTTTTAAAATTTGGGAAATATAAGTTGAATTTCCAGTTACAAATAAAAATGATTTTTAGCCTTATCATCCAATACCAAAAGTAATATTTAAACCTTCAGGTCGTAAAATAACAATCTACTTCAACTAACGACTTTATCATTACTATGCTGATAAGAATAGGATTTAATATATCGAATGCTCGATCATTTTGTTGGCTACAAATATGTATGCCTTTGTAATATTTTAGTTTAAATTTATTTCATATTATGTTTAGTAGTAGTAGTAGCAAAAATAGTGTCCCAACATTCTTAAGACAAGGTTATCTAAATGTGTTCCAAGTTTCAAGCCAGGCTATTTTAATCCTCAGATTTAAACGAACCAGCGAAATAAAATACCACCATTATTGTTTAATTCTCAAAGACTCGTATCAAGAAGTCTTCTATCCACTGTTTGCTGCCTATAACCAATGCTCGATTTATTTTTGTTAGTCTCGAAAACACATTACAAAGTTGTTATTAAAATCGTCTCGTATAAAAGTCATTCCGGTTCCCAAACCTACGTCCGTCTCAAGCGACTGTATATTAGGGTCGTCGGATTCAGTGGGAATATTAAATTTGGATCGGTGTTTGAACTTTACGATGTATTCAATGCTTCATAAAATTGCCACAGATGTGATGACAATATTTGTATTTAGGCAAGGGGTGTTGTCTAAATGTGAAGAGTTACTATGGTAACCATGTAAAGGAAAAATATTTTTCGACATCAGCAAAGCACCGTAGTAGTCGAATTATGTAACTTCTGGGAATCAATACACCAATACATGTATAGTATAATTACTTTAATTTCATACGAAATATATCTACAAACAATTCTTAATACTTTTTAAGCTAATTACACTAACATTTTTGAAGAATGCCCGGAAAGATTTCACCAAACTGTTCCTGCTAGTGTATTACGAAACTGAATTTTTGGAAAAACTGGGGATTCTATAAAACCACATTTTTAATATCAACGTTATTTTAAGAAGAAATTTCTAAATTTTTTTCCTCAGGGAGACTGTGATGAAGAACTAAAAGTGAAAAACTTAACATTCCGTGGTCACATTAACATAATTGTACCACCGTGGTTGTTGTGGTTCTAAAAACTTCAGTATTATATATTTTCGGAAAACCAACTCGTTTTGAAAACTCCATAGCATCAAAATTGAAGTCACAAGTTTCAAAGTAATCGCTACAAAATATAGCTTTTAGTTTTCTGCAAATTGTCTGCAAGAAATGCACACCACACCTGACGTGAATACAAGAATAAGTAGTATTATGCACAAATATTACACGACATAATAAAATAAATGCGTCCAATACATATATAGTGAATAAATACATGATTTTATGCATATATGATTCAATAATAAACTATCGCTTGCTTTTTTTTCTAATTTTGTATATTAGTTACTAATTAAACGTAACGTAAAGTAAGCGAAAAGTATACCACCGGTTCCTGTATTAGTTTCACCTATTAAATCGTTAAATTGATTCTGTAATAAGCACGATACGAAGATGTAGGCATACTACTGCTCTTATTAATCTCAGTTTAAGTAGTTTATATTTTATTAAAAATTAATCTCTGTTTTTAAATAAGAAATGAGATCGCGGGCTATCATTTTGAAACAATTTTTATTTCCCCGGCGCAGAAGTTACGTATTGCAACAAATTAATAAATTTAGTTCAGTGAGCAATCGAAATTGATACCATTTGGGTAGACGTTTCCATCCCCATGATAAATCGATTTTTGTTGACCGCCGTTAAATTGGAATTGTTGTTCAATCGCTTCAAATTCGGACTGCGAGTTACCTATCGGACACTTAATAGATTAGCAACTTACATTTTCGGTACAAAAATTTTATTTTTACTACAGTTTATTGTCTGTAACTTTACCAAAATAATTTTCACGAGATATAACAATTTTTTTGTCAAATAGATTCGTTGAAGTTTGACACATTTATTTTAATGGCATAGTATCAAAACCATTTCAATTTAATTTTTTTTAAATGGCCTAAAAAACGCACCTTCAAAAATATTAAAGCAAATATTATAACAACAGCAACAGACAAATAGTATATTATTCAATAAGTGCGGTAAACGGCATTTTACTCACGAGTTTATTTGACACTAGCGGTGCGAGTTTTTTTATAAACGAGTGAATTAAAAAGTTTACCGAACGTGTTGCATACTATACTTTTTCTACGACAGTTAGATTTTGGGTGCATTTTCGTAAAACAACACAAATACATTCACTGACATGACCGTCAGAATTGACATATGTCAAAATTCAAAGCGTGGAAAATATCTCCGAAAACATCCGATTGCTCCCAAATCCGTGCGGTAAATTCCCGGAAATGTCCGAAGTGGCTCTGATCTGTGGAAAATAAAATTGACGTGGTAAAGTGACGCTTCCCGCACGCAAGATCGGTAGGTAATTACGTATTTTACAGACGGGAGTAGAAAAATGAAATTTACTGTTACTTTGTGTATCAAATAAGGCACAATACACCCTAAGAAAGTTTTAATATAGAGTCCGTATTAAAAAATGCCTTACTGTTGTATTACCTCTTATTAAGTTAAACAATATTTAGTCTAAGTGAATAAATTTAAACAAAGGAAAAATAAAATTTAATGTTTAGATTTTGTACCATATACTAAAAAATAAAACCTAGGTACTTAGCTTTTATCCCTTCTGTTTCGTTGTAACAAGAAAACCTTATTGCATTACCTATTGAAAAAAGGAATAGTAGTCACGAAGCTTATTCTTATAGTTTTTCTAAAATTAATCAAAAATTCTATACTACTTTGTTAAATTTAGTGTTTTTCTCTTTTTTCCAACCTCCGTAAGTTTGTTTATTTGACACACTGTAAAATACCTAATTACCCACCGATCTAGCGTGCGGGAAACGTCACTTTACACGTCAGTTTCCTTTCCCACGAATCCGAGCCACTCAGACATTTCCGGGATTTTACCGCACGAATTTGGGAGCAATCGGATGTTTTCGGAGATATTTTCCACGCTTTGAATTTTGACGTTTGCCAATTCTGACGATTATGTCAGTGAATGTATTCGTGTTTTACGAAAATCCAAAAACTAACGGTCGTAGAAAAAGTATAGTATGCAACACGTTCGGTAAACTTTTTAACTCACTCGGTTATTAAACACTCGCTCCGCTCGTGTCAAATAAATTCGTGAGTCAAATGCCGTTTACCGCACTTGTTGCATAATATACTATTTTATTCACATTTTTTACAACAAGCTATTGTGCCTTTGACATTAACATATATATATATATATATATATATATATATATATATATATATATATATATATATATATATATATATATATATATATATATATATATATATATATATATATATATATATATATATATATATATATATATATATATATATATATATATATATATATATATATATACATATATTATGCCCAAATTGAGGTAAACGGCATTTGAGTCACGAGTTTATTTGGCACGAGCGGAGTGCAGCGGAAGGCAGCGGAGCGAGTGTTTAATAAACGAATGACTTAAAAGGTTTGGCAAACGTATATTATACTCTTGCTATGACATGCCGTGCCGTAATATTCCGGAAATGTCCTAAGTGGTTCGGAGTCGCTAGATCGGTGTGTAATTATGTATTTTACAGAAGGGATTAGAAAAATAAAGTTAAAGTTAAGGAACTGATTTTTTGTTTGTTTGGATGGTCATCGAAAATACAGAAATTTTAAGATTCAAAAAAAGAATAAAAAATAAATTTAGAAAAAATTATGCAATTTTAAATTAACTGAATAATTTTAACAGCTTTTGTATATAACATTTTCTCACAACTTTTGAAACCAATGAGATAATGTATGAACTTCACTCTATCGCTGACTCACCCTGTACACATTTTGATAAAATTTTCTCTAGAGGAGCATTAAAATTGAAGATTTGTCGGATTTATATATCGCAGATAAAAGTGGTCACTTTCTATGTGGGTCGGTTAGTTTTGTATTCGGCTCGCTGAAATGTAGAGTCTATTATTTCGACTAACTACTGTTTAAATACCCAATTCACTCACGGTTCCTTCGGTACCCGCGGGTGTTTATATTATTACGTTTAATGATGGGGTATTTATGACATTGATATTTTAAAATACCGTAGTTAGTATTCACAGCCCACGCTCTTACAAGGAGACTTATTTATATATGGGAGAATGGTATAATTAAATTTTTGACGATAAAATCGAACGTGTAAATAATACGTTTGAACAGTCTTTCAATTTTATTCTCAGTGCTACGTCAGGCAATAACCACACCACCCTACACTGAAATCCTCACTTATCTTGAAATTATTTATTCTGGCGAGAAAGAGATTCAATAACATTGTATTATCAACTTAAGCCAAACAAAGGACAATGCAGTAAAAATTAAAAGATAGGTACGTTTATGTGGGTTATCAACGCAGAAGGGAACAGTCTAGTGAAGTGTTGTTTGAAGTGGACTGGGAGAGGTTAAAAACCGTGACTGTGAGTTGAGTGATCATAAATTTCTATATTAAAATTTATTTAAATTTGTCGCTAATACACCTACCACATTTCGGCGCTACAGAATTAATTTTGCCACTAAATCTCATTGCTTAATGTCCAAAAAGGAAGCCTTAATGGCACATTAAAAAATACGGCTTATCGCGACGGTACTCGTGATAATTCTCGGCGTATTACAAAATGGTCTCCATAAAAAATGTGCACTTAAACGATGCATTTTGATTTGCGTTTGTTCAAATAAAACCAAATGAACTCAAAAGAGCCAAATAAAAATAAAGAGTTCTCCTTATAAAAAGTTATAGGCACCTGAAAAATACGCATATGTGTTCTGTAATATTTAATTATTTTGTATACATATTTTAACATTTACTTAGGAACATTTTATATAAATATTTAAGAACTACCTTTAATGTTTCAAATCAACGGTCATTTTATTTCGAGTTTTTTTAGTATGGCTTGTATTTTCACCATTTCTTCGAGAGGGACATCTTCCCCATGATACATAAAAAATTCTCTAGCAGCTTAACAGCTTCTCGAATGGCTTCTTCTTCTTCCTCGCTCTTTCTTGCTTGTTGTAACGTGGCTCTGTCAAGTCTGCTGTTGTATGCAAATCCTAATCTATCACCATAAAATCTTGCAACTCCTCACTTGTAAACCTAATTCTTGTTTGAAACTGCTTTATCCATTCGCTTAGTGGCTGATCATCTTCAAAGTCCTGTTCGCATTCGGTCTCGGGAAGTCCTGCATAACGATAGGAGTGTTGAATTGTTTCTGCTGTCACCTCTTTCCAAGCTTTACTAATAAAGTTGGCTGCATCTAGCATATTAATGGAAAATTTTTCTTATTACTTCATCACGTCCATTAAAATGTTTTTCCTGTATCGACTCTTTTTATTAAGCTCTGGTCTTTCGGCTGTAATACGCTTGTTGTTTTGGCTGGAAGAAATGCCAATTCGATATTCCGTAGATTTGGGCAGTTATGTAAGAGAAGTAATATTTTCCTCGCCTGCATCTCATTTCCTTATTTTCTCTTCAGAAATTTGCGATGTCATCCATGCAGACTTGTTTGCCTTGTAAGTGACCGGTAAATGCTTGATGTTCTTGAAACATCGTGGGTTAGTTGATTTTCCAATCACGACTAACTTTCTTTTTTCTCTCCCACTCACATTGGTAGCTACTAACACAGCATTAAAAATGTCTTCAGCAGGGTACTTTTCTGCTAGTTTTGGCCACGTCTTCTCCAGCCAATGGTTAGTGACGTTTCTGTCGACATCACGGGCTTCGCCACTTATCTGTCCATAATTTATACCATGCCAAGCTGTTCAGCAAACTTTTCTGCTTTTAATTTTACGATAGGTTCAGAGAGTGGTACATTTTTAAGACGTCGCTGTTGGAACCACTGCAACATTGCCCGATGCAAATCTTCAAATTTTGGCTTTCTTAGTTTTTTACTAGAACTGCCTGCCGCTTCCACCTGAACCATTTTTTCTTTGCACTTCCAAATCGACATCCCACATCACTTTTCTCTTCTCCCCATTCTATCTCCCGAATTAAAGCAACTTTATCATCTAGAGTTTAAATTTTTCGCTTACTCGCCATGCTCGCCGTATTCACTAAGTCACTGATTGCAAGAATGGTGTGCTTTTATACATATCGATAAAGGCATTAACAAAATCGCTTATTACGATAAAAACACTTAGGATGACCAGGTTCTCGGTAATTAGATTATTAGGGTAAGGAATTCTGAGCAGGTAAGAGACTCTATTAATTACAAGTCGGCCTACATTCCTTACTTTGTTACATGATGTGCTTTTTTTTCTTTCGGTGTACACAGCTTTGTATGGAGACCTAATAGTACAACAAATTTTATTCGTAATAGAGAGTTCTGCGTTATACAGAATCTCGCTATAGGGAGTTTTCACTGTAAATGGAATTTTTGAAGTTTGGCATAACTCTCGTTAATTTAAATTTAATTTCTGTTTAATTTGTAATATAGGTTTCAAAAATGTAATTATTTTCTAAATTTTACCTGAATGATTTATCTTATGATGGGTAACCAAACGAAAAAGTAGCATGAACATTATTTTTATAATTTTTCGTAAGTTAAAATCTGTTTTTCCTAGATTGTTAACCTTCATGGGTTTGTATGTCTTAAGTATTGAATTAATTTGTCCATTTTGTGCAACCATTTTGATCTCAATATTAATTATACACTTTACGGAAATTTGAGATATAAAGCACAAATAAAAAAAATAAAACTTAAAAAAAATAAAAGAAAAATTAAAAGATTTAGATTTTTTACTATAGACCAATTTGACTTTTTCCCCTCTTTTTCGCTGAAACAAGACAATTATCTATTGATACAAGGAAAAATAGCCAGGAGGCTTAATTTTATCATTTTTCGCAAATTAATAAATAATTCTATACTACCTTGTTACACAAGAAATTAATATGTCCAATAGTCAGTTATTTCTAGCGTTAATTTGTGCAACCTATCCAATACTATAATACCATATACTATATGCTACGTACAATATACTATATACTATATAATATATACTATATACTATATACTATATACTATATTTACTATAATGGTATAGAATATATATTGATAAAAGCCCAATTAGTATATTACCTCTTATTAAGTTATAAAATATTTAGTCAAGTGGATAAATTAAAAAAAAAACGGAAATATAAATTATAAGATCTATATTTTGTACCGTACTCCAAAAAATAAAGCTTAGCTTATATCCCTTTTGTTTCGTTGTATTATCTATTGACAAAAGAAAAAGCTTTGAAGCTTTTGTTAATTATTTTCTATTCTATACTACTTTGTTAAATTCGCTTATTTTTAACTTTCGTAACTTTCTTTAATTGTTTGTTATTATTTTTCATTCAAATTTTTGGTATTTAAATTTACTGTTACTTTGTCTAACCTATACAAGGCACATCACACCGTATGAAAATTTGTTTTATGGAATACATATTAAGAGAGGTCTAACTTAATGTATTATCTATTAATAAATGAATAAAAAAACCTCATTTTTATATTTTTTCGTAAATTAATCATAAAATTATATAATACTTAAGTGTTTTCCTAGACTGCCATCTTACATGAGTTTCTTTATTTGACATACAAAACATATTGCACATCAAAGTATTGTGATTTTCATATTAAATCGAATTTATTGTTCTTTGTGTGACCTATACAAACAAGGCCAGAAGAAGCTGATGATGCACAATGTAGAACTTTGGGATATAGAACACATATAAGTAAAAGCTTAGCTAGATATACATTATATTAAAGCTAAAATATTGATTAATAAGAATAAGGACAAAATTAGAACATTTAGATTTAGTACCGTAGAAAAAAAAAACTTGCATACTTATTTCTTATGTTCTCTTTTTTGTTGTCACAAGAAAATCCTAGTGTATTATATCGGATTAATTTAAAATATATGTTTAAAAAGTGCAATGACGGTAGATAGCACTAGACAATGTGGTAAGAACTAACCAAAACTATTTCGGTATTGCTATTAAATAAAATATACCATTGGTTTGTTTGACCTGTATAAATGAAGTTGATAAAAGGCATTTTATCCTTAGGCACAAGTATTAGCACCTGATTTACATTCACATAATTGTTCAACAAACTTAACAAGAAATTTGTTTTTTTAATGCAGCTAATTAGCAATTTAAATTAATTTTTGTGACAAATTGTTTTCCTCTTCCACTTGTCATGGATACTTTTCCATTTTCGTACATCAGTTATAAATTACTCGCGGAGAAATTCTTCGATTCATAATGCAGTTTTATATCTCAGTGAAAGTTCACGTAAAAACAAACGGAATCGCCTGGCGAGGTAACAATCTTCATGCAAGTCTCTACAACCAACGCATGAATTTTGTGAAGTAGATATCGTCAATTGGTTTTACACGCGATATTAGGACAAATTGCGTTCGCATTTGGGAGAAGGAATTGACCGGAAGCATTTGAATTGAAAAATAACCGCTAAATTACGTTATCAATGGGTACTTTGACATTGGAAATGCAACTCAATAGCGTCTAATTCAGAGGGTCGCCGTTGTAGCTCGATTGATGCGATTTTATTTTGTGTCCTTAAAAATTAGCTTCGTCCAAATACTGTAAATTCATGCACTGTAATTAATTATCCGGGATTACTGGTAGGACCGTAATCTGGAAATTTGGATGAAAACGCTTAAGTAACAACACATTTTCCATAAATTTAAAAATTGGTTGATTGGCATTTTTAGTAAAAAAAAAAAAATATATAGAAAGTCACCTTGTAGACTTCACGCGATTGAAGTTATGTTACTTTATCGATTACATTGATTGATGATATATATATATATATATATATATATATATATATATATATATATATATATATATATATATATTTAGGATATTTTAGATTTTTTGCCCATAAACGACACACCCTGTATATGATACAATCATTGTTCGAAGTAGAGGCAAGTTTAGGACAGTTAATACATTTCTCATTTAGCACGTAATATCGGAAACACTCTGTACAACAGGTGAAAACCTTAAATACAAAAGTTTTTGCTGTCTACGCGGGCAATATCGCAATATAAAAGAAAGTGAGATCTGAATCATAGTCTTTCAGTTACAATAATAGGGGGACCCATTTTACAGTTTTTTTGAATTTGCGGCGCACCCTGTATATTTTTGAAAAATTGTCAACAACAAAAATTTATAGAGCCGTATCTTTTGCTTCCTCTGGTTCAAGAATTTTTTTGGTGTCGTAAACAGTTTTTTAAAAATGATGTTTTTTGTAGACCTTTGCACGTGCGATTTTTATTTTTTTAGAATACTTCCCGATCCCCCAGCAACCCCATTTTCAATAGGTTTCGTCACGGGACAAAGCTGCATATATGTGCCAAATATGAAGTCGATTGCTTCAAATTTCGGTCACTTATCGTGTTTCATAGCAAGGTCCAAAAAACAGTCGAAAATCGCGAAACAAAGATGAATACCGGCGTCGGATCAGGGCCATTTCTTATAAGCTTATGTGCCTTGTGGAGTGTTAAAAAGGAGGCAAATTTTAATTTTGTAGCTCCAACAGTTCGAAAGTTATTCAGAAAAGACCAAAGGACGAGAACGGAGAACGGACGGTGATCATTTCTGTACCAACGGCGATCCCATAGGATCTACCGTTACCGAGATATAAAATGTGTATACGAGTGTAGATACTTTCGAAAAATTAATTAATTTTAGCGAAGATATTCAGGTAGTTTAGAAATTAAATGTCAACTTGAGACTTTTGAGAACTTTAAGTTAAATACACAGCACACATAATAACACTATTGATTTCAAATGATAAGGATATAAATAATCTCTAAAATAATTGAGTGAGGAACATCGTATAACTCAGAATCAGTAAGATTAGTTTATCTTCTAAGGGATAATCACCGAATAAATACCTATAGCACTTAATTGTCTAGGTTTCCTGACTGATTTTTGTTGATCATAGCTTTTTATCTGCAACGTAATTTTTTTATAAGTGAAATGTTATAAATAACTGGATGTCTATATTCCAAACTTGCTTGCTGGGTTCCAGTTTAAATATATCGATAAATTTGGATATATTTAATGGTTTACAAAACATCCGCAAGTATTTGGAAACTATTTGCTTTATTACAGGTAATCAGAAGGCAAGCAAAATGCCGGTAAAGCAATGGTTTCAAAAACTGCAGCCCGTCCAGCTTTACATAGTATTAACATTCACCGTCGCATTTTTCCTGACTGAATTGGTAGTAAGTCACCTCACGCATGCACTGACGTTGCTGATGGATTCTTACCACATGCTTTGCAACATTATGGCATTGACTGGTTGCATAATCACAATCAAGGTAAGTGAAAACTGTTTTTTGTTTTTCATTATCACATTTTCACGGTGAACTATATACATTAGTTAAAGAGCTGCAAAAACTACGGTGAAGGCTACGTCGTCAAAAATAACTATGTCAAACATAATATATACATTGTTTAGATAGATAGATAGATAGATAGAGAGATAGGTAGATAGATGGTTTATTGACTACTTTACAATATCATTGTTTGTAGCAAGTCATACAAAGGAAAAAAAATTGAGTTGAATATTTAAGTATATGCTAACATAAAATTGTATATTACGTCATAATATACTAAATCTAGATATACAATGTATATAACATCACAATAACAGGACAATAAATCAAAAAATTAATTTATATGTATATAACACAGAACAATCATTAAAATACAATCAATGCACAACGCCCCGCAACACGTCATTACCGATGTTTTCGTCAAAAAAATCACCAACGCTATAATAGCCCTTACTTAGAAGCAAGCTTTTTATTTTTTTTATGTTTAAAATGTTTTTCGTTTAAATGTTTAAAAGATTTTGGCGATGCGTTATAAAGAGTGTGTTGTTTTGATTTCTGCAACCTGTATCTCGGAAGCACGAGATTATTTGCACTCCGGGTGTCATACCTATGAAAATCAGAACCCCTCGGCAAACTATCGGTCTTGGAGTGTATCTCAAGAACACTTTGAAATATAAATTTACATGGAACCCTCATTATTTTATGTTTAATAAACAATGGCTCACAGTGTTCGTTAAAATTTGAATTTGTAATTATCCATGGTGCCTTTTTTTGCATCTTAAATATTTTAATGGCATAAGAGGAGTTACCCCACAGTATGGTGGCATAGTTTATACGCGAGTGAAATAAACCAAAGTAAGTTGATTTCAATACATCAATACTCACCATTCTGCGAAGTTGACGCAAAAGAAAATGAATATTTGAAATATTTTTACTTAGCTCGCCAATGTGTTGCTGAAAGCCATGCTTTGGCCTTAGATAAAGTATATGTTTCAATATTACTTAGGGTTGTGATGTTCCTGTTTGAATTAATAAACGTTGTGTCGTCAGCAAACAGCACAATCTCAATATCAGGCATCATGTACTGGCAAATATTATTTATGTATCTAATAAAAAGGAGGGGTGTCAGAACGGAGCCCTGGGATACTTCAAACTCAACGCAAGCCGAATCAGACTTTATGGTTCTTATCTTATCTTATCTTATCTATCTGTTAAATAGGACTTAAAAAGTTTGAGTGGAACACCACGCACTCCATAAAATTCAAGCTTGCTCAAGAGAATCTGATGAGAAACACAGTCGAAAGCCTTTGAGAGGTCGCACTGTGAAATAATTAAGTGTTCTCCCCTTTCCAGGCCCCAGACTATGTCCTCCACCACCCTCATCAAAGCTCTAGTTGTGGAGAACTTGCTTCTGAAACCAAATTGGGCAGAATCAAGTAATTCATTAACTTCAACAAATTTATATAACCTCTCTTTTAACAGGATTTCAAAAACTTTAGAGAAAACAGCAATGATAGAGATAGGACAATAATTATCGATCATCTGAGGGTCTCCTTTTTTAAATATTGGCGTTACTTCATAAATTTTAAAAATACTTGGGAATATTCCTTCAGTAAAACAACGATTTATCAAACTAGTCAAAGGTTCCACCAAAATATCCGCGGTCTCCTTGAGTATTCTGCTATTCAAGTCAAATGCATCAAGCGCTGATGAATTCTTTAAGTTCATTATTGTTGAAAAACTTCTTCAGGGGTCGTAGGAAACAAGTAAAAAGAACAATCTGGTGCCCTCAAACCCTTTAAAAAACAAAAGCTGCCCAATGTTAAAATTGGAAGATACACATTTCTTATATTTATTTAATATTATTTAATCATTTATTTATATTCACTCCATGAAAAAAGTGGTAAAGAATGTTTATGTTTTCAATGGGAACGAGAATTTTTTTTTTCCACGGTATTCAGAACTTCTGAACCAAACTAAATGTCTCGAGATGATTTTTCAACTGTTTAACTTCTCTGGAAAGTGAATGTAGGGACTTATGGCAGCAGAAGTTGTTTCTAGTTCTATATTTATGGTCACATGTTAAAATAAAAATAAAATAAAAAATCCATCAACATCTGGAAGTACAAAAAATCTACGTAGAACCTTGGTGTCGATCAAAATCGTACGAATGACACTGAAGGAATGAAGGCTAATCAACCAAGCAGGCGTATGCAGCGTTTATGTAAAATATGCCTGCATTTCCTTTGGAGTTGGACGCAAATACAAGCAAAATAATGTCTTTTCAAAGGCTGACCAACTCCTTCAGCTGGTGAGAGATCGCTAATGTCGGGGAATTTCTCTTTCAATGTATTGTCAAGTTGGATCCTCAATCGCTAAAGATTCAGGTTAAGGGAACGAAAACAACGTATGCTTCTTTTCACTCAGTAAAATTAAGTTTCAGAGAGTCCAAAGAGCACCACTGATTTACGGTGAGCAAAGAGTTTTACGTGTCAACTCATACAAATGAGGTCAGTTTGACGTAATGGATAAATAGATGATGAAAATCAAAAAAAGTAAAGGACCCAAATACGACCCTGGAAGGACTCCTGTCGTAGAAACAAAAACTTTAGACTTATAGTCTCTGCATTTAACAAAGAGTTGCCTGCTTTTGAGATACGATATTTTGTCCAATAGTCTGGAACTTACACAGTAATATTTACTAATAGATTTGCTCAAACGCTTTCTGAATATCTATGTATACAACATGGGACATGTCGGTTTTTTTCGGTTTTTGAGTAATATATACAAGCTTAGTAGTGGGTCTTCATATCTCCCGATAATCTTTAATGTTTAAAAGATGCACTTACGAGGTTAGCTCCAAAATTTCCGGGCCTGACAGTGATGCAGCTCCAGTATCACGATAAAACTTTGTCTTCTTTTAAATATGTATCTTAGTAGGCTGCGAAAAAAAAATGAAGTCTTGCGTCAAATAGATTTTTTATTGACAGCATTTTAAACAAGACGTGTCCGAAAAAATGTCGCAAATAACGCAAATTGAGTATGGAGCAGTCATAAAGTGTTTGACAAAAGAGGGGCTAGCACCTAAAATTATTAAAGAGAAGCTGGATGGTGTGTACGGCCAAAGTTCTCCTTCGTATTCTGTAGTGAAAGAATGGGCAAAACATTTTCGAATGGGATAGGGGTACCTTGAAGATGATTCAAGAACTGGTCGACCAGTGGAGGTCATAACGGTAGATATTATTGCGATTATGGAAGAGGTGGTATTGATTGATCGACATTTAAAGGTCAAGGAAATCTCAGAAATTACTAAGCTTTCTGCTACAAGTGTTCGTCGAATCCTGCATGATCATTTAGATATACATAAGGTTAGTGCAAGATGGGCTCCTAAAAACATTTTGGCTATTCAAAAACAACGCCGTCTCGAGTGTACGCGGTTTTTTTTTGGAACTCTGTTGTGGGTCGGAACCGAAGCCTGTGATAGATATTTGAAAAAGAACTTACGTGGACGGCGATTTAACGACGAGGCTGTTTTAGCTCATTTTGCAGACAAACCGAAAGAATATTTTTTTGAAGGATTGACTTGTTAATAAAGAGATGTAATCAGTGTATTGAAGTTAAGGCACTTTGTTTGTTTCAGGCCGGGAAATTTTGGTGCTGCCCTCGTATGCTATCTTTTAAAATGCAAATTGATAGATGTTAAAGTCAGTATTATACCACCGATATGCAATGAGAACTCTCAGGACATCCTTGTGCCTAGATAACAATGCATGCAAGCAATACAAGCATAGTAAACAATTACTAGTGCCTTGTGAGTGGAGGAGTTTTATAAAGGACTTAAAATTAAAAAAGTCTTAAAGAGGGTCAATGTGCTGACACCAAAAATGTTTGCCATCAATTGTCAATAAACAATTTAATAGGGTTGCTAATTGATAATGATATTTTTATTCAGTGATTCGAAAATCATAATTTGTGTGGCACAGAGTTAGACAGCATTTTCCTGATGCGACAGTTATTGTATGGTCTCAATACTGGAAATATATTCTGGTAGATTATCTATAAAAAAAAAGGGAAATTCAGGATCTTTGGAGTACCTTCCTCTAAATTTCTTACTTTACTGAAGAAAAGAAGAACTGCGATAAGAGATTATGCACTAATTTAAATTATTTGGCAATCTAATTTGCTTGAACAAATTGTAGCAGCACACTATGTATCCACAAAGTAAAATTAAATTCTAAAATTATCACTGACCGTGCTCGTCTTGCATACAATTACCCATTCTTAGAAATTTATACCCGATACCATACTATTTGGAAATTTTCCTCAACAACAACAACAAACCGAATTTGAATATTAAATCAATAAACATATTTTGACTCCACCGATTTCTTCCAAATTCGCAATCGATTTTGACAAGATCGCAGTTTGGGTTTAGAATATGTGACATAAATCAAAAACAATGTCAACGCAAAATAACATCCTGTTAAGGAAATGGCCGTATCATTGTTTTTCAATAAAAAACAAAACAAAAACAAATAGAACTTTTCAGGTTCATAGAAAATACGCTGTTTGAAAATAAATAAAATGAAATAATAGAAATTTCTTAAAATTTAATCAAAACTTTGATGGGCGTCCATTATTTGTGCCTTAAATCATATTGGGATCCAAAAAATGACTTTCGCATATGGATGACCGCCTTTTTTATAAATTATTTCTAACCTAAACAACGAAATATATTTTTTAATAGTAGCCATGGCGACAAATTATTTGTTGAAGTATTTGAGAATTATACATTATGAATGCAAAAAGCGTCGTTTACGAAGTAGTACTATACTTGCTCGATAGTTCCATTCATCAACTTTGAAAAAATTGTGGTTGTAGATACTGGGATAAATTAGGTAAGTCATAAAATAAATTTGCCCGCAAAATGATTTCAGTCTGAGTCGTTTGTGAGGACTTCGAGAAAATATAAAAAGCTGCATTTTCTATTTATGTCTGGAAGGGCTAAAATACGCCAAACCTGATCTTGTTGTTAGCACATTTTTAAAAGATTTTTCTTTTGTTTACGAGATACTTTTTTTATCAACAGCCTGTCAAAACTTTTGCCTGTTGGCACCGATCATGGCCTTTGCGACTCTAAAAATGATGATAAATTCATCATGTGATACATCCAGCATTTTTATGTTCTATCAAATAACGAAAATACCTAACATGGCGCCCATAAGAAAATTTTAAATTCCATGGTATACAAAGCGAAAAATTCTGTTTTCCTTAAAACGTACCAATAATGTACTAATAACAATTTGGGCTGTACAAACAAACACTTTTCAATTTTATCAATGTTGATGATTTCAACTAACGAGGATATCCTGATTGACCTATTTGGGAAGCTGTACCTCAATACTGTTTATACCAGTGGTGGGGAAACTTCTTTTAAGACGGGCCATTTGTAATAACTATACTATAATCGTTAAAAAATTTACGTGTTTTATACACATGTGCATATATTATTACATACACTTATTATTTTAATAGTAAAAAAGCAAAAAGTAAGAAAATTATATCTTCATTGCATGAGTAATTAGATTTGGGAAATTATCTGGACTTAATTTTTATTAAATTTTAGTAATGGTACTGTACGAAAAGATTGTTTCAGGAGAGTATTACAGTTCAGTTCAATTAACTCAAGTTGAAATTTTGCATCAACTTGTTGGTAATTAACATTGAATGGAGTCGCAAAAATACTAAACTCTGGTTCCATTTTTCTAAAGTACTGAAATCTCCTTTCAAATTCTGAATATAGTTTTCTCAAATTAATTTCGTATTTTTTAATCTTATTGTTCGATTAGTGAATTTTAAAGATTGTGTTCTTGGAAAATGAGAAAAATCAGATTTAGAGATCTGATTAGCAATAATCTGTAATTTGAAACTCTTCAGGTATTACCAAATATCGTGAAGAAACTGATTTTTCCCTTGCAATTTGAGATTAAGTTTAATGTGTACGAGGAGATCTGTGCGAAAATCAGAAAGCCAAGTTTCGTTTTCTAAGACGTCAAATTGATTATAAATCTCTTTATCATGAAGAAAATTCACAATATCGTCTTTTAAATCCCAAATTCTTTCAAATACTTTTCCAGCACTTAACCAACGAACTTTTGAATAATACAGGATATCGGAATGCTCAGTATGTACGGACTCCAAAAACTGTTGAAATTTGGCGATGTAATAATCCTCTGGAACGAATCATATTTACTAATTTTACAACAATATCAAATGCAAAAAAACAACATCATTTTCCGGATACTTAGAATTAAATTTTCCAACAAACCCTTGGTTGATTCCAACCAGATTAGGAGCACCATCTGTAGTAACATTAAATAACTTATCAATAGGTAAACGAAGTTTATCGATGCGATTTTGAAATTTACAAAATATATCGGCACCAGTCGTTGTTCCTTCCAGCGACTGCAGCCCTGCAAGTTCTTCTGTATTTCATAGTGGGCGTTGATTCCTCTTACAAATATGAGTAACTGCGCAATATCGCTGATATCTGTACTTTCATCCATCGTAATTGAATAAAAAATAAATTTTTCAGTTTTTGTAGTCAGTCGTGAAATTACATTTTTAACAATATTTTCAATTCTCTCGGTGATTGTTCTTCTTGAGAGAGACAGTGATTGAAAATCGCTTTTCTTTTCAGGGCACAGAATATCGTTCACATCTATCATGCACTCTCCATCTGAAAATGCTTTATTAGATTTAGCAATATTATAATCCAACACATAACTGGCTTTTCTAGCGCATCTTTGAGAATGATTAGCTCTCTGAACTAATTGTTATTGACTTGATAAATTTTTTATTAAATCTTTGGATTTAATTTTTTTCAGCTTAAACGGGCCGGACTTGGCCGGCGGGCCGTAGTTTCCCCATGACTGGTTCAGACTATCTTGTCTTTCGCCTCTAGCCAATTCTTCAAACTAATTCAACATCATGTACTTTGCATCGAAACTAGTCCATCAACAATAACAAACAGCTAAAACAAAATAACAGATTTTTTTCCTAAACAACTGAAAAGTGGCGAAAATATTACGCCGGCGTTATTGTCAACTAAATGCACTAAATAAACCCAAATTAACAAACAAATAATAATAGAGTAATTAACTGTTGAAGGGTTATCGATTGACATTGGCTTTTCAGGGATTAACAACGAAGAGATGGAAGATCTAATTCAAACCAAAGACAGACCTTTCAATAACTTTCAATGCAACCTTATCTAGAAAAAGCCATTACGCAGTTTTAAAAGAATTCATGTATTTCTAAAAGAAAAATTTACATTCCTGCTAAACGTTTCAAGTCAAAATTCGGACACAATTATTTTGGACGTTCAAGTGTCTGGAAAAGTGACATACCACGAATAATATTTTTCTTCAGGGATAACATCATATAGAAGTCACAATTTTGCCGTTCAGTGACCATAATTTTTAGACCTCGTTTATAACAATGCACAATCGCAATTGAAAATCAATGAAATATAAATAAATAAACCTACATATTAAAATTCCTTATCGGTATACTTGGCGATTCCCAAGTAATTAAAATGTCGCTTTAGGACCCAAACGTCCTAAAATAGTGCGGAGTCACAATGACTCCGTTATTCTAATGGGTGATGACATATCGACTACATTTATACGAATCAGGTAGATGCGTTTTAAACGTGCAGAATCATTGGTATCGAACGAACGTATCTATAACAGGCCTTGATGGATACGTTGTTCGGATTCAAATTAGAATTTAAGACCGCTTCGAGGACGATTTGATATTTAATACGGAATTCGGACATTAATAATACATCGTCTTTATAATAAATTTCTATAAAATTGTTAAAATATCGTATGTTAAACCAGTTTGAATACGAATAACGTAGATACAATTCAATCGTGTTGCGTGGAGACACTTTTTGTGTATCCTGTAACATTTGACGTTATAGAATAAATAAATTTTCTTAATAATGAAGCTATTATTATTTGGCAATCACAACTGATGTCATCAGACTGTCATAATAATTAATTGAAAGCCTCATCTCTTAACATCATGGATATCCGCCATTCTTTTAATTTTATGTTTATAAATAATAATAATTTATATAAAAATTAAAAAAAAATTATAACTATTGTAGACTATTATAATTAACTTTGAGTACTTAAAAATAATTTTTATAAGATTTTTAGGTGATATCATTGCAAAGAACATAAAATATCGTACTGTCCGCTATTGTTTCGATGGAAGATAATCTGATAAATTTACACTCTGGCATTCCAATTATAGAACTATATCCGTCTCAAGAATGTATATAGAATTTTGTTAGTTTTGTGAACAAAGAGACATACAATTATTAGATAAAACATTGTAATATTGTCTATATCCTTGACAACATTTTAAGTTTTTTAAAATCACACGAAGTATATCATTTTGAATCGCAAGTGAGTCCAAGGCTCTATTGTAAAGACCACCACAAATTGTGAACCCGAATATGAAAGTCTGCTGAAACAACGATTTGGAAATAATAACCAAGGATTTTTTGTTAAGATATTCTCTTCATAGATAGAATTTATTTATAAGGTATGGTCTGTTCATAGATATAAGAAAGTGACCAATTGCTTTTGAATTCGATTATCCAAGGGTGGTCATTAACATACAATGCAACAAGATTATTACCTAAAGTTTCGGAATTTAAGTTCAGGTAACATTGTGGTCCGCAGTAGAAAATACTTTTATACCTACCTGCGTCTAATACTCTTTGTTTTGGCGTACTACTTAGTTTAAATTTATTAGTAATTATTCTTATTTCGTGTGTAATACAGCGTGTGTTGAATCGTGTGCGAATTATGCAAAATATGAGCGAGTCTAGCGTATCTCAGGAGATGCTCCCGCCCAAATGTAGAAAACACTATTCTATTGAGACTAAGGAAGTTATAAACAATGTTTATTTGACTCTCATTGAACACGGTGCCAGCAAGCAACTATCTTTAGAAGAAATGGCCACATTGACGAAAATTCCAACATCAACTGTATGGAAAATTGTGAATAATCCCATTTCGATGCTGACATTTTCTCGAGTGTAGATGAAAGTGATCAAGATATACTACGGCGTAAAATTTACCATTTAAACGAGGAACAAAGCGTGCCTACATTAGATATCTTAATTAGGAGGCTTGAAAAAGATGAAACCGGTGTTAAATGTGACAGAACTACCTTATGGAAGTGTGTGTTGGGTTTTAGATTTTAAAAAATTGAGAAAAGGCAAGTTTTAATGGAATCTTTTAGAATTCGGAAATGGCGACTGGAATATCTAGAAAAAATTAGGATTTACAGAGAACAACAAAGGCCAATTATTTACTTGGATGAAACCTGGTTTGACTACCCCGGAAAACGGTTGGGTTGACTCAACTGAGAAGTGTAAAACAAACGCGCCATCAAAAAGAGGTAAAAGAATATATTTTGCATGCTGGCTCTAAAGATGGTTATATTCCAAATGGACTTTCTCTGTCTGCGAAAAATATTAAAGATTTTTCTCTGGATTACCATGGAGGCACCACCGCTGATTTATTTGAAAGTTGGTTTAAAAACAAACTAGTTCCAAACATTCCTTTTAATAGCGTAATTGTAATGGACAATGCAAGTTATCACAGTAGACAGTTGACTAAAACCTTTTCCTCATGTGACACAAAAGCTAAACTCCATGTATAATAACGACATTTATTTTCACGAAGATTATACCAAAAAGCAATTAATTGAGGTTCTACAAAACTTGAACCTACAAAAGGAATACGTCTGTGATAATTATGCAAAAAATCTAGGGCATGCAGTTTTAAAGCCACCACTGTATATTTAATCAAATTTAACATGTTTGGCAGCAACTGAAATCTGCCATTCGTCGTAACAATGTTTTCCCCGTGGTAACTCCAATGTCCTCAAACTTATAGAAACCGAAGTTTTTTGGCAAATTCTATTAAACATATAGAAAAAGCAGAACAATCGTATATATTGCAAATAATATAGACCAAATAATAATTAGAACAGGCGATGATGATAGATAGATAGATAGATGGATGCTATATTATGTGAATAAGTTTAAGTAATTTAAATAGGTAGTAGAAATGATTGGTAATTTTATTTTAGATTTAAACATAAATACATACATAAATAAATAAATATTGTTTAGTATCTTTCCTAACCAAACTCCAAATAATTAAATTCTAAGCAAAATACGGACCTGTTTGGCCATATTTCATTCTTACAGCTTGCCTGGGTCTTTCCTTAATTCGTATCAGTTAGTCACTTTCTTATATCTATGAACAGACTTTACCTCATTTCATTGCCTTCCCACTTCAAATGATTATCAACAACAACTTGGTAGATCGAGCTTCTTTTATAGGATTTCGAAAGCAATTAATTTCTACGTCGTTAAAGTCTATTTGCTTCGGTTATGGAGAAGGCGATGAAATTTGTTTTGTCTACATTTAAAAATAACTGAAAGGTGTCAAACATTTGTTTATTTTTTTCGAGATACTTAGCAAAGCTCTGTGCTGAACTTTGATATTATTAGTTTCACAATGATTTGTAAATATTTTCTTTAAACTATTTTGGAAAATTATTATCCCACCCGTTTTTTATCATTTCCAGACTATGCAGCAAATGATGCTCCTTTAAAATAGATCTGTCGTAAAAATTCCCCAGTTATTCTAAGGTGACGAAATTAGTATTGGTTAGATGTGAATACGCGTGAATTCGCTGCTACATCTTGCGGCGGAAGATCTGGTGAAACAAGCCATCGCTGGGCTCATTTTAAAGTCATCAACGTTGTCCACCCAAAAACCTACTTTACAGCAGCGCGCGTAAGGCAGTCGATTTATATTACCAAACACGTTGAATAATGAATTGTGATGCGAATATACTGCGTTAATTATAAGAAATTTACCAACTTCAGATGATGTGATGACATTGTGCATAAATATAATGAGTTGCTCTCGGATGTGGTTTTTACGAATCAAAATTATGTTCTTGTAACCTATCGGCCAAGGACGTATTGCGAATAAGTCTTATTTTTAATTTTCTACAATTCGTCGTAGGTCCCGATGTGTATTAAAAAACAACATATTCCGTAAAACAAATGGTACTATGAATATATACTAGCCAAGAATTGGTTCGTGACACGTTAATTATGGATAAACTGGAAATATCAAATCAGTTCGAAAACTATTTCGCCTACTCATTAAAAAATATTATAAACACACTGTACTTAAATACGCAAAACTCGTACGTAATAAAAAAACAAAGGTGGCTAACTGAACTGTATATCAGACCTCCAGCTTCAGCCAACCCAAATCAGAGAGGCACTGTGAAATATGGTCATACTTCCTAAGATTGTAACTAAAACGAATACAAGCATTCTGAAGTCGTTGGAATCTATCCTTATGTCGATTAAGTATAGCTGGCCAATAGACGATACAGCAATAAGCGACATAGGATAAAACTAACATATCACAGAATGTAAATTTAACTTCTTTACTCAGAAAATGTTTATGAATATACAATGTCCTCAACTTATGGAAGGATTTTTTGTAACACCGAGCCGCAAGTCACTGTCGATCCATAATCCTAACCTTTACACCCGCCTGAAGAAGGAGAGATAATCTTATCATTTAACGTAATCTTAAAAGATGCTTTTTTTACAATATCTTCATTTTTGTTTTCAAATAATAACACCTGAGTTTTGTTAGTAATCAATAAGTGGTTGTGCGCCGCAGATACCTCCGGAATTATTTTTAGATCTAAATTTATTTTAGTAGCGGCATTTAAAGCTTCACTAGTAAAAAAAGGTAAATATAACTGAGTATGATCGGCGTATTGATGAGATTTACAAAATTTAAGAAAAGTAGAGAAGTCAGCTATAAAAACTGAGAACAGAATAGGTCCGAGAATACTCCCCTGGGGCACACCCCTCTCCAAAGCAATGGCATCTGAATGAGTATTCCCTATAACTACCCTTTGGTATCTCTGACCAAGAACATTTTTAGCTAGGAGAAGGAAATGATCCAAGGTGTCGAACTTTGCTATAGTCCAATAAATCATCAGTATTATGAAGCAAGGCAGAAGTAGAGGTCGAAAATCGGATTGAGTGCCTGGGAGAATTTTGTTATCGCAGACGAACTGACGATGTTGTTTAGCTGCAGTTTTTTCAATAAACTTTGAGATGGTTGGCAACAGACTGATTGGTCTAAAATCGTTAATGCTACTGAACACTCTTTCTTTGGAACGGGTATAACTTCAGCTTACTTCCAAGAGTCCGAAAAATCCCCGGTCAGCAAGGTCAACAAGGAAAGTGTTATGATAGACAAATACGCAGTAGTCAAAAGAATCATTTTTATATCAATATTGTCTGAACCATGAGCGTTAGTTTTAATACTAATCAAAGTTTTATTAACATCTTCAGGGTAAACTTTAGCAAAACGAAATGAATTAGGACCAAATTGTTTATTAATATAATTTGCTGACACAAAACCCCGGATTAAAACCACCAACAGCTCCAAATGAAGTAAAAGCAACACTAAAACTATTAGGTTGGTCAAAAAGTCTCCTCAAGGTACAGCAGAAAATTTTAGGACCAGCCTTAAATATATTTGCCAAATATGCCCTTTTCACGGCTCTCACACAGGAATTCGTAAAATTTCGTAATTCTCTATACTCGTTTAAAGCAACATCTGACTTAAGACGTTTGTGTCTTAAACGTGATCTATGTTTATGTTTTATTATAAGTTTAATGTTTTCCGTAAGCCAAGGGGCTGGGGGTCCCTTAATTCTAACTGTTTTTAGTGGAGCATGAATATCAAATAAATAATTCGTATAATTCGTAAGAAAGTGGGCCCTGTAACTAGTTGATGCATGCCAAAGTTGGTGAGAATATTTGAAAATCGAAAATAATCGGGAGTATTAGTTTTTAACAAATCAATATTGGAGATCTATAAACGAGTCCTAGACACCACGTTTTCCCTTCGATCCTAATAGGCAACCATAAATGTTCTAAACTGTGATTATTAATATATTCCGATATCTCTATAGTTCTAACTTTAAAATGACTGACATAATAAAAAGCTATCCCTCCACCACGTGTTTCACGGTATTGTATATTAAAATACTTACTTCTTCCAAAATACCTACTTTCTGGGGCAACGTATGCTATACTAAATTAAAAAGGGATCGGCGAATATCCAGAAAATAGCCCTACTAAATTGGTCTTGGTAAAATGGTCTTCGTACTTTGGAAAACGCCATATAACCAACTATTAAAAATATTTTTACATCAGGCGTTCTGCATGTGAAGTCTTTGCCATGAGTGCTTTTTCATATATTTGTCACAGATACTCACTTCTTTTATTGGCCGGTGATCTTGTTTAATTATCTACTTCAGAAAGTCCAGCGGAAACTAACTATTTTGGAGCACTACAATAACCTAAATTGTGTTGCTATTAATGTAAGCAAAACTAAAACCGTTAAATTAAAAGCGGCCTTATCAAAGTTAATAATCGTCCTGATGAATTACTTGGGCTCTACAGAGCTCAGCATATGCCAGCTTTGAATCTGAATTCGGCACGTATCCTCACCTGTAGAATATTTGTTATTTCCATTGAATACTTCTCACTGTTTCGTTTTTGTTTTTTCTATAATTTAATTTAATTTTGTATATATTATATGTATTGTATGTATTAAGAAATTAAAGAAATAATTTAAATCTTTCCTGCCAACAAATGCTTTTTATTACCTCTCTGAATATAAATACCATATGAAGAATGAATAAAAATAAAAACGCTTGTATTCTGTGACATACTTTGACTTTTTGTTGTAATGTTTATAATTTAAAAAAAGCATTGATATATTTTCTGACGAATTTTTCTTTGTTATATTTGTATCACCTGTCCTAAGATTTTGTTTCAAGTTGGATATCCAGTTCATTTCCAAATATATTTCCATATAACAATTGAACAGCGTTCCGTTTCAGTATGGCAGTGAAGAAAAAAGTGAAGGCTGCGATTTGAAAAAGGCTGAAAGCGAATCAAGCAATTTGGCCGACAAAGTGGCTTTTAATGCCGACGCGGCCTGCAGAGACAAGAAGAACGAAAAATCTTCTCCTTTGAGGGCCAACAAGGAACGAAAGTTGAAAAACACGTTTGGATGGACTAGGATAGATGTGATAACGATGCTGATATGTTGCGTGTTTTTGGCTTCCTTCTGCTTCTCCATATATGTTGAAGCGCTTCAGACTCTGACCCACATTGACCATCAAGACGAAATGCATCATCCCATATCCGTTTTGTTTCTTGGTGAGTACCAAAACTAGTGGAACGAAACAGAAATTTTGTCGGATATTGGGCAATATTTCACTTGAAACTATATTCATGGGGTTTTACAGAAATAGTATTCCTTTTTTTTAAATGTATTATTTTCTAAGGAAAAACATAGAAAAGGAAAATACTAAGGATTATCAGCTGTGTACAGACATAACCTAAATATTAGTTTGACAATGAACAACAAACACTTAGCATCTTATAAAAAGACAGAACAAATTTATTAACTTAATAAATCTTCGATAATTGAACAGTGTCCATACAAAATTGTTTTATTTTTTTACATTGCTTATATGCTGAGGGCATCAGGCAAATCTGATATATCTGAAACTTGAAAGAGAGTTCAGCAATATCACGTTTCGAAGATAGCAATTCAAAGGATATTTAAAACATCTTCAATGCTAACATACCTAAACGTTTTCCTGGCATGGTTCAATTTGTAAAAAAACTTTTTTTACTTATTTTCGAAAACAGTTCATTTGACTCTTCTATAAAGACGACAAAATGCAATTTTATTTTCTAAAAATCAGTTTTGAAGAGACGCTTAAGATTTGTTTTTGAAACTACAATATTCCCACGTTCCCAAACAATAATACGTCAAACTTCCAACATTTTCCGCGTAGGTGACACTAATTCCTCCTTTCATGAAACACTGTCATGCACTAGACCGATGATCTTAAAAAAGTAATTTTCTCCTTATTATTTAATCCACTGTGAAATAATTTATTATCTATTATTGTAATGATTTTCAATTTTTCATCAAGTTTGGCGTGCAGCTAGCCAATTCAATTTAGAAACTTAATTTTTCAAAGAAACTTCCACAGGCTACTGTAATACTTTTTACAAAACTTCTGGATTCCTCCTACGTCGGTTTTTGATGAGTCGAAATTGCTGACGTTTCGCCAATCATCCTGTTGGCTTCTTCAGAGCTTGACTGATTGGCGAAAAGTCAGCAATTTATACTCAGCAAAAACTGACGCAGGAGGAATCCAGAAGTTTTGTAAAAAAAAATAGAAACTTTTTAAAGTGACTTTCTTTCTGGCAGACCAGAATGCCATACGGATATTAAAATATTTTATATTAATTAATATAATAGTGTATAAATATGTATACATTTTTTTGGAATCTGGCATATATTTAATCAGAATTATGCTATTGAATATGATATTCTACAGTAATATTTTTTCGCTATTCCTTGACTATGATAAATTGGAAAAAACTGCATTTATACTTTCGTTTTTTGAGTACCACTTAAGTATTATTATATATTAAGTATTGTATTACTTATATCAAAATATCCCTACTAGCTAAATTTTCATGTTTGTAAGCATTCCTATGTTGATTTACTCCTACATTAGTCTATATATGGTATTGAAGACATTTCTGTTGATATATCTGTTTTACTTGTAGAGTTCTTATGTGTTGCATAGTACAAATTTAAGGAATGGTCCTGATCCGAAGCCGGCATCCATATTTTTTTCGCGATTTTCGACTGTTTTTTGACTTTTGACTTTAGATTTGGCACATATATTCAGCTTTGCCCCATGAAAATGCGGGGGCCGGGGGGTCGGGAAGTATTCTAAAAAAATTAAAAATCGCGTGTGCAAGGTTCTACAAAAAACATCATTTTTCAAAAACCGTTTACGAGACCAAAAGAATCAGACCAGAAGACACAGAAGATACGGCTCCATAAACTTTTATTCTTGACAATTTTTCAAGAATATACAGGGTGCAACGCAAATTCAAAAAAACTGAAAAATGAGTCCTATTATTGAAAATTTGTTATAACTGAAAAGCTGTGAATCAGATCTCACTTTCTTTTATATTTCGATATAGCCCGTATAGATAGCAAAAACTTTTGTATTTAAAGCTTTCACCTGTTGTACAGAGTGTTCCCGATATTACGTGCTAAATGAGAAATGTGTTAAATGTCCTAAATTTGCAGATATTAACTTCAAGTTTAGCAGAGAAGTAAATGTCCGTGTCCACAGTTAAACGTTAGAAATTGGGTGCAATCAAATTTTTAGAAGTATTTTTTAAAAAAATATATTTTTTTTTGGTAATTTTAGTTTCCAGAAAAATATGTTTTCTTCCATAATCGTTCACCCGATCGGCAAAATTCTTTAGCCAGCAGGCGCGGAAGATCCACGGCAGTAACATTTACTTTAGGCATTTTTTCGATTATATACAGTGTTTTCAAATTATAGGCAAAAATCTAAAAGACCTGGAAAATTGTTTTTTTACAGAGTAAATTATTAGCCGCAAATCAAAAATCGTAAAAAATATGGCTAATAAGTTCAAACAGTGTCATAGGCCGCATCAAGAATTTTTGTATTTGCGGTTTTCGTCTATCACATACGCTGCTCGGGATATTTGAAAAAATCCATATTGAAATCGTTATTTCAGGGGCTGTCAAGACGCGATGACGCATGATGCATGCTTTCAGAAGAATCTTATTTTCTCGAAAACCGCTTACTATTTTCAAAAAATTCTTGGACCAGGAAACGTGGAGGATCCCGGGCTATAATCTCTACTTCGAACATTGAATCATGTGCAGGGTGTGTCGTTTAGAGTTAAAAAATCTAAAAGATCCGTTTTTCTGGGTAAACTATTGGCGATAAAGATGGGATAATTTTATTTCAACAGTATCGTAAACTGTGTCGAGAGATTTTCATTTTTCGTCAATTATACAGGGCGCGAGATATATGAAAAAATATCATTCGACAATCTAAATAAGGTAGAAAAGTAGAAAAAAATCTTTCAAATGTCCGGAGTCTCAAACTCAAAAAGCAATCTCAAAAAATATGTCAACTGTAATCAAAAAGCTCCTATTGTGTGATCTCTATCAGAATCAGAAAAGATGGTTATCTCACTCTAATACCGAAAGTGTGTTTTTAGGAACCTTCTATTTTATTTTTGTTAATACTTGCATCTTCGTGAGTTGTACAACCACTTGCCATCTTATGTTTATGTAGTATACAGCTTCTTCTAGTGCGAATCCTCTATGGATGTTCGCTATCGCATAAGTCCTTTGTTTCCAGTCCACCGTCTTAGTCTTGGTTACTAAATTGCTAAATAAAATGCATTTGTAATTAACTGGAATAACTTGTTCAGGAATCTGTGCACTCAATTCGAATAGTTGTCCCGT
Organism: Cylas formicarius; assembly: GCF_029955315.1. Taxonomy (NCBI): domain Eukaryota; kingdom Metazoa; phylum Arthropoda; class Insecta; order Coleoptera; family Brentidae; genus Cylas; species Cylas formicarius. Next base: position 3,556,392 of record NW_026844352.1, read on the forward strand.
ATTCGGTTAGCTGTTAACAATAGTGGTTTGCGGTCAGTGGGTTTTGAACATACGCTGCGAAGAAGAATCTGATTTCTAGTCAGATGCCTTAGCCGATGGGCCAAGACATTCATAATATAGGGGCATCATATTCTCACATATCCAAAGTGTTTTATGGTTTTAACATGTTCAACACTGGCATTTCTTTTTGTATTGTTTCCATGCCATGTTATATATCATCAACCAGGATCGATGTTGTTTCTTTTGTTACCATACGACTTCAAAATCTTATAACTGTTTTTAGAAAATAAAGGCAAGGTAGTTGTGATTACAGGGTTCTCCTTTGTCTAGCTAATTTTTCGATACTTTCCAGGTGCTACGGGTTTTCTTCTCAACGGAGCTTGCTACCTCTTAATAGGCGGTTACACGTTTCACCAAGGAAGTTTTCTATATGTGACGGAAAGCGGCGACGTAATCTTGAACAAAGTGGTAGTAAACGAATCGGTGCAAAGGGGTCAACGGAGACTGTCCAGGACGCGGAATATCTATTCCAGCCCTCCCAGAAATAGGCAGGGCTTATGGGAAATGGCCAGAGATATTGCCGGTAAGTACTCTTGATACTTTTTACATAACTTCTGGATTCCACCTTCCTCGGTTTTTGCTGAGTCGAACTAGCTTTTTTTTTCGACATTCATTCTGTTGGCTTCTTCAGAGCTTGACTGAAACTGGCTCGCATATTACTCTTTACCTGCTTTTATATTGTTTGAGGGAGGCCGAGCTAAATGAGGAGCATAAACACCGTCTCAGGTGACTGATTCCCATATTGGTGACAGATAAAGATCTGAGTCGCCTTTAAGATTATTAGGTTGTTTATAGATTTCTATAGACACTCTGATTTTTCGTTGGTAGAGGAATTGATTAGATGCAAGAATTTTAGTTTCATCGAATAAAATTTTATATCCGGTTTCGTGATTGTGTTCGGCAACAGCTGATGAGTTTATTTGTCTTAGTCTTAAATATTTTTCGTCCGGTCTCTCAAATGTATTCTTTGCCGCATATACATGGAATGCTGTCAACTCCTGGCATCTCAAATATCATTTTGTCTTCGACGGACCGAAGATATTGAGAAATTTTCTATTCTACCTCGAAACTAACTAGAATATCTTGTGTATCTAATGCATTGCTTTTTAATTGTTCAATGAAGTGAAAGGAATTAAGGATGAATCCCTCTTTACCAAAGTTCCTATTCCTGAAACTCTCAACCTCATTTCAGATATATTAAAATCCGAAAATCTAACCAAATCTTCTCATCATAATCGAAAAATGCTTGTCGGGAGCATATTTTCCTTATAATGGGCCATGAAAAAACGTCGGGAACAGATATGGGTTCTTCGCTATCACCAGTCATCGCAAATATATTTATGGAAGTCATTGTGAAGAAAGCTCTCGACACCCTTCATCTAAAGCCAAAATTTTGGAAACGCTACGTCGATAATACTTTTGTTATTTGGTCTCATGGTCAGACATTTATACTCTATACACCATAACATACGTTTTACCATTGAGTGGCAAACCAATAATAACTTTAAATTCTTAGATGCTCTTATTAATAGAAAATCAGACCTAACATTGGATTATTATTTTTACAGAAACTTACGCATACAGACTTTAATGCACGGTCACATTACCATCCGGCCAAAAAAATCATCAGTTATCAACTCTCTTGTTTACAGAGCCGTAAAACTCTTTCAGCCCCCCAGAATTAAAACACATTACTTCTGCTTTTCTCTCTAATAATTTTCACACACAGATATTAAGCGTTCCATCAAAAAATACACTTCACCACAACCTTCCAATAGCAATGAGGCCAAAAGCAATCCCACACTTGCCACTGTGGTCCTTCCTTACATTCAAAACATCACTGACCACATATCAAAAGTTCTAAAGAAGTATAACGTCAAAACCAGATTTGTCACTTGTCCAAAAATCTCTCAGTTGCAATTGAGATGCCAGCAGTTTACCGCATTCTATGCATATGCGGCAAAGAATAGATCGGAGAGACCGGACGAAAAATATAAACTAAGCTCAAAGAACAGGAAACAGCCTTAAGACCAAGACAAATAAACTCATCAGCAGTTGCCGAACATCACGGAACCGAACATAAAACTTTATTCGTTAAAACTAAATTTCTTGCATGTAATCAATTCTTCAACCAACGAAAAATCCGAGAGTTTATAGAAATCTATGAACAACTTAAAAATCCTAACCTCGACAGTCATCCGAGACGGTGTTTATGCCCCTCATTTAGCTCCACCCCCCTCAAACAATATATAAGCAGGTATGGTCTGTTCATAGATATAAGAAAGTGACCAATTGCTTTTGAATGGGATTATCCAAGGGTGGTCATTAACATACAATGCAACAAGATTATTACCTAAAGTTTCGGAATTTAACTTCAGGTAAAATTGTTGTCCGTAATAGAAAATAATTTTATGCCTACCTGTGTTTAATATTCTTTGATTTGGTATAATACTTAGTTTAAGTTTATTAGTAATCATTCTTATTTCGTGTGTAATACAGCGTGTGTTGAATCGTGTGCGAATTATGCAAAATATGTGCGAGTCTAGTGTATCTCAAGAGATGCCCCGCCCAAATGTAGAAAACACTATTCTATTGAGACTAAGTTATAAACATTATTTATTTGGTTCTCATTGAACGCGGTGCCAGCATCTTTAGAAGAAACGGCCACATTGACGAAAATTCCAACATCAACTATATGGAAAATTGTAAATAATCCCATTTCAGCGTTGAAAAAATGAAGCGATGCTGACCTTTTCTCGAGTGTAGATGGAAGTCTTCAAGATATAATACGGCGTAAAATTTACCAGTTATACGAGGAACAAAGATGAAACCGGTGTTAAATGTGGCAGAACTACCTTATGGAAGTGTATTCAACACATGAGTTTTAGATTTTAAAAAAATGATAAAAGGCAAGTTTTAATGGAATCTTTTACAATTCGGAAATGGCGACTGGAATATCTAGAAAAAATTAGGATTTACAGAGAACAATAAAGGCCAATTATTTACTTGGATGACACTTATGATACCCCGGTTGCGTGATAAGTGTAAAACTGATAAGTGTAAAACAAACGCGCCATCAAAAAGAGGTAAAAGAATAAGTATTAGGCATGCTGGCTCTAAAGTTGGTTGGATTCCAAATGGACTTTCTCTGTCTGCGAAAAATATTAAAGATTCTTCTCTGGATTACCATGAAGACAACACCGCTGATTTATTTGAAAGTTGGTTTAAAAACAAACTATTTCCAAGCATTCCTCCTAATAGCGTCAATGTCCCTTTTTTCTTATAGAATCCGAAGTTTTTAACATCCCTCCACAAAGCTGGGCAAATTCTGTTAAACATATAAACAAATAATAATTAGAACATTCGATGATAGCGATAAATCATGTGAATAATTTTAAGTAATTTAAGTAGGTAATAAAAATAATTTGTAATTTTATTTTAGATCTTTCCTAACAAAACCCCAAATAATTAAATTCTAAGCAAAGTACGGACCTGTTCGGCCATATTTCCTTCTTACAGCTTCCCAGGGTCTTTCCTTAATTCGTATCAGTTAGTCACTTTCTTATATCTATGAACAGACTTTACAGAGTAAAATGCGAGCCAGTTTCAGTCAAGCTCTGAAGAAGCCAACAGGATCATTGACGAAAAGTCAGCATGTTCGACTCCAGAAGTTTTGTAAAAAGTATTTGAAAAATTAAGTACTCTTGATGATGACGGAGTCATCGGTTGCAATCATTTAAACCTTTGTAGGATGCTTTTTTGTCATGGTGGGATCTGTGGCTGTCATTTTCACGGACAAGGAAATTGCGAAGTATATCGATCCCGCTCTGTCCTTACTATCCGCTACCGCCATCATGGTCTTGAGCGTTCCATACAGTGAGTTGGACCGAGTGATTATTTCGATTTATTGATTTTCTGTTTCAAGTTAAGGAAAGCTGCCTGATACTCCTCCAAACGATGCCCGATACGATAAATATCGACTTCCTGAAAGCGGAACTCGTGACCCATTTTCCGGACATCATAAACGTGCATGACTTTCACGTGTGGCAGCTCACCGCTTCGAAAGTGATTTCGACCGTGCACATCATCTTCGAGAATCCCAAGGTGTACAAGAGCAAAATGGAGGAGATCAAAGAGTTTTTCCTGGAGAGCGGCGTGACCCAAGTGACGATTCAACCGGAATTTTTCAGCAAAAGCGCGAGCGTCGAGAGCTTACATTCGGGGAAAGTCCCGCCCAAATGTTTGGTCGCGTGTTCCGGCGAACTTTGTAGGGAAAATCACTGCTGCCCTTCGAATCAGGTAAGGTCCGTTGTGGAAGTATTCGAAGATACATTGGCTGCAATAAAACTAGTATCTTTCGTCGTATTTTGTTCTGCACATATTTAATAACTTACACGATATACGCGCATAGAAGCATATTTCTGAGATCCCTAACATATAAATCCAGTATAAACATTTGCAACAACAAAATAAATAAGAACTAAAATTTTCACGAAATTATATATTTTGACATGACAATTGTTTCCACAACATCGTGTCTTTATCAAGTGTAATATTTACAAACTACCTCTACTACATATACTGAAAAATTATCATAAAACCTTAATTAATGTTATTGTGAGAATTTAAGTCAATAAAGGAGAAGTATTTAAATCTAATTGATGGTTAAGCAATACATTTGAATGTCTCATTTTGTTAATCTCCATGGCTTCCAATAAATTTAATTTTCAACTTTTTTTGCTGTATGTAAAATATCAAAATTGTCGTCAAAAATGTGTTTTTCTGTGTTTAAGGGTGTAGCATAATTAGAATCTAGACTATTGTTTTTAAACGCTCTTTTATGTTCGTTAATGCGTTTCTTGAAGGATCTACCCGTTTGTCCAATATAAATTTTAGGACAAGATCCGCATTTCAACCTGTAGACACTTGATTTTTGAGATTTTAGACATTTCGTTTTATTGTTTTTTAAAAATTTTCCTATTGTGTTGTTAGTTCTAAAAGCTATTTTTAAACCACATTTTGACAAATGTTTTCAAACTTTTTCACTAGGTTCTCCTATGTATGTAATTGTTTTAAATTGTTGGTGTTCTCTATTAGGTTTCGGATAAATAGAGTTTACTGTTGTCTGGATTTGTTTTTTATTTATAATTTTATCTATAATGGACGGATTGTAACCGTTGTTCAATGCAATTTGTTTAATGATATTAAGTTCTTTGCTGTAATTTTCTGTTGAGATTGGCGTATTAAGAATTCTGTGCATAAAAGAGTGAAATGCAGCCATTTTGTGTGCATAAGGGTGATTTGAGCTGTTATGTATACCTATGTCCGTGTGTGAAGGTTTATAATAAATGGAAAAATCTTATTTGTTTTGCATTTTCGTAATAGTTAAGTCTAAAAAATTAATAGAGTTATCCTGTTCAACCTAAATATTGAATTTTATACGATTATGTAATGAGTAAAAAGAATTCAATTGTCTGTCCGTTCCAACAAAGCAAGCAAAAACATCATCCACGTATCTATACCACCATAGCAAACTTTTACTTAAAGGATGTTCTAGTATGACATTTTCCAAATTATCCATAAAAATCTCGGCTAACATAGGACTAAGTGGGTTTCCCATAATCAAACCTTCCTTAAAGACGTAAATCTGTCCATTAAATTCAAAATAATTTTGGTCTAAAGATAGTATTGGTATAGTATTGGGGTTGGAGTTGTTGGAGCTGTTACATAAGACACGCCTGCATATCTTGTTTATGCAATTTAACTAAACAATATAATATCGGCGGTTGTGGATTCATAATTGTTAAGGTTTTATGGTCATTTTTCGGTATATATAATAGCAGGCAGTTTGTAAATATTACATTAGATAAAGACACGATTTTGTCGAAACAATTGTCATGTCAAAATGCCTGGAAATCTGAACTTTTAGTTCTTATTTATTTTGATAAATAAATTTTCATCAAGTAAAAGCCATCTCAGTTCAATATTTGCAACAATTGTGTCATTAATTATGACCTGGAAATTAAAAGAACCTACTCCGATATCTTGTCGTTTTATAAAATTTTGCAAAATATACAGTGTGTCCCACTTAAGACCTGTACACCCTAGTAAAATCTAAATATGATTAGAGACTATTAGATATTCGCTAAACAGACTTTACAACGCTATACAGTGAAGTTGCGATTTAGTGAACTCATTTTGGCAAAGCAATTTTACTATTTTGTTCACACTTGCGGGGTTTGAGATTAAGGACACAATCAAAGAAATAATACATATATATTCCGCAAAAAGTAACAAACAACACAAGCACTATTATATTTGAATGCACACTAAAGGTTTATGGAAACACTAAAATGACGTTAGTTTAGGCTATTAAATTTTTTTTTTAGGTTGATTTCTACAATTTTTTGTCTTCAATCTTGTAACATAATCAAGATATTATGTTATATTCTACTACTTCACCATTTTCTTCAGCCCGGTGCATAAGGTCATTAATAGATCGCAGAGCTTCCCTTGTCTTCTGAATTTGACATACAATTGTCATTGTCATCTTTTTCCGAATCAGAATCAGTTGTTATTTCATTCTCCAAAGTTTGCTGGTTCATCTTTATTCCATTCGTTAATGTTGTTTAGTTCACATTCAACCTGTAATATACAAAATTCAAAATTAACGTTAACGTATAATACAGTCGAACCTCTGTAACTGGAATCTCTCTAGAACATTAACAATAATTGATGAAAAAACGAAGACTTTAAAAAACTAGAGAATGGTATCCAGAATGGTTAAAATATAATTAGCCAACATTTCTCTGTAACAATTGGTCTTAACATATTCCAGGCCAAATTTGAAACTGCATCGATTAAAGTGTATGTGTCCAACATTGCCCTTAGGTCAGAGCTAACCAAACCAAACCAACTAACCAAAATATTTCTGTTTTGGTTCGAACTTTAATTGAACTGAGGTGGCTTTTACTTCATGAAAATCGATTTAACAAAATAAATAAGAACTAAAAGTTCAGATTTTCAGAAATTATATATATTCACATGACAATTGCTTCGACAAGACAGTCTCTTTATCAAATGTAATATTTACAAACTATCTGCTACTATATATACCGCAAAATGACAATAAAACATTAATTAATGTTGCTATGAAAAGTTAAGTTTATTAATGGACAGGTATTTAAATCTAATTAATCGTTAAGCAATACATTTGAATGTCTGATTTTGTTAATCTCCATGGCTTCCAATAAATTTAATTTTCTACTTTTTGTGGCAAACACGATCCTACCGATTTATATCAGACAAGTCAAGGACGTAATTACAAGTATTTTTTTAACAATTATGAATCCACAACTGCCGAAATTATATTTTATAGTTAAATTATATAAACAACATATGCCCATTAAACCAGTCGTGTCTTATGGGACGGCTCCAGCAGTTAAACTCTCAACAAAATTAGTAAATATTTTAAAGTTCCGCCCAGATTTTAAACCAATATTTTCAATAAAAAATTCTTTTGAATTAATCAACAAAATTAAAAATATCAAAATCCCTTCTAACGCAACACTATTGCCTTTTGATGCACAAAATTTATTTTCCAGTATTCCACTTATGGATGTGATACATTTAGTAGATTCCACCCTCACTCGGAAACAGGTTAATTCATTGGTGAAACAAGATTTTTTAGTTTGCTTAATAGTATCTTCAGACTAAAATTGTTTTGAATTCAATGTACAGATTTACTTCTCTAAGGAAGGTTTGATCATGGGAAACCCTCTTAGTCCTTTGATAGCCGAAATTTTTATGGATATTTGGAAAATATCACGTAGAAGTTTTCTAGGGTGTTATTGATAGGTGGATGATGTTTTTGCTTGCTTTGTTACATATTATTATATAATCGTATAAAATTCACTATCTAGATTGAACAGGATAACTCTATTATTTTTTTAGACTTAACTATTACGAAAACGCAAAAGAAATTAGATTTTTCCATTTACCATAAACCTTCACACACGGACACAGTCATATATAACAGCTCAAATCACCCTTATACACACAAAATGGGTATTTCACTTTTTTACACACAGACTTCTTAATACGCCACTCTCAATAGAAAATTACAACAAAGAACTTAATATCATTAAACAAATTGCACTGAACAACGGTTACAATCCGTCCATTATCGATAAAATTAAAAATAAAAAATAAATCCAGAAAACAGTAAACTCTATTTATCCGAAACCTAATACAAGAACAAGAACAATTTAAAACAATTACATACATAGGAGAACCCAGTGAAAAAATTTCAAAACATTTGTCAAAATGTGGTTTAAAAATAGCTTTCAGACTTAACAACATAATAGGAAAATTTTTAAAAAACAATAAAACGAAATGTCCAAAATTTCAATAATCAGGTGTCTAGAGGTTAAAATGCGGATCTTGTCCTAAAATTTATATTGGACAAACAGGTGGATCCTTCAAGAAACGCATTAACGAACATAAAGGAGAAACAAGCTTAGGCACCGACTATAAAAAGGACGTAGCTAATTATTAATGTTCACAAACTTAAATTGCTCGTTCATAGAAATAGATGGCTTCAAGTATGGCGACAGTAAACACTTACACTGTGCAGAGCCTTTAAGGGTGAAAGCGGCTTCTATGCATTTTTTTTTGTGTAAAATAAAGGCTTGCTCTTTTCACCGGTGATAAACTAAATAAAGATGTCGTTGTATGACGTAACTCCTTAATTACTCTGACTGCACTTCATTAATGCGCATGACGAAGACAATAAAAACAATATCCGTCGCCACCCGTCTCTAAATGAAATTTGCCTCACAAAATCGATACATTCCAGTAAAATGTATTCGTACGGTAACATTTTCTGAAAATACGGTTTCCCCGTAGGAATTGGACAAACTGATATCCGGATCGAAGGAGGTTCTCCCAATTCCGGAGAAAGCGACCCCCACGTTAAAGTCGGTTAAGATTTTACAAGACGAGTTGCCGTCTCTACGCAGTTCCATAAATAGCATTCACGCCAGGTCGAGTAGTAGCAGTAATAGTAAAAGTATCGACGATGATACCGTTAAAGAAGAACGCGGTTATAAATCCGACGATGTTACGGGGAGAAACGAGAATGTCGCCATTGGGCAACCTTGCCTCGAAGATTCGGAGACGGAACCCTTAAGGGACGATACTACCGATGGCAATGCGACCGAAGAAATCGATACTAAGATGTAGAGCGTCGTCTGGATCGATAGTTGCGCAAGGCTGTGTATTTTTTTTCTTAACGTTTGGCGAAGAGCTGATATTAATATCGAACTAGTACAGTTCCAAATTGTTCGACTAATAATTTAGCAAATAATGTTTGATCTGTGATGTATTTAAGGATAATTTAAGCGGCCTTCATTTTAAGACAACATGTATTAATACAAGTGTAGATTTCGATAAGATTTTAAAGAATAAAAATGAAACTTTTTTAAGGTATTCGTTGTTTCGTTCCAGCGTCGTCACAAAACAAAATGAAACCTAAAAAGTTACATTTTGAACAACTGAGAAGGAAAATAGATTTGTGGTGTTTTGGGAGACATTTTATTGGCAACGTTTTTGTGCACATCTACATCGACGTCAGTGTTGGCAAGTTCTAAAAAGAACCAGAATGTAACCTTTAAAATCAACTTCCTTTTATTATTTTTGGACACGAACCAGACAAGAAACCCATTTTTAATAAAAATACCACAGAAAATACGGATTCGTAAACTAAACTACTTGCGGTCGTACCGTACCGGACTCGCTCGAGTCTCGTCGGCTTCTCCTCCGTCTCGTCGTCCGCCATCTTTTCAGCCTTGTTTTCATGTAAGTAAAGCTTTATGGTAGTATATAAATAGTATATAAATATAGTTGTTGTGTAGTCTACCAACATCATGCCTTGTTTTTTTATTATTTGCCTGGGTCAATGAGATAGCACGATCAGCCAGCGGCGGCAGTTGTGAGTTTGTAAAACAAGCTCTGAGCCCGCTGATTTCAAATGAACTCGCAATGAAATTTAATTGGTTGGGCAAGAAGAAAAAGGAGAGATTTTCAAAATTAAAATTGGCCAAATTAATATTTGGTAAGTAATATAAGTATATTGTGTAATATATGTAATATAAATAAAATATAAGAAATATAATTTAATGAAATATATATTATGGCGATTGCTTGTTTAGTTTTTAAGGAGTGATTGCTGGACCGAGTTAAAATAAAACTGACTTTTTTGTAACCTATATAACTATATTATACGTTTTATATTACATATGTTTTTTGATTCTAGACTTCTTTTCGTATCTTATTGCTTTGTTTTTGAAAACAAAAATAAAATCCACTGTCTCTTCATCGTTTTTGAGCAGTTAAATGTAAGCATACAAAACTAAACTAATTTTTTATTTAAGAAAGCATTGTTAGAGAAAATCCCCCAGAACAAAATTATATTTTTAATTATATAGTGTAGTTAGTATATTTTTTTCTTAAAATTGATGGAATAATCAAATATTAATTTTAGGAATCACCCTGCATAAAGTACAATTTGAAAACACTTTTCCTATTTTTTAAGGCTGTTTTCATGGTTATAGCAGGTATCATCACGAGCAAAAAAAAAACTAGCAAAATTTTTAGATTGCCAAAAAATATTGCATTAAAATAGGTTTTTACTGTCAAACTGGAAAGTCATATTTGTTCTAGTTTTCTTTGCACGCGATAGTACCTACTCTCATAAAAGAGATCTTACCGATGAGAATTTAATGAGATTTTTATTTAATGAAATGAAATACATAAATGTATATATAGTCTCGTTCTATTTTTATGTACACATATATAAAATATGCCTTTCTCAAAACTAAAATATTTTCAGATGCGGATGAGAAGGCAAACACATCACAAATATCAAAAGAATGTGAAAATTCCATTGCTGCTTGGCTGTAAAGAGCTACTTTCATGAAAGAATGACAGACCACCTGTCAAATATTAGTTATTCTTTTAGAGTTTAGTTCAAGATATAGTATATTACTCTATATTTAAGATACTTTAGGTTAAGTTGTTCTGTATTTTTGCTATATTATATACCTAAAATTTTTTCATATGTACAATAGAAAAAACTGTGTATAAAATTTATTTTTTTAATGGTATCAATCGGCAGTTCTTCACTTTTACCATCAAAAGCAAAATTAAAGATGGGAAAGGTGGGAAAAAAAATCTGTATTTCAAATATCGCCTGCTATTGTAGTGATGACTTCACCAACCATACCCAATAGGTTAATCCCATCACACGCGAGTACCAAATACTGGCATTCCAATTTCACTGTAGTATTTTTCATAGGTTGTTGGAAATAACCTAATAAGTAAGGTCCACTGGTATATCTATATAAGACCCTATATCCTCATAGTCGGATATACTAACGACGTATCAACTAGTATAACTGGATATCCTTAGTATGTCCTAACGAACATCCTATGGATATACGTATCTGATATAGTGTGAATGTTCCAATTAGTAACATCGTATATCCTTGAGGCGTCTAAAGGATGTCCCTTAGCTCAAACACTATATCCCTAGGATTTACGCTATGACCCGTCAGATATTCCGAGGACATTTTACGGAAGTCCTTGTGCTATTTTGGACATTGCACACGGGGCAATTTGTTTTTTTTTTTGGAAAATGCAAAACTAGTACTTTCTAAAACAATTCTTCTCTGTTTCTTTCTTAAAACCAGAAATTTAATTTTGAAATAAGCTGGTTAGTGGTCAGTACCAGTTAAGGTCCGAAATGAAACTCCGACAATTTAAATTTAAATTTTTCGCAGGTCATGTCAAATAAATTATTTTATTGGCTGTTGAAAATGGCCGCCATCAACGTCTTGATAATATTTTAATTAATTTGTCTTATTTCGGTACGTAATTCTAAATTTTAAATCATCTAAATTTTGTGGTTTTTCCTTATACGTTTTTGATTTTAAATGTATTAAAAATCCAGTGAAGTAACATCTGGATATTGCAGGCCATTCTACTGGTCTCCATCTACCAATACGCTCTCCGGGAAATGCCGTATTTTAAAATCATCCTGTTGAAACCTGTCTATATCAGGCTGATTTGGATATGGGAAAGAAAACGATACAGTAGGAATTTCGCTATTGCGAAGAAAAAAATCAAATATCGGGTTCCAGTAAGATTTTGATAGAAGAAATAAGGTCCGATAATTTGATTATTCAAAATCACTGGCCAAATATTTATTTTTTGTGGATTGTTTGTATGATTTTCTTACCGTGCCATTTAAACAAAATATGTCTTCATCGGCAGGCAGTTTCTGACCATGAAAAACTGTAGTGTGTTGTCGGGATCAATTTCATTGGGCTCCTATAGTAATGTAATCCTGTACGGACTACATTTCTTTAAATACACGCAAAGATCTTCGTTGGCTAACAACTTGCAATAAAATGTTAAATCTTAATCTGTCTCTATACATTTTGTCTTGGATATTTTGCGTTAACCAAATCAAAACTTCTCGAATTCTCGTTTTGTAGTTTTGTGAAAATTAAAATTTTTACAAACAACCTCACTGCCATCTATCCGCCCATGGATGAATTAGCCATAGGCCAGAACCCCTCATGGAAGTGGCCCGCTATAGTGAGCCACAGGATAACAAATTAAAGTAACAAGACCAGAAGATGGCCGCTTTTTGATATTTGTACCCGTTTTATTTGAATAGTAAATTGTTAATAGGTTTGCTTCGGTGCTTAATTACGCTCCCGGATTTAACAGTTGTATTAAAGTGCCAATGCTCTGAGTTTCATTTAAATTTACCATATTCAGTTCTCTATCGTGTGTCAAAGTATATATTGCGTTGTTTCAGAAAAAAATGTTAAATACACGAGTTATATTTGAGACTAAAAGAAACAATTGAAAATTGTTTTTGAAACATACATGGTGGTCCATAAATATTTAAGAAACCAAACTTATATTTTTCAAATGGAACACTCTGTATTATGTGTTATTAATAAACACTCACTTTTAAACTCAATCGTCAAATGTGCCGCACGGTTAATAAAATTGAAAGGGCATTAATGGATGTAATTAATGGAAGTACAATACAGGATATTTCATTTGATTTTTTTACGAAAATCAATATTTTGGCTCACCCTGTACAAACCATTCGAACTAACCTTAAGACAAGTATAGGATAAATAACTGTACCACTTTATAAAATTGTTGTTGTTCATAAACATATCAACAATTTTGACATTAGCATTGCGCTAAAATTAATCGCTTTTAATAATATTTAAAAAATTATAAACCAAAGTAAAAATATATAACAAAGTAACTGATATCCGTGGCTAACGAAGTTTAAAAGTGTTCAGCCGTGTTAGAGTGTCACTTTAGGAAGTCAGCTTTCAATTGCATAGAATGCTGATATGCGAAAATGTACCCAAAGACCGATTGTATGTATACAACACGTTGATAAACTCCTTAGACACTCTTTTGTCAAACAGTAATTGGTCAAATTTTTTTTACTACTAAAAACATTACTTTTTATTTAGTATGATTCAACTTTTCGTCCGAAGCGTTTTATATAATCTGAATATTTTTATTTCCATTATTTAATGATAAATTGAGGTCTGATATATTGCAGTAATTCAATACTTGCTTGTCCCAAGTCGTATAGATTTCGAAATACCTACTTGCGGTATAAATATTTATTATTTTAGTTATTGCAATGTCTCTCCTGTTCCGTTCCACATACCAATATGTAATTCAAGTGTTGACATAAATGCAAAGCTTAAGATCAATCGAGAAGAACAAAAATGTCCCCTAAGGTTAGACGGGTCTCCAAACTGCATAATGTCGAAAGTACCTTTCCAAAAACCAATGTGATAATTAAAATTAGTATTAGTAATTGTACTTTATTTTATTTGTGCTTTAATAATAACAATTCTGTAGTAACTACAGTAGTTCTTAGCCACTCCTTTTTCTCTCCCTTGACGCAGATAAACCCAATTTTATGCACGATTTTCCAACGTCGTGGTCGATCTTGAGTTTTACTTCCATCTTTCCGAGTACCATCGATAGTTGATTTTTGTACGCAGACAGGTTGATCTTTTTTCCCGGATCGCCGCATATTTTTCCCTAAAAACAAATGAAAATCTCTGCAAATAACAGAACCAGACTCCTTAAAACAGAAGAGCGTTGACGCTCTTCAATGGCACTTATTAACACTCTGTGACGTCAACCATATACGATTGTGCTTCATTTCGGTTAATTCTTGACAGGGTTTTAGAGGCTAGGGTAGATGATACTCGAAAGAATTAGATACTATGGTTTAACGTATAAACTACGTTATCTTTTTAACTTATGTTTCGATAATATAAATTATCTGTTTAGATGTGATAATGAGAGACCCGCTATAGGATTCTTGGGTATCCCTGAATAAACAAATTTAATAAAATAGGATTCCAAAATTACGCACTTTTGTAAAAAAAATTTCATTGAACAATTTTTATCCCTTTAGATGTATCGGACTAAGAAGATCTTTGACAGTAAATGAGAGGGGAAAAATCAATATAAGATTGTTTACTCCACTTTGCTGATGAATGGTGAATTATGTTGTTATATATTTGTTTTTTTAATTTTAGCCAATTATGGTGTTGGGACACTGCTGGTCTTATGGTCATGAATCCCTGCGACATTTTCCATTTCCATTTTCAATTTCCATTTAAACTCTAACATACGATTTACCATTGAATTATAAACTAATAATAATCTCCCTTTCTTAGATATTCTTATCAATAGAAAATTGGACCCAACATTGCGTCATCCTGGGACACCTACACATATCGTACCATCGGTTATAAACTCTCTTGTTTACAAAGCGGTAAAACTATATCAACTGAACCCAGAATAAAAACGCCTTACATCTGCTCTTCTCTAATGGTTTACACATTATAGATATTAAGGGTTCTATCACAAAATACACTTCACCGCAACCTTCCAAAGACAATGAGTCCGAAAGCAACAACACACTTGCCACTGTTGTCCCTCCTCATATTCAAAATACGACTGACCACATATCAAAAGTTCTTAAGGAATATAACATCAAAACGAGATTTACCATTTATCCAAAAATTTCTCAACATCTTCGATCCATCAAAGACAAAATTCTATTTGAAATATCGGAGTTTACTACAGTTTGCATTGAAGAGACTGGAAGAAAAATAACACCTAGGTTCAAAGAACATAAAAGAGCCTTGAGAATACGACAAATAAACTCATCAGCAGTTGCCGAACATAACCTTGAAACCGGACATTAAATCTAATTCTATAAAACTAAAATTCTTGTATGTGATTAATTCTTCTACAGGTCTTTAACTTTCAGCAAGATCTAGAATTATGGTATAAAATATCATGGAATTTCAGTTTATTCCAAAGGTACTAAGTGATTCCATAGAATACGTCTCTGAATTTACCCTCTCAGGAATTATTGTCACAACAACGATCTTCTTTTTCCAAAGAAACTTCCACAGGCTTCTTCAGAGCATAACTGAAACTTTCAGTTCGGAACCCAACAGGATGATTGACGAAACGTCAGCGGAGCCGTTTTTCTTTAGTTTTTGACGGAAGCTGTCATAGCGAGAGCGTTTTAAAGATTTTTCAAATTCTATATATGCCAAATAAAAGTTTAAAGTTTGTGCTATCTCATGCTAGTAAAATAAATTTAAGCGGACAACATGCAATGAGGTCTCCAACTTTGAAAATTTTAAATGTGACCCCTATATTACTTCATAACGACGTATATTAATAGAGTCCTAACATAACCGTGTCCTTAACATTGACTATCATACTGGCTGAACGATTTATTTACTCTATTTTATTGCCAAAAATAAAAACAAAAAAATAGTACTCGATGTTTTTAGATATTGTTTATTATAATTCTTATAACCAGTCAAATAAAATCAAATTTGTAAGAAAAGTAACTTTAATATATTTATAAGAGATTGACAATCTGATGATGATGGTCAATAATTACGAAACGCTTATCTTGAATACCTACTATTATATGTCGTTCAAATTATGTTAAAATGATCAATTTGACTATAAGGTAATATACAGGGGATGTCATTTAAGATATAGAGTAAACAAAAACAAAGCTACTAAAAAAATTACCCCGGTGTATAGAAAAACCATATACTTAAGCAGTGTGAGTCAATACAAGAAACTCTTGTATTAAATATGTTTACGAGTTAAGTACTTCTCGATTATCCTCCGTATACAAAGGCTAGATGGTGCCTCCTCCAAAAAGCAGGTATGGTCTGTTCATAGATATAAGAAAGTGATCAATTGCTTTTGAATGGGATTATCCAAGGGTGGTCATTAACATTCAAAGCAAAAAGATTATTACCAAATGTTTCGGAATTTAAATATTAAGGTAAAATTGTGGTCCGTAATAGAAAATAATTTTATTAGGTATAAAATTATGTGTGTTTAATATTTTATGGTTTGGTATACTACTTAGTTTAAGTTTATTAGTAATCATTCTTATTTCGTGTGTACACACGCTGTATGTGTTGAATCGTGTGCGAATTATGCAAAATATGTGCGAGTCTAGTGTATCTCATAAGATGCTCCCGCCCAAATGTAGAAAACACCATTCTATTGAAACTAAGGAATTTATAAACAATGTTTATTTGACTCTCATTGAATGTGGTTCCAACAAGCAAGCATCTTTAGAAGAAACGGCCACATTGACGAAAATTCCAACATCAACTGTATAGAAAATAATCCCATTTCAGCAAGGAAAAAAAGAAGCGATGCTGACATTTTCTCGAGGGTAGAGGAAAGTGGTCAAGATATAATACGGCGGAAAATTTACCAGTTATACGAGGAACAAAGCGTGCCTACATTAAATATCTGAATAGGAGGCTTAAAAAAGATGAAACCGCTGTTAAATGTGGCAGAAAGATCTTATGGAAGTGTATTCAACACACGGGTTTTAGATTTAAAAAAATTGACAAAAAGCAAGGTTTAATGGAATCTTTTAGAATTCAGAAATGGCGACTGGAATATTTAGAAAAAATTAGAATTTACAGGGAATAACAAAGGCCAATTATTTACTTGGGTGAAACCTGGCTCGACACTTATGATACCCTGGAAAATGGTTGGGTTGACTCAAGTGATAAGTGTAAAACAAATGGACTTCCTCTAATTGCGAAAAATATTAAAGATTCTTCTCTGGATTTCCATGAAGACACCACCGCTGATTTATTTGAGAGTTGGTTGAAAAACAAACTAGTTCCAATCATTCCTCCTAATTGTAATGGACATTGTAATGGACAATGCAAGTTATCACATCACAAACCTTATGTGACACAAAAGCAACAATCCAAAACTACAGGTATAATAACGACATTTATTTTCACGAAGATTATACCAAAAAGCATTTAATTGAGGTTCTACAAAGCTTGAACCTACAAAAGGAATACGTCTGTGATAATTATGCAAAAAATCTAGGGCATACAGTTTCAAGGCTTCCACCTTACCACTGTTTTTTAATCCCATTGAACATGTTTGGCACCAACTAAAATCTGAGATTCGTCGTAACAATGTTTTTCCCCGTGTTAACTCCAATGTCCTCAAACTTATAGAAACCGAAGTTTTTAACATCCTTTCACAAAGTTCTGCCAATTCTGTTAAACAAATAGAAAAAGCAGAACAATCGTATAACCATATTGCAAATAATATGGAACAAATAATAATTAGAACAGGCGATGATAGCGATAGTGATACTGATATATTATGTGAATAATTTTAAGTAATTTAAGTAGGTAATAAAAATAATTTGTAATTTTATTTTGGATTTAAACATATAAATAATAAATAAATAAATACTATTTAGTATCTTAAGTACTGACCTGTTCGGCCATATTTCATTCTTACAGCTTGCCCGGGTCTTTCCTTAATTCATATCAGTTAGTCACTTTCTTATATCTACGAACAGACTTTAAAACGGAGAATGTCCTTTCTTTTCATTAATGTTGATAAAGTCTAATCAAAAATACTCACAGTTTCGTACGGACATGTTGCAGGGAATCCTAACGAGTTGATACTCTTAGCAATGGACGTGTCTTTTGATGATTCGAGGAAATCGCAAATATCAATCTGTCCCGTTAATTCAGGAAGCGGTTGTTTTTGGTAAAAGTAGGTAGCCTGAAACAGACGACAAATTCGAAGAATTTCATGTATTCTAAATCATTTTAAACAAATAAAACGTTAAGTTTTACAAAAAAAATCAAATTTTAATTTTTGTATTTAGTAAAATTTTGCTGTTTTTTCAAATAAACAACAACAGAGGACCGTCCAGAAGATCTTATAAACATTACTAAAATGAAATATTAAAAAATTATAGAAGGCTGCATTTCTTCCAATCTTTTTATTTCGATTTAGAGTTTATTTAATTCAAATAACTAAGTTTCTTGAGTTTAGACGAAGTTTTTTATTGTGCATTTCTTTCTAATAGATCAATTTCACATTTGAAACAATAAAAATGCTCACTTCCTGTAAATGCAGTCATTCTTACATGTCTTTTTCTAATTCGTTTAATCATTTAAATATGCCAACCTACTTAATATGAGGCTTTGTGTAAAATTACTTACGAATCTGATAAATTTAGTGAAAGTGGGAGAATCAAATAAAACAAAATCATTTCTCCGCAAAAACTGAGCATCATTCATTTCAAGAAACGTTATACAGCGTGCCCGAAGAATTATTTGCTCCATAAATATAACTTTTCAAAAGGATAGTCTGCTTTCCAAATGAGATACAACTGATATCGGTGTCTGCGGCCAAATTTTCATTAAGAATTATAGTGTTTTTCAAAAATGCGCATTTAAAAAAATCTCTGTAACTTTTCTTGCTATGGAAAATTCTGTATTCCTATAAAAACATTCCAAAGCAACTTTTTACGTAGAATTTAATGGTTTAAGTATAACTTTTGCAAAACTAACTAATCAATTAAACTAACGGTTTAATTGTTATCCACAGAAAAATATTTTTAAATACATCTTGTATGTTTTTGAATCGTTAGAAAGAACTTGAAATTACATTTATAAAAATAAAACACATTGGATATATTGTTGCATAAAACAGTTGTTCAAAATTGGTAAACTTTTAGGAACCCTATATATCGAAGAGCACGCCAGCTATATTTTTGGAAATTCAATTTTAATTTTTTTCAAAATATATTAATTCCATACAAAAAGTTGGGGAACATAAAAATATCTCTGCTAAGACAAATGTTATTTTTAATAATGTCATCTGTCAACAATTAAAATTTGAGAGCATATACCAAATCTTCTAAGTTGGATTGGTGGCACACTCTGTATTAAAAACATGGTTCTCTACCTTGGCAGTTTTAAAAGTCTTGATAATATCAAGACATCCGATCAAATATAAATCGCAAGTTTTGTCAAAGGCAATTCCAAAATCGTCGGACACTTGGATGACACCATCATCAATGCAATTTTTGATGCTGGTAAGATTCAATCTGTATCCGTTCTGAAAGAAAATCAGCTATCGGAAAACTTGTCTTTTAAAATATGACTCGTTCACTTACACAACCTGAAGCTTGATAAATTTCGTTCGAAAACGCGAAACACAAAAACAAAAAATAAACGAACATATCGCTAGGGCGAAATATCAGACAATAATTTTGATACATGCGTTCTTTTATATTTGCATCCGATCATTAGACGGGCCATGACAGTAAATTTAGTCACGGCTCAGTTATTAGCAAAATGCTAATTCAAAATTATTTTATAATTATCTCTGACTGTAAACTATATATATTAAAGAAATCAAATCTTAAATTTTTACAAATATTTTGACGAGATATTAATTCGAATAAACTGCAATAGAATAATATCCTCATATTTTGCTAATAGCATATACAGGGCATAATGCAAATTCGACTGCCATCGTTGGCTTGCTATAGGATATAGGAGATATAGTTGGTTAAAATGTTGCGAATACGAAATACGTGCTTCCTAACAAGATTTCTCTTTAAAAACTTCCTAGTAGATCGAGTTGTAAAGAAAATTTATGAAAAATATGTAATTGCTTAAATCTATCCGTATAACAATTACTATTTATTATAACGATAAATGTTTTTTTATAAATTATGTACATGTATAAATGACATTCGAGATGAAAATATTGGCAATTACTTTATAAGCGATAGAGCAATCGGTTTGGGCGAGTGTCCCTTGAAAGGTGCCCATTGAATAAGATATATCGTTTCGGCGAAAGATCCATGTGTGAAATAGTAACTAGAGAAACAAATTTTACAATTTCAAAAGGCCGCTAGTAATAGTTAAAATATATCACAATCATTAAAATGATTTTACAATGTCCCCATTAGCAAATTATTCATACGTGTTTCCCTAAACTGGCCGAATGACCCTAACGAATTTGATACAGAGTAAATTATTTTCATCGTACCGGGTGAGGGTCTGTGCACATTCATGGTTCTGTGAAATTCATTGGATGAAATTGTCACTTCATTTCTAACCTAATGTAATTTTGAGCAAAAGATGTATTTTCAGTTTCCAATTGCTTATTGAGGATCTTCTATAAAGGATTTTCTAAAAAATAATGTCAAGTAGTACCCGTTATGGTTTACTCTATAGTGAATTTGAAGTCCCACCGTATATCCGTTTACCTTTTGAAAGAATACTTATACTAGTGGTTTGTTTTCCTTTAGTGGCGTTTTTGTTTTGTGTATCTTACTCAGTATTATTTAATTTTGAAAGCTCGACTTATACGCACTGCCAGGTTTATAATATTTTACCTTCAATTTCTGCTGCCATTGGGAATTTTTCTCCCCAGCGAGAAATTTGGCAGAGTGCAATTGCATTACAAGCACTGCCTAGAATCTATGTGGCTATTGAATATTTAAACCATCATCATAATGTTTTACCTCCAAAGGACATATGGATTGGTTACATTGCATGTGTGCTTAATATTATAGAGAATTTAGCTCTAATAACATTGTCATTTTTTACATCATCGAAATTTTATGGTAATTGCTATGATAATCTCTAATTCAGTTTGATTAACGCAAGTTGTTTTTCAGTGATTCACGAGAAGGCATTTATTACTTTCATATTAGTATCGGAAGTTTACATGATTTTAATATGTATTTTGCAAAAACGTTACAAAAAATCTCACCGAATTAGCCTTAAGTGGAAACAAAGATGTCTAGTCACAAACGTGTTGTTTATCATGGCTGCAGTGTACTTTTTTATGAGGCACAATTCTATGTGTGAACCTTATGGTAAGTAGATTTGGTCAAATTATTGTGATAAATGTGAACACTGTTAGTTATATAACAAATATGAGCATAATCTAGTATTTATAATCACAATGGTATTTTTTTTTTAGTATACTCCTTTTTCGCATTTTCTGAGTATGTTGTGGTGCTTTCTAATATGGCTTTCCATCTAACGGCATATTTAGACTTCAGAAATAAGGATCTTGTAATTTACAAACATGGTATTGCTCTGACTGAAAGATAATATTTAATTATATAGCTAGTCATTCAATAATTTATTTGATTCTGTTGATATTTGTTAACCTGTAAATACTTTACTGCTATTTAAGTTTTGTATATATAGATTTATTTTGACTTAATTTATATTTATCAGGCATATTATTCACTTTATAATATTACATGGCTATTTATCAGAATAGCTTTAAAGTAAGTCAAAAACTGAAGTATTTAAACAATGCTGTGAATTAAGAAAGTGTAAAATTTTAACATTTAAATGTTTTTATTGTAAGTAATTTTCTTGAGGTCGCTATATACAGAACTATTGTAAAAGTAATATAACAAAATTTTTATGCTTTAATCTTTATAGATAAAACAACGTAATCATCTAAACTAATAAAAATCCTGCTTTGGGACAAAATTATCTATACAAAAGTTAGGTTAACTCAGGAGTATTTCACATCTTAATTGCCATTTCTTTTAAGATATAGAAAAACAACAAAATTTTAAGATTGCCTTGTACAATTTTGAACCATGAAAATGCTTGATGCAACGCAAAAAATGCAATTGTTACATTTACTTCACCCCTAAGTCAATCTTAGAAATATCCAATATCTTCCTAAAACCCAAACAAAAATCTCAGGATGTGTATATTTCTTATCCTTCGATATATTTTTAAAAGTTTTTATTTATATTGTTGGTATAGAACAACATTATTACTCAAGCAAATTTCAACATTTTTGCCACATGCAATGGTACGAATTTTTTAACCCTTATAACAAATTTGTGTTTAGACTTTTACATATGTACAAGTAGGACAACACTATCTAAATTCTTGCACCAATGTTAATATTTATCTACTTCGTATTAGCAAATAGGTACTTATGTATAGAACTTTTATTACAATTATTCATTAAAAATATCAAAGTTCAATGTGATTTAGTATGTAAGAAACAATATATTTTGGCTAAACACTACCATTTACTCTAATATTAATAACTGTGAAATATACGTCATTTATTAAGTATATTGGAGCTGTTGTGACGCAGAATTTTGACTTGCTTTTCACATTTTTTCTCGCCAAACTGAGGCACGACATGACATTTCTATAAATGACATTCCAATATGATTGTTTTCTATTTTATGATGTTATTATTTGATATCGTTGTTGTGGTTTTTAGCTTTTAAATAATTTATTTGTTGATTTAGGCAAATATTACAGCACCACTTCATTTATTTTGGATATAGTTTATACGCCATTTGGTCAATTACCAGTTTATTTGTGGTTGGACAATCTGAAAGTTCTCATTAAAAGATTTAAAAAGCTTGTTGAGATTGTTTGCTTAAAATATTTGAACATTTTTGTATACCCAAATCGATAACTTTGTGAATGATTTTTTTTTTAGAAATGTATTTGTTGATTTGAATATGCGAAAATATTCTAATGGGTTTAAACCAAAGGGCCTCTGTATCTGATTTACTACATTTCTTTGTATGAGCATCGCTCTTTAAAATAAAAATATTTTAATCGCGTTTTAAACACATAAATGTGGACTTTTGATCGACCGTTTACGTTTTCCTAAAGCAAAGATTGAACGTTCAAAAAGTTTTTATACATGCTCAAATGTAAATCCTGTCCATCTGCGAGCTGAAAGATGTGAACTTGATTTTAAATAAATTCATAACTGAAATGCTGTGCTGTTTTATCTCGCGCATATAATTTGACCTTGCTCGGTAGTGTGTTGAATTTGAGGTTTCAAAAAACAATTGAGGCATACATTTTGTCACTCGAATTAATATTCTAATTAACATGATGCCTCAAACACATTTTTACTTTTCTCTCGCCTGAGTTATACTCCAAAAACAAATCGGAAATGTTTATTTATCGACGGACGAAATCCAATTACAATGACGCAATATATCAATACAACAAAAAATAATTATTAAGTTTCTGGAGCTACAAAAAAAAAACAGAATACCCACCCCCAAATGTGCTTAGAGAAACAATAAAGAAAAGAATGGTTTTGTTTTTCTCAACTGCAACTATGACATCACCATTTCCAATTAGACATTGACGTCTAGGTAGGTAGCCATTTAATAGTGTTTTATTTATTTATTCAATTATACCTCTAATCGGATAACATGTGTAAGTATAAAATGCCAATAAGTGAATTTAAACGAAGTTTAGATGTTGCTTCAGGTGCCACGACATGCGCAAATGTCGTCATAATAGGTGGCGGTATAATCGGCACTTCCATTGCAAGACGGTTGAAAGAATTACGTAAAAATGTTGAGGTTTTACTATTGGAAAAGGAATGTAGGCTGGCAAGACACCAGAGTAGCCATAACAGCGGGGTGGTGCATAGCGGAGTATACTACAATCCAGGTAGTTTAAAGGCGAGGTTTTGCGTCGAGGGAGCCAAGTTACTGGAGAAGTATTGCAACGAAAAAAACATACAGTATAGGAAAAATGGGAAACTTGTACTGGCCAAGGACTGCACGGAGAGTAACATATTGAAATTTTTGTATGAAAGAGGGGTGAAAAACAATGTAACTATTTTGTTTTTTTATTTATAGAAACAATGAAGTGTTATTGCATGTTTGAGGTAACAAGCTTAGAAATTCTAACATCCTTATCAGACGTTAGGAAAATTTGCTCCGGGTGCTGTGGAGTGCAAGCACTATGGAGTCCAAACACAGCCAACGTTAACTTTGGTGATATCACCAACAGCTTCGGCAATGATTTTCTTGAGTTGGGAGGATTTATCGTATATAATTTTGAAGTACGTTATTTAAATAGTCGTTGGTTCTTAGACAAAGTAGGGGAGACCCGGGCGTAAGCTTAAGACTGAAACAATATATGTATCTTTTTTTTTAAATCAATGGTAATGAACTTCATTAAAGAAAAAATGAACTAGATTCTCCAAACACTTTCTTTTCAACTTTTTGCACACATCTTACATTCAATTTAGCTTTCCACTTCCTAATTATAATATTTTTTCTTTATCTGCATTTTTCTTCATTTTTCAACTGTTTTCTCTTGTATACTTGTTAAAACTTAATGATCGTAGAATATCGAGTTTTTTTGCATCTCTGGTGCCTGTTTTCTTGGTGTTTGAGTTATATTGGTGACAGTGCTTTAAAGAGGACATTTTTCTAGTTTCTGGGCAGGATCTTTCGCTTGTTTGAAAATTAATAACTCTCATGGTATCATCTTCAGGCTAAACTACATCAGTACATATTCCTCCACTTCCTCATTGTCATCAGATACTAAATTCTCATCAAATTCTCATAAAATTATAACCTTTATTTGTATATGCGGCCCGAATACAGTGTTGGAGAGCTTGTGACTGGTAAAGTGGGAAAGATGCTACAGTAATTCCATTCCAATAGCAGAAGTTGTAAGCTGGTAGGGAGTCATGGCATGATCATAGAGAACAGGATTAAAATGATGAAGTCACTCGACAAATACGTCATCTGCTATCCGCACTTTCAAAAAGCAGTATTTTGAATCTACTCTACCATTGCTTTTTAGCTGATCAGATATCCTAGTCCTAGGGTATATAAGCATTGGAGGAATAAAAGACCCTGATGTACTGATGTTGGCGCACACAGTAATACTTTGTTTGACTCGTTTTGGACCAATTATTAATACCTCTCTTGTCCGTATTATACAGGCGATAAATCCAACTTAAACGTAAAGTCTAAACTTGTTCCCTCTGATTTATTAAAACTAACGTATGAGAATACCTCCATAAAAGCATGAAACCAGCCTTTTCCCGTCATCTTTTCATTATATTAACTCAATGGGGGATAGTTTGTTCAGCTTATTCAAACATAAATTTTCTTAAGTCGATGCATTAACCATGAAACATTTTTGCCAAATAATTCATAATTAAAAATGGGTTTGTTCCGACCAAGAAGAGGTTTAAATAAATTTTGAGTTATTGT